>NC_139513.1:201044706-201369706 GCF_947247035.1 Vipera ursinii
GGTTGTTCCTTCTGAGTCAGTGATAGACTAGTCCCTGCAGTTTTCATGGCACATTTCAGAAGTGGCTTGCCATTGTCTGTGTCCTAGAGCTCAGAGAGAGGGACTGGTCCAAGGCCACCCAGTTGGCTTTGCACCTAAGTCAGGACCAGGATTCACAGTCTCCCAGTTTCTAGCCTGTTACCTTGGTCACTCCACCAAACTAGCTTTCGTTAGAAAGTCTAAGCCCATTTCAAATCAATATCAGCGCACAAGGTTTCATGGCTTATTTCTCAAGCCTTCTGTAACTCTTGATTTTCCTTTGTTTTCAAAAGGTGGTTGTAGAACTGGGCAAGTCTGAACAGCTGACCTCACAAAACTCAGTTTCACAAAGCGATGCTTCCAGAGAAGATAAGTTACAGAAATATCCTCTGTTTTTCAAAAGACCCAAACTTGACCCCAGTACAGGAAAGAAATTGCAGAAAGGCACGTATCCCATCTTGCTGTGGTGGTCTCCACTAACAGGAGAGTCTGGAAGGCGGGCTCAGTGTGGCGAGGATGTTTGCTTCTTCACCATTAACAGGACTTACCAACACAATCCTATGACTAGAGCCTTTCTTTTTTACGGTAAGGGAATGGCTAAAGTTTTGAAAGGGCTATTGAGTAATCTCTTACTCCCCCTTTTCTTGTTTAATTTACACATTGATTTCTGTACGTGGAAAAAAGTGGAACCAGCTGGGAATATGGTGATTTACTTAGTCCTTGACCTATGATTACTATTAGGGCAGGATTTCTGGTCATCGGTCACTGCGCTCATAAGAGGAAGCACCTATGTGGCTAGACCTGAGTTTGCGACATTTTTTGCATGTGGTTGTAAGTGCAAAACCATTCTTCTGAATAGGTGGGGTTTTTTTTGGGGGGGGGGGGCGAAATTAATTTTTTAAAAAAATGCCAGACATTGATGTGAAATCATGGTCACATAATTGTGGGACACTCCAACTAGTCGTAAATGCGAGACAGCTGCTGAGTGTTTGAAATGTGGTCATGGGATCTTGGGAGGGTGGGCACCATTTTACAATGGCCAGAAGTGCTTTATGGGTTGTACAGCATCCGTTCGAGGCCCGTCTTAATTTCAAGTGGTCGTTAAGCCACTGATCATATGTCAAGGGCTCTTCTCTGTACAGACCCTTCCTCTCTCCTATTTCCTATTTATTATTCTCCATCCTGAACAGTCAGTATTTCATGGCCACTGAGCAGGCTAAGTCCCAATTGGGTTATTTCCAGAGCTCTTCCTCCTCTTAGTTTTTTTTTGTTCTCCCCCCCCAAAGTAGATTTTTGTTCTCCTTCAAATCTGTCATTCTGATGCCATTTCCAATTTTTTAATACAGTGGTACCTTGGTACTCAACTGCTTGGAAACTTATTGAATTTGGTACTGAAAGCATATTGATGCAAAATTTTTGTCCCAGTACCCATTCTTCATTTGGCGCTCGGCGCATAAGCTAGAATTAGTTGATGTTAGCTGCCTTGTGATTCACAACATTATTCCTTATAGGAAAATTTGTTTGGCACTTGTAGTTTTTAGAACTCATCGTGCCTCCCAGAACCACTTAACAATGAGTACCAAGGTACCACTGTATTAGTATGACTCTTACAATTGGAGAATATCTGCTTTATTGGCGATGATCACGTTACCTTGATAATGGTATTTGTATTATTGAAGAAAGTGCAACTAAGTCCACTGAATTTAATTAAAAGGAATATGTTATGTTTTTCAACACCCAGGTACTGATTTCAGCATACACAGCTTACCTTTGCCCCGTGCAAGCTTCCATGACTGGGCTCTTTTTCACGAGGAGTCCCCCAAAAACAACTACAAGCTTTTCCAAGCCCCTGCCATCACTTTGTTCAACCACACAGCCACTTTCAGCCGCCACTCACACCTATCGCTTACCACCCAGTATCTTGAAAGTATTCAGGCCTTGAAGTCCCTGAAGTACACAGTTTCTTTGCAGAAAAAGAACAGCTTGCGGAAGAGACTTGCGCCGCTGGTCTATGTACAATCCGATTGTGACCCTCCCTCTGACAGAGACAGCTACATAAAGGAGCTGATGGCGCACATTGAAGTTGATTCCTACGGGGCTTGTTTGCATAATAGAGATCTTCCAGAGCATCTCCAGAATCCATCCTCCATGGACAGCGATAGTTTTTACAAAATACTTGCTCAGTATAAATTCATCCTGGCTTTTGAGAATTCCGTCTGTGAAGATTATATCACTGAAAAACTCTGGAGGCCATTAAAGCTGGGAGTGGTACCTGTTTATTATGGCTCTCCCACTGTTGAAGACTGGCTTCCAAGCAACAAGAGTGCCATTCTCATCACAGATTTCCCACACCCAAGGGACTTGGCTCAGTATATCAAAGCTTTGGACGCAGATGACCAGGAATACGTGGCCTACCTTGAATGGAAGTTGAAAGGCGACATTTCCAACAAACAATTGCTTGCTGCTATCAAAGAGCGCACATGGGGAGTGCAAGATGTTATGAAGGACAACTACATAGATGCCTTTGAGTGCATGGTGTGCACCAGGGTATGGGAAAATATCAGGAGGCAAGCCAAGGTAAGCATAAATATGTCTCTCCTTAGTGACTTGTCATCATTAAGTCAACTGCTGTCTTTTGATTCTCAGGCAGAATCAGTGTAACAGAGGCAAACAAATTCTGCAGAATTACAGAGTTCCTGCAGAAAGATATTGCTTCGTGAGTCATTCTGCGATCCATAAATGCAGAAAGTAGTTAGAGCACATTGTCTTCATCTTACTTCCATGTCCATTATTTTGTCTTTTCTCCCATCTTTTTGGATGTACATCCAAAGGTGTCCATTCTTGTTGTTCATATTTCTCACAAAACATTTAAATTACCTTTATACATTCTAGACAATTTCTCTGGAGACATATACCACCAATACATCAAAGGATCGTTGTTGTAAGCTCTTGTTTTGATATTTGCTTTGTATCCATGTAAATTTCGAGATCCATTGGCGATGGATCCTTGCCTCTTTACTGGTTTATTTTGTTTTGTAAGATGAGAAGAAGAGAAAGAATAAGATTGCCTCCTCCTCAAACGTGTCCATCCTTGCTCTTGGCAAACGTCTTTCTCTTGGGGTTTTTTTTTTCATTTGTATGTTTCAATGAGTTCAAGGCACTCTTGACTCTGGACAATTCCAAGACAATCTCTGCAGTTTCTTGGAGGTGGTTTGCCGTTGCCGGCCCAAGGTCATCCAGCTGGCTTTATGCCTAAGGTAGGATTAGAACTCATGGCCTCCCTTGCCTTAACCACTACATCAGGCTGGCTTTCTTGTCTTGGTTATTCACGCCTAATATTCTAATAGGTGGTTCATCCGTCCCTGAGACACTGAAGCTAAATTCTATATGGTAGGTCTAGAAGACCAAAGTATTTGAAGTGGGAGAACACCAACCCTACAGCACCTCCCAAACCCTACAACAAATGAACACAGATTGTCTTTTTATCTTTTGATCAGGGAATGCTACCAAGAAGATGGAAGGTAGAAGCAAACCACCTGAGCTGCCCCAGTCCTCAAGCATTTGCTTTTTCTCCTCTCGGTGTGCAGAGAACTGTTCTCCAGGAGGTGTGGAGATCGAGCTTTGAACAATCTAAGAGAGAAGCTCGGGCACTGCAGCAGCTGGTAGAAAACAACAGGAATTTCACAGCCCTGGAATTTTGGACTCTGGTTTTTAGAGACTAGTTTAAAAAAAAACAACAAGGAGTCCTTACCTCAAGATAGGAAAAGCAGCAACCCGAAAAAGCTAGTAGCCAAATCCAGTGTTTCAGAATAAAGCAGGAAGCATTTTTAATTAACCACTGGATGTATGAAAATGTGTATTTACTGACTATTTATCACGACCTATTTCAGGGTTCCCCAACCTTTGGGCTGCGGCCCGATACCGGTCCGTGGCCTAGTGACCACCGGGCCGCTGGAATGGTTGGTTGGTGAGTGCGTGCTAGCGATGCCGCAAGGGGGATAGCCGCCACGAGGGTGCTAGTGGCCCCGTTTGCAGATGCACGTGGTTGCTAGTGGCCCCATTTGCGAATGTGCGGGGTGTGTGTGTGCTAGCACCGCCAGCAACATTGCGTGGGCACTAGCGCGCCATGGGTGCATGTGGCTGTTTGTGCATGTATGTAGGCGGTAGCGCTGCCGGGGAGTGAGTGGCCTGTTTGCGCATGTGTGCGTGCGGGCATAAATTTTCTTGCTCCTCCCTTTCACTCCGGGCCACCAAACGGGAAAGGTTGGGAATCTCTGGCCTATTTACTGTAGTAATCTTGTAACATATGTTTTTACTGCTACTACTAAGACACATTTTTAACATGTGTAGATTAATACAGGAATGTAATAAAATCCATGCCTGTCCCTCTTCATGTGCCTCTGATTGTTTCTGCTAGATTTTACATTCAAACTCATTTACAAAAGATGTCTGACTGAATTTAGTGCTCTGACTCAGAAACAGCATGTTTCCTATGTTTCTTGCATATTTACAAGTAGCTGAAGTAATGAACTGTCTTGTTCAAAGGAATGGGCAGAGATGTGTGTATTTGTGTGTGTGTGTATGTGGAAAGAAGAACTATGGGTAGTCCTTGACTTATAACTGTTCAATTAGTGATTGTTCAAAGTTGCAACAGCATTGACAAAAAGTGATATATGACCCTTTTTCACATGACTATTGCAGCATCCTCATGGCCATGTGATCAACATTCGGATGTTGGGCAACTGGTTCATACTTATGACAGTTGCAGTGTCCCAGGGTCATGTGATCATCCCCTTTTGAAACCTCCTGACAAGCAAAGTCAATGGGGAAGCCACATTCACTTAACTGTGTTACGAACTTAACAGCTGCAGTGATTGTGCCAAGGAAGATTGTAAAATGGGGCAAAACCCATTTAACAACAATTGTTTTACAACTGTTTCACTTAGCAACAAAAATGTTGGGCTCAATTGGGCTTGTAAGTTGAGGATTACCTGTACAGAGCCATGGCAAGAACAAAATGAAAGGAAGTACATAGCAAGGAAATCTTAGAAAGACTATCTCACCCAAGTGTCAACTCAGATGATGGAACTTCGTTATTCCTTACCACCCATATTTAGGTGGAATATTTTCTTAGCTTTGTTGCCTGTGGGATTAAAAGATGCACAATGACAGATGTTAACAACAGAGCTTGAATTAGTATTGGAGTTATTCACTTGAATAATTTTCCTGGTTCTAAGATTGTGAAGTCTTCATTAAATACAGAAATAAATAAGCCCATGCATTAAAAAAAACCTGATACGGGCATGCATTACAAAGTCATAGGAGTCAGCAAACCAGTTAGGATTCTGCTGGCTTGAACCTGATATCCTTCAGATGGCTTAAACTTCATGCTTTCTATAATTCCTCAACCTCCACAGCCTTTATGGAGTCGGGATTACAGTATGGGAAGCCTTAACATGTCTGCAGGGCCTCATGTCAAGAAAGGCTTCTGTACAGCCTCAGTAAAGGAAGCCTAAATTGAACAAAATGCCTGCAACTATCCACAGCTTAAGCTGGACCCATCAGAAATGTAGATACTGCCGTCTCTGCGGCTGAATTTAATACACGCACATGCACACACAGAGGAGAACTTCAACAAACTCAATTCTAAAAGGCTATTTATTTATTTATTTATTTATTTATTTATTTATTTATTTATTGGATTTATATACCGCCCCTCTCCCGAAGGACTCGGGGCAGTGTACAGGGCAATTAAAACACAATATACAGCACATAATATACAAAAATTAAAATAAATTAAACCAAGTAGCCCAAGCAATAAAACACGTTCTAAAATTTAAAATTTGGAATTTAAAATCTAAAACCCCAATCCCTCAGTCCAGGCCAGCAAGTTCAAATAACCAAGTCTTCAGGTCGCGGCGAAAAGAGCGAAGGTCAGGAGCCATCCAGAGCTCAACAGGAATCTGGTTCCAGAGGGCAGACGTGCCCACAGAGAATGCTCTCTCCCTGGGGGCCGCCAGTCAACATTCCCTGACCGACGGCACCGTGAGGAGGCCCTCTCTATGGGAGTGCACAGGACGATGGGAAGTTAATGCCGACAAAAGGTACTCCCGTAAATAATCTGGGCCCATGCCATTTAGGGCTTTATAGGTCATCACCAGCACCTTGAATCTCACCCGGAAGACAACTGGAAGCCAATGCAGCTCGCGGAGCAGAGGTGTTACATGGGAATATCGGGAGACCCCCATCACAACTCGTGCGGCCGCATTCTGCACCAGTTGGAGCCTCCGAGTGGTATTCAAGGGCAGCCCCATGTAGAGAGCATTGCAGTACTCTATCCGAGAGTTCATGAGCGCATGAGTGACTGTGCGTAGGGCATCTCGGTCCAAATAGGACCGCAACTGGTGCACCAGGCGAACCTGGGCAAAAGCCCCCCTGGTCACAGCTCCTATATGATCTTCTAAACTGAGCTGAGTCAAGGAGGACACCCAAGTTGCGAGCCCTATCTACGGGGGGTAACATCTCACCCCCTATAGTTAAAGATGGAATAGAGTGGACAACCCGAGATGCCGGTATGCACAACCACTTGGTCTTGTCGGGATTGAGACGAAGCCTGTTCCTCCCCATCCAGAACCTCACCACCTCTAGGCAACGGGACATCACGGCAAGGGCATCACTGGGTTGATTTGGGGTGGAAATAAAAAGCTGGGTATCATCAGCGTACTGATGATACCCCACCCCAAAACCATGAATGATCTCACCCAGCGGCTTCATATAGATGTTGAACAGGAGGGGTGAGAGGACCGACCCGAGGGACTCCACAAACGAGAGGCCTCGAGGCTGACCTCTGCCCCCGTCAACACCGACTGCGAACGACCCAGGAGGTAGGAGGAGAACCACTGTAAAACAGTGCCACGCACTCCCAACCCCCTGAGGCGCCGCAGTAGGATACCATGGTCGATGGTTTCAAAAGCCGCTGAGATCTAATAGGACTAGGACAGAGGAGCAACCCCTGTCCCGAGCCCGCCAGAAATCATTCACCAGTGTGACCAATTCCGTCTCCGTGCTGTACCCGGGCCTAAAGCCTGATTGGTAGGGGTCCAGATAATCCGCTTCCTCCAGGAACAGAGGAAGTTGATGTGCCACCACACTCTCAACAACCTTCGCTAAAAAGCGAAGGTTGGAGACCGGACGATAGTTATTCAAAATGGCTGGGTCCAGGGCAGGCTTCTTGAGGAGGGTCCTCACCACCGCCTCCTTCAAGGTGGCAGGGAAGCTACCCTCTCTCAAAGAAGCAGTTATTACTGCCTGGAGCCAGCCTCGTGTCCTCTCCTGAGCTGCATAAACCAGCCAGGAGGGGCACGGATCCAATAAACACGTGGTGGAACTCAGCCTCCCCATGATCCTATCCACTTCTTCCTGAGTCACAGGATCAAATTCTTCCCAAGTAATGTTCCCAAGACCGCTCGATTCCCCATCATCAGACTCCGCCCAGTTGGAGTCCAGACCAGCCAGAATCCGAGCGATTTTATCCACCAGATATTGACTAAACTCCTCGGCACGACCCTGCAGGGGCTCTTCCCTCACCTCCTGATTCAGGAGGGAGCGAGTCACCCTAAACAGGGCGGCCGGGCGATTATCTGTGGACGCGATGAGGGCAGCGAAGTAATTGGACTTCGCTGCCTCCATCGCTGTGAGATAAGACCTCGTAAAGGTTCTTAACTGCAATCGATCAGACTCAGACCGGCTGGACCTCCAACAGCTCTAATTTTTTTAAAAAAATCCCCTTGCTAGAAATAAAGCTGGCAATGATACAGACTAAATGTGATGACCCAGGGTCCCAAACGAAGGCAAAGCAGTCAACTGGCAAGGGAAACAGTCTTTTAATCACTGCCCAAGTTCCCCAAAAGCTCCCACATAAGCTGGCAAGAGTTCAACAAATGCACACATAGGCAAGACAACACAAAAACGTAAATAGTCCTTTTAGTTCTCGGCTTGCCTGCAGTCTGCAAAGAGAGACTTAGAAATGTCTTCTGTGGTTGTGAAGCAGGAAACCAACCGGTCCGGATTTCAAAGTGTCCAGGTTAGACAAGAGCACAATTCACTATCTCAAGATAACACGTTTGTTCCCAACAAATTCCCCACCCCACAGCGTCTCCTTATATCTTAGTCCCCAGGTGTGCCTTGTGGGGCAGGACGCTCTCCTCCCAAGCAATTGAGCCTCCCTCCATTGTTCTCTCCTCCTCTCTGCTCTCCTTGCTCTAGGATCAGGTGGGGGGGGCTTGCTCCTCGCCTGCACTCTGCCTTCCCTGTTCCACATCTGAAGGGCCCTGGCCTGCCTCAGACTGCTCTTCCCTACAGCCCTCCGAAGCCACAGACACCCTCAACAAAGCACTCCATGCCTTCCTCCGAGTCAGGCTCAGACATAGGCTTGGCACTATATGTAGGTGTTAGTTGTTCAGAGTGATGGCACTCTTTTTTTTTATTGAAAAGTTTTAAAATACAGTTTTCCTTTAAAAACCCCCCTTCCCCCTCCCTGTACCCCCCCTACCTCCCCCCAACCTCCCTCCCTCCCCCCCTCCCTCCACCCCCCCTCCCCCCCCGACTTCCCAGAGCTAAATACAAGGTATATATATATATAAAAAGGCAATCATAAACAACCATATACTAACAACTATAAGTTCTAAAATCCATCACTCTCTAGCTTATATAGGATAAAACACACCTTAACAATATTAAATATATATAAAAAACTAGAATAAAAAAAGAAAGAAAAACGAAAGAAGACTTATTCGAATGCTACATAAAACTTCTTAACCCTATACTTGTTCTGGATAAACTCAATCCATTTTCTCCATTCCATAATATAACGTTCTTGCGAATGATCTTTCAAATAGGCCGAAATCTTCGCCATCTCTGCCAGGTCGGAAACCTTTAAAGTCCACTCTTCTATGGTCGGCAACTCCTCTTTCTTCCAATATTGGCCTATCAAAAGTCTTGCCGCCGTAATTAAGTTCAACATCAGCTTGGTGTCCACAACTGTAGCGTCTGCAATTATTCCCAGCAAAAAAAGTTGCGGACAAAACTTTATCCTCTGTTTAAAAATCTTCTGCATATTCCACCAGATTTTTATTCAAAAAGCCTTAACCTTCTTACATGTCCACCATATGTGAAAATATGTTGCATCTTCATCACCACACCTCCAACATTTAGGCTGATAATTCGGATACATACTTGCAAGCTTTTTAGGATCTAGATGCCATCTATAAAACATTTTGTAAAAGTTCTCTCTTAGATTTTGAGCTTGAGTAAATTTTAAGTTTCTCACCCAAATCTTTTCCCACGTGTCCATTGTAATAACTTCCTGGATATTTATATCTTAGTCCCCAGGTGTGCCTTGTGGGGCAGGACGCTCTCCTCCCAAGCAATTGAGCCTCCCTCCATTGTTCTCTCCTCCTCTCTGCTCTCCTTGCTCTAGGATCAGGTGGGGGGGGGCTTGCTCCTCGCCTGCACTCTGCCTTCCCTGTTCCACATATGAAGGGCCCTGGCCTGCCTCAGACTGCTCTTCCCTACAGCCCTCCGAAGCCACAGACACCCTCAACAAAGCACTCCATGCCTTCCTCCGAGTCAGGCTCAGACATAGGCTTGGCACTATATGTAGGTGTTAGTTGTTCAGAGTGATGGCACTCTTATACAGAGAATGGGGACAACTTGGCAGCAAATGCTTTGGCAGTATCAAGAGCAAATAAACTTACATACCCCAAAGTGTTTTCCTGTTGATCACATTCCTGCTGACTGTGCGCTTTGTCCAGGACGAGCAGCTACCCGCTTGCATGGAAAGGCAGAATATCTGCTATTGGTCAACCTCATTGGAAAGGCCTCAAAGAAGGAAAGGGGGGGCATTTCTGCTGCATCTCTCTACGTTGCCAATTCTCTCTGCATCAGCAGTTTTAGTGAAAACTTGGCAGCTTGAAATTCCCTGTCATAGATGGATGTAAAAATGCATTAGCATTTGGCACTAGTATGCTGCCATGAAAACAAATATCCTAATCAAGGTTTACCCATCAGCCACTTTTAAAACCAGGAACTTTAAAAACTAGGTCACAAAAAGAAGTGCCACAGTCCAAAACGTTAGGAATACCTCCCCATACCACAGCAGCTTCAATCTTTGGCAATAGAGCAAGGTGACATTGTTCATTTCTGTCCTTAAAGTGGCCTGCTGGCTTTCTTAGTTCCAAAATACCTTCTCTCTTCAACTTCTTTGATTAATAATGGATAGAAAGAATGGTTTGTCCCTTAATCGTGGTGGCACAATGGTTGGAATGCAGTATTGCATGCTAATTCTGCCGACTCCTAGCAGTTCGATCCTTACCAGCTGAAGGTTGACTTCCATCCTTCCAAGGTGGGTAAAATGAGGACCCAGATTGTTGAGGGGCAATAGGCTGACTCTGTAAACTGCTTAGAGGGATGTAAAGCACTATGAAGTGGTATATAAGTACTAGTGCTATTGCTATTGCTATTAGCCCTGCAAAGGCTGATTTCTGTGATGGAGATTCTGCTGTGGTCTCCAAAATTGGCCATTGTTCGGTTCTGTATAGCAAGACAGCTGAAATTATGTACAAGAAATTCCATCCTAAATGAGTATATTTGGTTGGTTTAAAGTTAAATTCTGACTCAATGGTAATAGTTACCCCATTAGAAGATCTGAAATAGCCATAAGATACAAATCATAATAGAGAAAATCTATCTACATGGTCACTAAAAATCACCACTGACTTGATGGCACATAATATTAAATTTTACCAGTATTTAAACTTATTGGACCATCAGCCCATCTTTAAACATACAAACACACACACATGCCAAAGAAAGTGTAGCCGCTTCCTAATAAGTACACAATGTCATTTGGCATTTTGGAAATCTATTTAGAAATAATGTCCATGCCAGATTGCACAGAAGGCACTTTAACTAATTGGATTTTCACTATACTCCTATATGTGTCAACTCAAAAGGACATCCCCCTGAGTTTAATGAAGTATATTTCCAGCAGCTGAGTCAAAAATCACACACTTACACGCACTTCTTCCTGTTAGGCAAATGTAATTTATTTCTGAAATGAGTACACTCAAGTGTATCTAATTCTGAGTAAAATAGAGCTATAGGTTCTTTTTTTATATATTAAAGATACATATTGCATTAAATTATAAGAAGCTTAAATGCATGCAAGTAGCTTCCAATAGTTTCTTAAAACACACTTGAAGGTATTTCCAGTTTGCCATGAACCAGCCTTCTTCAACTTATTGCCCTCCATATTTTTAAAAAATATCATTATTATTTTGATATATTAAAATACAAGAAAAAGAAGAAAAAGAAGAAAAAAAATAACATGCTCTAAAAGGAAAGTAAAACAAAATACATCACAATGTATCTGTATAATGCAATTCCATTGTAAAGTGAATCACTGTTTCAACAACAAATTGAATCATGACTGACAATGTCTTGGAATCATATTGATCAGTTTTTCCATTAAGAGCTACTTCAAAAGGCTAAAAGTGAACTTATTTCTTAAGTCCAAGATTTTACAGCAGGTGCTGCAATTTTTCCCAGCCAGCATTCCTATCTTTTTCTTGTACCTAAAGACTGATGTAGCCAAAATTCTAATAGACTGAAAAATTCCAATGTTCCAGGACATTGTTTAATATTTTATATTCAGAGTGACTTCTGGTTTGGCGTTTGACGAAATGGGTGGAAGAAGCTGGGGCTCCGGCTTCTTAGCCCGATTTCATTTGGCCTGGTGACCCCAAAGGGTAGGAAAGTTGCCCTGGAGGGGCAACGAAGAAGGAGGGATACTTCAGGAGTCCAGACCAGATGGCGGTCAGATGTTGACAGCAGCAAGACTATTCTATGCTCAGAAATGGAAGACTACATTGATTCCCACAAGAGAGGAATGTTTACAAAAATTGATGGAGCTAGCAGAGATTTTCTACTTGCTACAAATGAAGCCATCTGGGAGGACTCTTTATTCAGTTGCCAGAAACTTTAGTGACAGCAGCATGTTTCTGGGGTGGCTGACAAAATGGAGTCAAGAGTGGATGGATCTTTATGGGACTCTGAGACTTTGAAGTGGAAATGCTTCTAGATATTTCACTAGATATTTTGATGGCAGAGTGCTTCCCATTTTTTATCTTTTCTTAACTTTTCTCTATTTTGTAATCCACAGTTTTGTATTTCCAGTTTGAATGCCTTGTCTATTTTGTAATTCACACTTTTTAATATTTCCGATTCCATTAAGCAAAATTTGTTTCAGACCTGTCATTCCTTAATTCACATTATTTATTTATCAATCTTTCAATCACATAGAAGCATTGTTACTAATAAAGTTGTTATTGTGGCTACTGATTTCTGGCCCCATTCCAATCTGAAAGGAAAGGGTTTTTTTCTGTCTCAACTTTAGTCAATTTAAATCATAAGGTCTCTTAACTCTGTTATGACTTGCTGTAGTCAAAACAATTTCTATGCTGAATTCCAAAATCTTATAGTAGACGCTTCAATATTCCAAATTTGAAATAGCCTTAATTTTTTTGATAACTTTATGAGTTGTTTAGCTTTTTCTCTGCGGTGTTGCATTTTGTGCTGAAAACATTTCAGATTTGAAATCTTTTGCATGTCTCCTTATATATGATGTCTCAAACCATACCTTGGTTCTTAAATTGACACATAAACCCCCAATTAAAAGTATAGTTTGATTCTTTTGCTCAAAGAAAAGTTCCAAGAAGATCAAAACTTTGAATTCTCAGATTGAGTGAAAAGATCATCCATTCTGTTTTCTCCTTGTTATGACAAATAGGTAAAAAATGCTCATGTATTAATTAATATTCCTAGAGTTCTAGAAAGCTTTTGAAAACTTGTATTTAGTCCAGTTTTGGGGTTATTTGTCTAGCACTGGTGTTTTCTTTGCTTTTGCTGTTTCTAAGATAATTTAGTCTGGATTGTCCTTCTCATTTGGTGTTTTTATCTGTTTTTATGATTTTATCCAGTTTTGTATACCACCCAGAGTCCAAAGGTGTTTAATAAATTCAAATAAACAATAAAAATGTGCCATTATTTAATTAGTACAACTATAACTCCTTACATTTTGTTAAGTATTCAGTTCTTGCAGGCATTGAGCGACACAAGTTTATTCAGAGTCAGAACATAACAGAAGCAAGCTAATAGCTGCTGCACAGCTATTTATATGGTTGGGCTCTAGGCGGCGACCAAAAGATTTAAAGCAGCAGTTTCCCACCCAAACCTACTTAACAGACTGGAGACAGCAAGCCTGGCTCAGCCCAGCAACTGTTACATAACAAACAAAAGTAGGTCAGCCATTAAACAAGCAGTTAGACATAAATCAAGTGATTTAAACATATAAGGCCAATACATTACATATTTAATGAATGCTGCCACACCAGCAGCCTACTAATTTGCAAATAATTTCCAATACACTTCAAAACCAATTAACATTTCCCCCCCCCCCTTTGTCCCCATAATTTACACAGATTGAAAATGCTTTCAGGCAAGATGTTGTCCATATGTTTATAGGCTTCAGGTTGTAAAAAGTAACTTTAAGCAATTATTAATCTACCCATACCCATGGTCAGTAATAGCACTGAGAATCATAATCAGTGAGTATTTTGCCAATTAGTAGAAAATCAGTGCAAACCCACCTTCCACCCCCAGCAAAAGAAACCCCTGTAAATAAGCAAGACTATCATAGCTCAGACAGTTGCTGCAGTCTATGCATCTTTGGTTTTTGCCCTGCCCTGCTGTTTCTCTCATGGATCAATCCAAATATTTCATTTCTGAATATGGAACATTAGACTAATCCATGCTGGCTCAGGAATTCTGGGAGTTGAAGTCCACAAGTCATAGAAGAGCCAAGGTTCCCCACCCCCGGACTTGGGAAACATAACTGGGTTTATTGACGCAATTCTGAATAGCAAGATTCTGTGTAGAGATAAATGGATATCTTGAATTTTTGTTTTGCTCCCTTGTGTGGTGGCTTCACTTGTAAAGAGACAAAACAACACCAAAAGTAGAACAGATTGAGAGTTCTGTGGAAGGATATATTCAGGTGCATCAATCTACCCTTTGGCTGAAGAGTTGCTAATGATAAAAGTGGCTGAGTGGAAACTTTGGGGTTCTTTTTGATGTATATATGCATCAAGATAAAGAAAAAAAAGGGACGCGGTGGCTCAGTGGGTTAGGACGCTGAGCTTGTCGATCAGAAGGTCGGCAGTTTGGCGGGTCGAATCCCGAGTGCCGCGTAACAGAGTGAGCGCCTGTTACTCGTCCCAGCTTCTGCCAACCTAGCAGTTCGAAAGCACATAAAAATGCAAGTAGAAAAATAGGGACCACTCCGATGGGAAGGTAACAGCGTTCCGTGCGCCTTTGGCATCTAGTCATGCCGGCCACATGACCATGGAGACGTCCTCGGACAAGCGCTGGCTCTTCAGCTTTGAAACGGAGATGAGCACTGGCTCCTAGAGTCAGAAACGACTAGCATGCATGTGCGGGGGAACCTTTACCTTAAAGAAAAAAAAGCAACATCAAAACAGCCATTTTTGCATTGGATGATTTTTTCTAAAAAAAAAAAAGCAAACAGCTGAAAAAAATCAAATGCATACGAGGAAACTATGAATAATTAATTTATTGTATCTTTTTGTATTTATTGTCCCTTAAAAACTGGATGCTATTAAAGGGGAAGTTTAGGGACACATCATTTGAAAACCTGATCGTATGCTACTATGCTACACCATCCCTGGGATAAGAACTAAAAAAAATCCAGGAAGAATAAAGAGTACGTACATGGGACATTTGACAAACTTGGCCCAAAGAAGGGCAGCAAAATCAAACCTTCTTCTAACATTAGCACACTTTGGGTTATCTGACTACGGAGATTCTCAATCATCCAGGTCATGGTTGTCCCAAAGGTGCTTTTCTAAAAGACATCTGAACTTTCTTGGGGTTTTTTTTCCTTGAAAACATTTCGCTTCTCATCCAAGCTTCTTCTTCAGTTCTAACTGAATGATGGAATGGAAGGATGTATATTCTTTGCAGTCATCTGGTTGTTAGCACTCTGATGCCCAGAGTCGCCTGAATCAGACTGCAATTGGGGATGGAGCCTTCTTAGGACTGCTGTAACAACTGCGTTGTAAACAGTCCCTCTGTCTTGTCACATCCCTCTCCCTCTGTTTAGAGAAGGCTATTTAAGGGACGCGGTGGCTCAGTGGGTTAGGACACTGAGCTTGTCGATCGGAAGGTCGGCAGTTTGGCGGGTTGAATCCCGAGTGTCGTGTAACAGAGTGAGCGCCTGTTACTCGTCCCAGCTTCTGCCAACCTAGCAGTTCGAAAGCATGTAAAAATGCAAGTAGAAAAATAGGGACCACTACGGTGGGAAGGTAACAGCGTTCCGTGCGCCTTTGGCGTCTAGTCATGCTGGCCACATGACCACGGAGACGTCCTCGGACAAGCGCTGGCTCTTCGGCTTTGAAATGGAGATGAGCACCAGCCCCTAGAGTCGGAAATGACTAGCACGCATGTGCAGGGGAAACTTTACCTTTACCTTATTTAATTTGAACATAAAGGGCCACTTTGACCCCTCCTTCAAACCCGTGGTCCTCTGTCCAGAATGTGTACTTTGCTGTTTTATCCTCTGTGCTTTGTAATTGTGCTTCTCTGGAGTTCACCCCAGGTGTCATGGCGACACTGATGAAAGAAACCAGAGCTCCGGTTTCCTAGTCCAATTTCGCTTTGTCTGGAGATCCTGAGAGGTCGGAAAGTCACCTTGGAGAGGTGGAAGGGAAACCTTGGGAGTTCTGAGCCAGCGGCAGTTGACCCAAGCGGAGCGAGGGAACTCTTTAAACAGAAAAGATTTGAGACTGATTAAAAAAAAAATTTTTTTTTGGCTAACTTGTTTGAGGTGGAAAGATTTGTTTTACTTTGTTGTGAAACAGCATTTTATTAAATCGAGTTTTATTACTAGATATATTACAAATAATGAGGACATGTAGTGGTGAAGGAAGATACTACAATAATGAGGAAAGAATAAGAAGAGTGATGACCTTGAAACAACACCTGTGCTAAACAAAAAGCATTCTGTGACTTTACAAAAATAAGATTTTTTTAAATAACTGCATCTTTTTTTTGATTGAAAAGTTTTAACATACATTTTATCTTTAACAATCCCCCCTCCCCCTCCCCTACCCATCCCTCCCTACCCCTCCCCCCCCCGACTTCCCAGAGCTAAGTACAAGGTATAAGAACAAAAAAACAATCATGAACATCCATATGCTAACAACCATAATCTCTAAAATCTATCGCTCTCTAGCTCATATAGGATAACTAAAAAGGTAAAGGTTCCCCCGCACATGCATGCTAGTCGTTTCCGACTCTAGGGACCGGTGCTCATCTCCGTTTCATAGCCGAAGAGCCAGCGCTTGTCCGAGGACGTCTCCGTGGTCATGTGGCCGGCATGACTAGACGCCAAAGGCGCACGGAACGCTGTTACCTTCCCACCATAGTGGTCCCTATTTTTCTACTTGCATTTTTACGTGCTTTCGAACTGCTAGGTGGGCAGAAGCTGGGACGAGTAACAGGCGCTCACTCTACTACGCGGCACTCGGGATTCGACCCGCCAAACTGCCGACCTTCTGATCGACAAGCTCAGCGTCCTAACCCACTGAGCCACCACGTCCCTATAGGATAACTACAAACACTATTAATATTAAATATAAAAAAAAAAAAGAAAAAAGAAAAAAGAAAGGAAGACTTATTCAAATGCTACATGAAACTATTTAGTCCCATATTTGTTCTGGATATACTCAATCCATTTTCTCCACTCCATAATATAACGTTCTTGCGAGTGATCTTTCAAATAAGCCGAGATCTTTGCCATCTCTGCCAGGTCAGAAACCTTTAAACTGCATCTTTTAACTCTAGACATAACTATTATAGAATTTATTTAGAGACAGAGGGGTTTTTTTTTACATCTATGAACTAACAGAAATATGTAGTTTAGATTTGTGCTGTTGGTCTTTTTTTTCTTTTTTTAATGTTGGATTATAGCTTAAAGCAGTTGGCTCCTTTTTAAACTTGAATTATAGCCTAAAGCAGTTGGCTTTTTTTTTTTGCTTTTCTTTCTCTTTTCCTCTTTTCCTCTTCTTTCTCCTGTGGATTTACAAAACTTGCTCCCTTGAACAATGAATGCATCAAATCTTACTAACATTACAAAAAACACCTGCTTCTGTCCCCTCCTCTGGAACATCTGGTCCAGCAAGTCAAGGATCTATTGAAGCAATGTTACAATGAGAGAAGGCAAACAATTTCCAAAAAGAGATGCACACAACTTTGCAACTAATGCAAGAAATGATGCTGAAGTATCATCAAGAAACAAAAAGCAATCTTGATAAGCTAAATGAACAAATGCTTGATATAAAGACACAATTTGAGGTTCATCAGCAAATGATTCATAAAAATAAACAAAGAATTCAGAAGGTGGAAGATTAATCAGAAGAGACTGCGAAAAAATTGAAGCACTAATCCCAGAGAATGAAAGATTAGAACAAGCCAATGCAGAGGCCCTGAAAATTGAAAGACTGGAGATGCAGCAAGAAGTTGATGAATGAATATTTAGAATGAATTCAAGTTACGCCAGGAAACACAAATTGCCCAGAGAAGTCTATGTAAGATTTATGAAGAAAACAACAAGGGATGAGATATTAAGAAGAGTTAGAGATGGCCCATTATAATACAAAGATAAAGAAATAGTAGTATTGAAGAAGTTTCCCAAGAGAATAAGGAATATTCAAAGACACTATCATTTTTTGATTACAAAGCTGATTGCAAAAGGAGTAAATTTTAGATGGCTGATGCCAGAAGGGATTCTAATCTATTGGAATAATACAAGATATCAATTGGACTCAGTGTGGAAGGCTCAGGATTTTGATGAAAGGTATAGAGCATTTCTGGGAGAAAGAACACAATATCAACAAGAGGATGGAAGAAGCCAGAAACAGACAGAACAAACAATAGAGCAAACAATGACACAAGTGGAAGAAGAAAAAGAGAAGATAAATCAAGAGGATGAGGGAATAGTAAGAGAGCAGAGGATTACGAGATCAACAAGAGTAAATCAAAATGGAGAAGGAAAATGGAATTTTTTCAGTGAATATAAATGGACTGAACCCCCCCCCCCATCAAAAAGAAAAAGAATTTTCAAGCCACTACAGAAATTTAACATTGATATAATTTGTCTGCAACATCATAAATTTTTGGAAAATTCAAAAATTGGAAAACTTTATTATGCATCAGCACAACAACAACAAAAAAGAGGAGTAGCTATATATGTTAAAGAGACAATAGATTCTAAAATGATTTATGCAGATGAAGAAAGAAGAATACTAGTGGTAGAAATATTTTTAAATGAAAAACAGATACTTTTGATAGCAATATATGCGCCAAATAACAAACAAGAAGAATTTTATCAAAATCTTCATAGAAAAATAGCAGAAATAGAATATCAAAATATATGCTTAATTGGGGATTTCAGTGCAATAGTAGACAGGACATTAGATGATAAAAGCAGGAAATCAGGGGAGCAAGGAAGAAAAAGATTACCTAAGACTTCTTTCAACATGATAGAGGAAATTGGTATACAAGATATTTGGAAAGAAATGAACCCAGGGAAATCACAATATATATTTTATTCTAATAGTCATATTTTTTTATTTTTTTATTTATTTTATTTTATTTTAATCCCATTTATATCCCGCCCTTCTCCAAAGACTCAGGGCGGCTTACAATCTAAAGCACAAATCAATGTGCTTAGCAATAGCCTTCATTCTATGTAACCGCCCTGAGTCCTCAGGGAAAGGGCGGTATATAAATGTAACTAAATAAATAAAATAAATAAATAAATATGCCTGCTTATTAGGGCTTTCGCCTCCCCCAAGCGGCATTATTACAAAGTCAGCTTATTGCCCCCAACAATCTGGGTCCTCAACAGCTTATTGCCCCCAACAATCCTGGTCTAGAATTGATATCATTTGGATGATGCCTGAATTAAGGGTTAATATGCAGGAAACTGAAATAGAATTAGGAACTTGGGCATATAGTGTCACAATGCACGTTGGTGTTGTGGTAAATAAACTTAGAAGGGCATTACCTTACCCTCCTGCTTCTTCTCTTGACTGGAGTTCCCTTGTTTTGCACTCTGGATCTTAAGAACTCTCAGTTTTGGGAAAGGGAAAACGAACAGTCTCCTCCATAAATAATGGGAATTAGTTGACTAGGAGCATTTAGTTTAATCTCTAACAAGACCTCTTGGATAATTACCGTAAGCAGGCAATTAGGGTAGGCTAAGAGTTTGCATGGCATCATTTCACCACCTTCCATCAGCCAGTTAAGCACTTTGTGAGAAGTAGATCCTCTGTTTGTGTGTCTGTGTGATTGTATATTTTCTACCCTGGATTTGTCTCTCTGTGTGTGCATGTGTGTGATGTAGAAGGGATTTTTATAAGGGTCATACTTTGTTTTGTAAGAATCCCAGGAATTTCTGTTCCTACATGAAGATTTTTAATAATAATAAAGTTGGAAGGGACCTTGGAGGTTTCTAGTCCAACCCCCTGCTCAGGCAGGAAATCCTATACCATTGTCTGAAATGGTATAGGGTATGAAAGTCATGACTGGAATGTAATGATGGAAGGGTACAGTCTGTTCAGAAGAAACAGACGCAACGTCAACTTCTGAAACGAACCTGGCTGAAGCCATCTTTGTTGTTCTAAGTTGCCACAGGTTGGGGGGAAGGGGGGAAGGAAAATGGTAACATTGCTAGACTAAACATAGAGCAGTCCTGTGGGTACCAAGGTCATTGCCACAGAAGCTGGAAGATGGAGAAAGGAAGCTTAACGAAGCCTGCCAATTGCTTTTATTGGGTAGTGTAATAATCGCATAGCAAAGGGGACGGAAATGTTACAGTTAGCCACACTGAATCTTTATGGGGAATTTTAGAGTTGGTTTCACTTTTCACCGTGTCGATATTATGTATCCAATAAACATTGTTTTGAGGAAACTTCAAGCCTCGGAGTTCTGATTTATTTGGTTTCATTAGTCACAACCTTGACACCCAACAGAAGAGAAGATGTACTTGCATTATACATAAAATATCACTACATCTCTACAGAAATCCAAAAACCAAGGGTGAAAACCTCCTAAAATCCATATGGGTCAACATACAAGGAAAAAAGAATGACATTGCCATAGATATATATTACAGGCCACACAACCAAACAGAAGAAATAGATGAACTTTTTGCTAACCATTTAACAAATATATATAGAAAACACACCACAGTAGCAATGGGGGACTTTAACTACAGTGATATCAACTTGGTTACAAACTCTGATGCAAGTGGGAGATCAAACACGTTCCTGATCAACCTAGCATACAACTTTGTTATCCAAAAGGTAGAGGATGGAACTAGAGGGACTGTAGTACTGGACCTAATTTTTAGCAACAGAGAAGAAATAATAGAGGGGATTAAAGTTGTAGGAACCTTGGCAGAGAGTGACCATAAAGTATTAGAATTCAATATAATGCAAATACAAGCAATAGAACATAATCAAACCGGAGTCCTAGACTCAACCAGAGTCAACAAACTTAGAGAGAGCTTGGGAAGGACACCATTAACGAGAAACCTAAAGAGGAAAACAACACAAGAAGCTTGGGAAACTTTTTTAAAAATATGATTATAAAAGCCCAGTTCATCACAATATCACTGAAAAAGAAAAATAAGAAATCCAGGAAGAAACCAACATGGTTACACAAAGAACTCTCTGACAAGCTGAAAGACCAAAAAAGTACAAAAAAAATGGAAAGAGGGACATATAGCTAAGGCAGAATACCAACAAATAGCCCAGACTTGTAAACATGAAGTCAGGAAAGCTAAGGCTCAGAATGAATTAAAACTTGCAACAAATATTAAAAAAACAAAAAACTTTCTTTCAACATATAAGAAAAAAGTCAAGGAAACAGTTCACTAATGGGAGATGATGGCAAAGAAGTAATGGGCAGTAGAGAAAAAGCAGATCTGCTTAATTCATTCTTTGCATCAGTCTTCATGCAAAAGGAAAATATAGCCCAACCTATCCAAAATATAACAGTAAACGCAGTCTAGAAACAAAAAATAAAATAAGCAAGAAAATAATAAGGGAACACCTATCTGATATAGATGAGTTCAAATCACAGGCCTGATGTTGCTGGGAGATATTATCTCAGAACCATTGTACCATATATTTCAAAGATCCTGGAGAATTTGGAAACTATCTTAGGACTGGAAAAATGCTGATGTGGTCCGCATTTTCAAAAAAAGGAAAAGAAAATATCCAGAAAACTACAGAGCAATCAACCTGACATCAAATCCTAAGAAGATCCTGGAAAATAACAACAACAACAACAACAGCATAAAATTTAAAAAGTCAGAAAGACCTTGGAGGTCATCTAGTCCAATCCCCTGCTCAGGCAGGAAACCTTATACCATTTGAGACAAATGGCTGCAGTCTCTTCTTAAAAACTTCCAGTGTTGGAGCCTTCACAGCTTCTGGAGGCAACAGATTTGCAAGCACCTAGAAACAAACAAACTTATAACCAAAAGCCAACATGGGATTGTCAAAAATAGATTATGCCAAACAAATCTTATTTCATTCTTTGACAAAGTGACTAAAGTGACAAAGTGGACCAGAGAAATGCTGTGGACATAGTATACCTAGACTTCAGTGAGGCATTTGATAAAGTAGACCATAACCTACTTTTTAGTAAAGTACAAAAATGTGAGATAGACAGCATCACCACTAGATGGATTCATAACTGGTTGACAAATTGCACTCAATGTGTAGTCCTTAATAGAACAACATCTACATGAAAGGAAGAAAGCAGTAGGGTGCCACAAGGTTCTAATTTAGGCCCAGTACTCTTTAATATCTTCATAAATGATTTAGATGAGGGAATAGAAGGAAAACTCATCAAACTTGCAGATGACCCCAAATTAGCAGGAATAGCCAACACCCCAGAAGAGAGGTTCAAAATCCAGATGGACCTCGATAGACTTGAACACTGGGCCCTATCTAACAAAATGAAATTTAATGTAGAAAAAAAAGGTTTCACATTTAGGGAAGAAAAACCAAATGTACTAGGTGAAACTTGGCTCAAGAGTAGTAACTGTGAGAGGGATCTTGGAATCCTAGTGGACAATCATTTATATATGAGGGATAGAATCAAGATCTTGAGAAGTGATACTACTGCTTTATAATGCTTTGGCGAGACCACACTTGGAATACTGCATCCAATTTTGGTGACCACAATATAAAAAAGATGTTGAGTGTGGAAAGAGTGCAGAAAAGAGAGACAAAAATGATTGGGGAGCTGAAGGCTAAAACATATGAAGAACATTAGTAGGAATTGGATATGTCTACTCTAGTGAAAAGAAAAACTGGGGGTGACATGATAGCAGTGTTCCAATATTTGAGGGGCTGCCACAAAGGAGAGGGGGGGGTCAACATATTTTTCAAAGCACCAGAAGGCAGGACAAGAAGCAAAGGATGGAAACTGAACAAACAGAGAAGCAATCTAGAACTAAGGAGAAACTTTCTGACAGTAGGAACAATCAACCAGTGGAACAACTTGCCTTCAGAAGCTGTGGGTGCTTCAACACTGGGTGCTTTTAAGAAGGGACTGGACAACCATTTGTTAAAAATGGTATGGAGTCTCCTGCTTGAGTAGGGGGTTGGTTTAGGAGACTTACAAGATCCTTTCCAACTCTGTTATTCTGTTCCGTTCTATTGCAATGGATTCTACAAGGGGCTGCTCTTGAAACAACCCAGAAGCAAGCAGCTGGTCCAAAATGTAGGCACGCAAGCAGTGGCATCACACCTAATCTTCTGACCTCCTAGAGCATCACCAGGCCTTCAACACTTTACAAAAGGCCAGCAGTATCTTTTAACAAGATATAATAGCTGATCACTCAATATTACCCTTTAGTTGGAATCCTGTTGGTAAATCATACACACAAAAATATTACTTGTATCTTGTAAATAAAAGTGAATAAAGCAATTGATAAAGGTAAAAAATATATCCTGGTCAGCATTTATTCTGGTCACTATTTTCTGCCCTGAATCATGATGTGAATTTCTGAAATAGTTACCCATGGATCACATTGTAATATTGACCAAATCTGACTGAATCTCATTAGAAACCAATGTACCAAAGGGGATTCAACAGTTTTCCTGGCCAACTACTTTGCTGAAGGCCAAAGTCTCCTCCATCTCCTTGGGGTTCTCCCGGCCTTTCTCAGCACGGGGGTCTTTCTAGAGCAGGGGTGTCAAACTCAATTTCATTGAGGGCCGCATCAGCATTGCGGTTGCCCTCAGGGGGCCGGGTGGGTGTGGCCTGGGTGGGCGTGGCCTACTGGGTGGGCGTGGCTAAAGTGTGTATGGCCTGCTGGGTGGGCATGGCCAGATCTGAGGGTCTCTGGCAGGAGGAGGGTCTCTGGGCCAGGGCCAGGGCCAAGGCAGTGGGGGCCGTTCCCTCACTGTTTCCAGGATGGCTTCGCGGGCCGCATGAAACCACTTCATGGGCCAGATCTGGCCCCCGGGCCTTGTGTTTGACATGTCTGTTCTAGAGGGACCAAGCCTTGGGTTGAGCTCTCACATCTGGAAGAAATTTCTCATCCCTGCCCTGAACCAAAGGCAATCCTTTCCCACAAAATAGTCAGACTGCTGAACTCAGAGGCAGCCAGGAAGAAACTGTTTCTTACTTTGGCTTTTATCCCGAAGGTGCTTTTTTCACAAGGCAACTGGACATTCTTGTTTTTCTTTGAAGACTTTCTCTTCTCATCCAAAAAGCTTCTTCAGCTCTGACTGAAGAATGGGATGGAAGGATTTATACTCCTTGCAGACATTGGTCATTTGCATTCTTTTAGTGAGTTGTTGATGCTCCTGGAGTTGTATCTGTGTCGTCAGGATGTCCTGAGTAGTGCAAATGGGTGTGGAGCTTTCTTGGAACTGTTGAAAGGATTGTATTGTTGACTGGAGATAGATGATTTCGTTTCCCTCCTCTCTGTTGAGAGAGGGCTGCTCAGTTTTAACATAGATGGCCTCTCTGACCCCTATTTCAAGCCAGCAGTCCTCTCTGTCCAAAATGTGGACTTTTGTTGTCTTCAAAAGAGTGGCCTTTGTCTTTTAAATGCAGATGGACTGTTGAATCTTGTCCTGGTGAGTTTGTTCTCCTATGTTGTGCCAAGCATTTATGAAGTGGTTGTTTTGTTTCCCCAATATACAGATCTGCACATGGCTCACTGCACTGTACTCCACATACCCATGTGTCTGGGTGTTTTATCCTTCAGGTGGACAAGCTTCTGCCTTAGTGTATTCTTGGGTTTGAAGTGTGCCCGTATGTTGTGTTGGCTGAAGATCCTCCTGATCTTTTTCGATATTCCTGCAACTTACAGAATGACTACATTGCTTTTATTGTTTTCTTCTTAGCCTGTTATGGAGGAGCTCCTGCTGTTGTTTTTTTTAGATCTGATGAAGGCTCACTTGGGATAGTTACAAGTTCTGAGGGCTTCCTTGATGTGTTTCACTTCTTTTTCTTTTTCCATATTTGCTGGTAGGCAGGCCTTCAGCTCAGCAGTGTAGGGTTCTGATAACTCCCATTTTGTGTTCCAGTTGGTGGTGAGAATCAAAATGTAAATATTGATCTGTGTGTGTGGGGGGGGGGGGGTTCTGTAAATTTCAACATTAAAACTTCTGTCTTCCTGAATGTATACTGCACAGTCTAGGAAGGCTAGGCTATTTTCCTTAACATCTTCACATGTGAATTTGATGTTTCGATCTTGACAAAACACGGCTGTACCATGGGCTCACCTGTGTCCCCCACTGTGGCCAATCTCTACATGGAAGATGTAGAAACCAAAGCCCTAAACTCCTTCACAGGAATTCCATCCACTCAACAGTATGCAGTAATTATGTGGATGATACTTGGGTCAAGATCAAAACAAAGGAATTGGAAGCATTCACCAAACATATCAACTTGGTGGACAGATACATCAAATTCACATGTGAAGATGTTAAGGAAAATAACATTGAATATTGAAATTAATATGTAAAATACACTGCTTTTTTTGTGCATGTCTGTGTTTATCCAAAATCTCAGGAATAAGACAGTGATCTCCATTCAAAAGACTGGAATGAGCTACAGTAGACTGAGAAGTATGACCATTGACCTTGTCAAATTTCCTGGGGTTAAATATTGATATTTTCCCATATGGAAATTGAGTTGCCTCACAAGCTATAGGCAGTCCTCGACTTATAACAGTTCATTCAGTGAAAGTTCAAAGTTACAATGAAACTGAAAAAAGTTTATACACACACACACACACACACACACACATACATACACACATACACACACATATATATACACACATACACACGCGTATATATACATACATATATATGCATATATATTTATACATATATACATTTATACATACATATATACACACATATACATATATGCACACACACATACATATACTGTACATACACATATATACACATACATATATATGCATATATATTTATACATATATACATTTATACATACATATATACACACATATACATATATGCACACACACATACATATACTGTACATACACATATATACACATACATATATATGCATATATACATATTTATACATACATGTACACACATATACACACATATACATACACACACACGTGTGTGTGTGTATGTCACAGAAGTGTGTTTAGTTATTCTTAGGCTGCTCAATTACATTCTTCTGAGTAACTGATGTCCTTCATTTTGCATTTTTTGCATTTGTTTTAGATGAAGAATTTCCTCAGTACAATTGTATCATACTGATGGATGATTCTCGAGTATAGAAAGAATAAGAGTTTGCCTGATGTTTTCTCCCAGTTTTAATCTCAGCAATTTAGTCCCCTAATGATTGGTATGAATATTTGCAGCCCTTTGACCGGGAATCTTTTCACTGCCATTCTTTCTGTTTATTGATTTTTCTTTTCCCCACCCTCACCTCTCCGCTTCTTGTTCTTCACTTTCCCCTGGGAATTAATCAGAGCCTATCAGGGCTTGCTAATAAATCCAATTAAAAATGAAAACAGTGCCCATTCACTTCAATTCGTAATCCATCTAGTCAATAGAGAAAAAAGACAAGAATGAAAAAAAAAGTTTGAAGTATCCTTTTGCTTACCATAGGAAAAAACCTATGGTTGACTTACAACCATTTGTTTAGTGACCATTAGTAAAAAAAAAAGAAAAAAGTGACTTATGATCATTTTTCACACTTACGACCGTTGCAGCATCTCCATGGTCATGTGTTCAAAATTCAGGCACTTGGCACCTGGCTCATATTTATGACGGTTGCCGTGTCCCGGGATCATAGGATCAGCTTTTGCAACCTTTTGACAAGCAAAGTCAATGGGGAAGCCGGATTGACCTAACAACTGTGTTGCTAACTTAACTGCGGTGATTCACTTAACAGTTGTGGCAAGAAAGGACATAACATGGGGCAAAATGCATTTAACAACTGTCGTGCTTGGCAATAGAAATTTTGGGCTAAGTTGTTAGGTCAGGGACTACCTGAATCTAATTTTAAATGGAAAACAAAACAACAACAAAAAAAAACACCACAAGTATAACGGCATGATGTACATTATTCAAAAGTGGTTTTTCCCCCCACAATTGATTCATCAGTTGATTCATGAGGAAGGCCAAGTTATAATAAACATAAATCCCAATTAAGGATTATGCTAAATACTTCCCTATCACCAATAGGGTCTCCTCTAACGAACCCAGTGGTTGAAATTGATTGCATAGTGCAACCTGCAACTTTTTGCAGTAAATAAAGCAATATTTTCAATTGCGGAAAGTTTATTCATTTGTATAATGTATTTCTCCTATTATATGTTCCAACAACATCCTAAGGATCAATAGAGAAAGGTAACTGCCAGCTCTCTCTCCCTTCTCTCTTAAGAGAGAGATCTTAAAGCTGTAAACTTGCCTCAGGTGTTCCTTTGAAAATTGTGCAGTCTGCATGCCCACCACCAGGTGTCGCTATGGTGCAGGGCATCATCTCACGCGTTAAGATTGTTCTGCTTTTAAGACATTTGAACTTTTGTGTAGAGTCTCATATTTATTTATATATTATATATTTAGAAGCGTTTTCATAGGTGAAAGGTTTGAGTATTTCTCTTCATCAGGGCAAAAGAATCATGACTGTGCATCTGCGGCTCCATTTCTGTCACTAAATGCAACCTTCCTTTTGGGTTTACTAGTCTACAACGGAAGATTCCGGAACAACACTGTGGCCTGAGTGCAGTTCCCTCCTGTTTGTATGCAACATTAGGAAGAAGGTCACTGACCCAAGAGTTACTGTAGACTGGCATTCCTTCTTTCCTTTCAAGGAAGCCTTTCACTGAAAGTCAGGGGAGCGTTAAAGAACCTGGCAGGACTTCTGCAGCTTGCTTTTATCTCCTCTGTGAATGAACAGAGGGCTTAGGTTTCCCTTGCTATCGATCCAGCACCTTTTCCATTATCAAACACTGGTATTGTATCCTGCCCTCGGAAAGTCTCTCTAGAAATCTTTTTTAAGAAGGTTACAGTTTTCTACATTCTCTACTCTACGTTTTTTTTCTCTCTCTCTCTCTCCTTCCCTATCAAAGCAAACAATGATAAGTATATCTACAGGCAATCCTCGACTTACAACCATAATAGAGCCTGCCCATGACGGTCATAAGTTGTGATGGACCCATTTTTATGTTGTTGTTTTTTGTGGCGGTCTTTAAGAGAACATTGTGGTTGTGCATTGTGAACTGCTGCAGTTCTCCTCCTCATCTTTGAACATTTTTTTTTGCTTTGTTATTTCAATGTGTAATGGAGTTAATGTTTGTAAACCACCAAGACTGGGCTGGACTAGAAGACCTCCAAGGTCCCTATTCTATTCTATTCTATTCTATTCTATTCTATTCTATTCTATTCTATTCTATTCTATTCTATTCTATTCTATTCTATTCTATTCTATTCTATTCTATTCTATTCTATTCTATTCTATTCTCTGACAAGATGGGCAGCATAAAAATTTAATAAACAATCAGATAAATGGCTGATATTACCTGTCGTTCCTTCATAAAGTATATGGTAAAATAAACAAAGCTCCTGGATAGCAACCTGCTGATGCAGTAAGACCAGATAAATGCATACATTTTGCTACTTATGATGATATAGGTCTGAACAGGAGCTCCCACCCATGTTCTGTCAGGTTAATGTTTTATGTTCCAGTGTCACTTCTTACCAGACCAGGAGAGAAAGAGAGAGAGAAAGAGAGAGAGAGAGAGAGACAGAGAGAGAGAGAGAGAGAGAGAGAGACAGAGAGAGAGAGAGAGAGACAGAGAGAGAGAGAGAGAGAGAGAGAGAGAGAGAGAGAGAGAGAGAATCAGAGAAAGAGAGAATCATAGAATCATAGAGAGGGGGGAAGAAAGAGAGAGAAAAAGAGAGAACCAGAGAGAACCAGAGAGACAGAAAGAAAGGAATGGAGAGACAGAGAGAGACAGAGAGAGAGAGAATCAGACAGAGACTTAGCCTCCTCTAAATCCATTAAGCACCTGGAATGGGCTACTGTAATGGCTCCATCCACTCTATGGAAACAATGGTTAGGAACAAATTTCATTTGGACCTTTTCTAGTCTGCTCTGCCTTCAACATAAGAGAAGAGTCTTGGGGGCTGTAGTGTATGCCTTTAAAGCACACACGGAAATGTCAGCACAGCAGGGGGCTGGACAGCTCCAGGCTATAACCGCTTTGGCGGGAAAGCCTGAATAGAGCGAGTCGTTGACAGCCCTAGGGCATGGTCAGCTCTGGCGGGAAGCCAGGGTTTAAATCCATTGGCCACCTGCACTGGCGGGAAGCCCAGGTTTAAATCTATTGGTCACCATTCACCTGGGCAGGTATAAAGAGACGCCAGGTAACCCCTTTGCCCCAGCTTCATTTCTGACTCAATAAAGAATCAATACCCAGCTCAAGTGTCCGCCTCTCCGTTCAACCACGCGACATTGCACTGGTGACGAAGGTGGGATCCTGCACTGGACAACGCTAGCCACGGACGGAATCCAATCGGCAGCCCTGGATCAAGACGCAGGACGACCGAAACGGTGGAATGGCACAACTGGGTCAGTATCCCCTTTTTCATAGCAACTGCCCGGAGGAGTGGGAAGCGTTCGTGGGGCAGCTCAAGTGCTACCTACGGGCAAATGGGGTGAAAGATGACTGGCAGAGAGCGGCGGCGCTACTCTGCAGCTGCGGCACGGAAACGTACCAGCTGGCGGTCGGTCTCTGCGCACCCGACAACATCCATTCCGTCAGCTACAACGAGTTGCTGGCAAAACTGACTGAGCATTTCAAGCCCGAGACATCCGAGATCAACTGGCGATATCGTTTTGAGAAGCGGGACCAGGTGAGTTGGCCAAGAAATACATGGCCGCCCTGAGGCAGGCAGCTCACCTCTGCAATTTTGAGAATTTAGAGATCTGGCTGCGGGATCGGATCGTCTGCGGGTTGAGGGACAGGAAGCTGCGCCAGAAAATTTTTGCAAAACAGAAGCTGACCCTGAGGGATGTCCAAGAGGAATTCCTAGCCTGGGACGCGGCTGAGGAGTCCGACACGAGGGAAGGTGAGTCCATCCACCTGTTGAGCGGTTGCAGCAACGTGGACGGGGCAGAATTAGAAGTGGACGCCATCAACCGACAACAGCGACCGGTCACCTCCAACCGAGACAATGTGAGGGAGCCAAGACCAGCCGCGGCGGACACAAGATGCCAGGAGTGCAGGTGTGGAGTGAACGGCCCCCGGTCTACCCAACTCCATGGCTACAGCGCGAATTGGCCCTGGTCTACCCAGCACAGTGGCTGCGGACAACCCCGTTCTACCCAGTGTTCCGGCTGTGGCACAAACAGCTTCCGGTCTACCCATTGTGCCAGCTGCGGAGGACAGCATCCCCGGTCTACCTGCCATTTCAAGTCGGCCAAGTGTCGGGCATGCGAAAAAACCGGGCACATTGCGGCGGTCTGCAGGAGCAGGCAGCGGGATAGCCTGCACGAGGTGCTGCTAGAGCACAAACAATCATTACACACAAAGGGGCGTTCCGGGTAGACCGGTTGCAGTTCGGGGTCAGCATGGCTCCTGGAATATTCCAGGAGGTGATGGAAAGGATCCTAAAGGGAATACCGGGGTTTGTCCCTATTTCGATGACGTCCTGATCGCAGCCAGCTCCGAGGACGTACTGGCAGCCCGATTGAAGGCAGTACTTGAAAGGTTCAGGGGTGCAGGGTTGAAACTCAAAAGGGAGAAGTGCAAAATTGGGGTAACTGAGACAGAGTTCCTGGGGTTCAGGATTGATGCTCAAGGCATCCACCCATCTGCATCCAAAGTCAGGGCCATCAAAGAAGCCCCTACTCCCCAAAACAAGTCTGAGTTGCAGGCATTCCTGGACCTCCTCAACTTTTACCACGCATTCCTGCCACACAAGGCCACAATTGCAGAACCCCTACACAGGTTGCTTGACAAGCAAGCATCCTGGGACTGGACTGACACACACGCTGACACATTCAAAACATTGAAGAACCTGTTAGCAGACAATACCACAGTCACCCACTTCAGGGAGGACCAGCCAATCTGCCTTGCTTGCGATGCATCCCCTTATGGGATTGGGGCCATTTAAGGGAGGATGGAACTCAGGCCCCCATCGCCTATTACTCCAGGACCCTGTCAGCTGCCGAGCGGAACTATGCCCAGATAGACAAGGAGGTACTGGCAGTGGTTGCTGGGGTAAATAAATTTCATGACTACCTTTATATTAGGGAATTTCTGATCTATACAGACCATAAGCCATTATTAGGGTTATTTACAACAGAGAAGCAGACACTACAGATCCTGTCACCCCGGATGTTACGCTGGTCCATATTCCTGTCCGCTTACTCATGCAAATTGGTACACAGGCTGGGCAAAGAGATGGGGCACGCTGATGGCCTCAGCAGACTTCCCCTAAGGGACACTGAACCAGACCCAGAACCGGCTGTCCAAATGCTGGCAATACAGGAACTGCCAGAATGCCCCCTCAACGCAAGGGACATAGCCACAGAGACCCCCAAGGACAAGGTTCTGAGTAGGGTTCAATCATGGGTGAGCAGTGGGTGGCAGGAGAAATCACCCGGGCAACAGTTCATTGCTTACTTCTCCAGAAGGCATGAACTGTCCACACACAAGGGATGCCTATTGTGGGGAAGTAGAGTCATCATCCCCACGAGGCTCAGAGAAAGAGTTCTCCAGTCATTACACGAAGGCCACCCAGGAATAGTAAGAATGAAGGCCCTGGCAAGGAGCTACCTGTGGTGGCCAGGATTAGACAAGGAGATAGAAGGACTAGTAGCAGGGTGTTATACATGCCAGAGGACACGGCCAGAACAACCACACGCACCAGTCCACAAGTGGGAGGAAACACACTCACCATGGTCCAGAGTGCATATAGACTATGCAGGCCCATTCCAAGGTCACACATTTCTGGTAGCAGTGGACAGCCATTCTAAATGGCTGGAGGTGGTACCTGTAGGCAACATGACCTCAGCAAGAACCATTCAAGCATTGAGGGGGATGTTTGCTACACATGGTCTGCCTGATGTAATCGTGTCAGATAATGGAACACAATTTACCTCCTCGGATTTCCAGGTGTTCCTGAGGACCTTGGGGATTAGGCACGCCACCTCGGCTCCCTTTCACCCTGCCAGTAATGGATTGGCAGAAAGATTCGTGCAGACAACAAAGGATGCTCTCAAGCGCATAATACAGGGAAATTGGAAGCAAAGATTGGCCACATTCCTCCTACACCAACATGCAACACCCTGCACCGCCACAGGCAAAAGCCCAGCAGAACTCAGATGGGGCAGACGCCTCATAACAACACTGGACAGGCTTCACCCAGACAGGGTAGCAGCAGACGCCGGGACCCCCAACATCAAAACAAGTTTCAACACAGGAGACCCCATCTGGGCTAGGAACTATAGCACAGGTCACCCATGGGTGCCAGGGGAGATATTAGAGCAAACTGGATCCCTTTCCTACAGAGTAAGGGTGGAGGGGGGACTCCTTTGGAAAAGGCACCTGGATCAGCTGAGGAAAAGGGCTCCTGAAAGGGTTATAGAGAACACACTGGGGGCTGAGGAGGAAGAGCCAACACAAACACAGATGCAGACACCCAGGAGGGTTACCAGAGGGGGGCAGTGGCAACCCCACCCCAGGCAGGAAACTGACAGAGAAACCAGGCAGTGACCAGAACCCAGCAGAACACAAAACCCGGGCACCGCAACACACACACACACACACGCCACAACCCACCACATGCACAACAGGGAAGAGAGCATGGCACCACACCACCAGGGGAACCAGTCCCAAGAAGATCAAGCAGGCCACACAAGGCTCCAAGCTACCTCGCGGACTATGTGTGTTCTTAGGAGGGTGGAAAAGCAACCAAGGAAATTACAATTGTAAAATCTTGTATATGTAAATCTTTGTGTATAATGTAAATAAGTGTATATAGTTATGGAGACAGAATGACAGGGGGTAACTCCTCACTATGGGGGAAGGGGTGTAGTGTATGCCTTTAAAGCATACACGAAAATGTCAGCACAGCAGGGGGCTGGACAGCTCCAGACTATAATTGCTTTGGCGGGAAAGCCTGAATAAAGCGAGTCGTTGACAGCCCCAGGGCATGGTCAGCTCTGGCGGGAAGCCAGGGTTTAAATCTATTGGTCACCATTCACCTGGGCAGGTATAAAGAGACGCCAGGTAACCCCATTGCCCCAGCTTCATTTCTGACTCAATAAAGAATCAATACCCAGCTCAAGTGTCCGCCTCTCCATTCAACCACGCGACATTGCAGGGGCTAAAATGCAGTATTGACCTAAAAGACATGAAAACTGCCTTCCCATGAGTGCCTCATCCCCAGTCGCCAATATATCTGCCCATCACCACTGGAATATTACTAACTGTCCCCTGAGCCCCTCCTCCCACCATTACACACACCTCCCTAGCATGCCGTCCTTCCTCCAGATTAGAGGGTACCATTCAAACTAGACCTGTCTTACAAAATTCTTGCCTAGCTGATCAAACTCGTTCCTGTAAATCACTTCTGACCTGGCCTTCAGCAATCCTTAGGTCCAGTTGGCCAGCTGGTAGGATTCCATACCTCCTGCCTCAGAGCATCTCAAAAGATATTTGGTTGGCCACTGTGAGAAAGAAAGGTTGGACAAAGGCCTTAGTCTGATTACCCAAAACAATTTCTACCTTTTATGTTCTGGTGGCTGGCTTCTAAACCAAATAATTATTATTATGTTACCTGCCTACCTTTTTCACTGCTATTAATGAAGGATGAATTTGTGACAGAGTACTGTTTTCTCCCAGTTTAAGCAAGCTAAATACAGGCAGGGTATCCCAATGTGATTATTTTCTCCCTTTGCACTAAACACATGCTGCCATCTACATTTTTTCTCCTTAAAAAAAATTAAGCTCACAATGTAAATATTTGCGCCACTTAGCTTTCTTAAAAAGGATTGGCCACAACTTTATTTTCAAAACTGGCAGAAAGCAGAACGTGTATCCAACTATTTTGCAAGCTAGCTTATCAGATTGGCAAAAAACAGACTAGGTGTTATTAAAATGCCATACATTTTTTTTCCTCTTAAAATCAGACCATCCCTGGTATGAACCTGCAGAGGAGAAGTCTTTCTAAAGGTGCCCCTTATCTGTGAGGTTGATGGCCCCCAAGAGAAGTTTTCCCACCTTGCTATATTGTTTTCCTGTAAGCTGGAGGGAGGAGTTGGTAATATTTAAAACATTTGTAAAACCGTTTCTCTTTCTTTAGGCTTGACTTAATTCAATCTCTCTTAATTTTGCTCCGTGTGTTCAGAAATTCAGATTGTTTTGTTTTGATTTGCTTAGCTACATTGAGGGCTTTCTTAAGTAGACAGACAAGGGAGAAGTCCTATCAATTAATGTCAAAGCAAAGCAACCAGTCAACAGTCCCTGGATTTGGATCAATTCATGTTCCAGGGAATGAGTCTAGCTAGATTGCTATCTCAGTTCAACCTAGCCTCCTCTTGAGCTACTCTAATTTGCAGAGGATAAAAACACAGGAAACATGTCAAGCAATGTGATTTGACCTATTAATTCCTTTCTTCTGCTGCTTATTGATTTTGGATTGCAGCCTCTAGAATTCCCAGGCAGCAAAGACTATGGACCACTAGAATTCAGTCGTTTGACAACCATGCTGGCTGGGAATGTTGACAGTGGTAGTCAAACACATCTGATGAACCCAAGATATGAAAAATTGGTACATACAGTATCTATTTGCTGTCTTCCTTCTGGTAGATTGTTTTTCAGTCAGGGATGCACATCTTTCCAGGCTTGGTGGCGATCTCTAATTAGGAGTAATAAGTAAGTGGCTTTCTCAAGAAACTTGTACTATTGTAAAGCAATGCTGGTTTATATTCCATGGAATTTTCCATTGGTCTGGACATTCAAGAAAACATGGGGAATGTTTTAGGAACCCTGGATGGAATCCTTCTATTCTTTCATTAAGGTCACGTGTGGATAAGTAGAAGGAAGTTCATTAAGAAGATTTACAAGCAACTACTTAAGTCCTAAACCAGAAATAAAGTTTATTAAGGAGCTTACATGCTCCAGTAGACTGCATGCATTTCTAAACTTTCTGTCTTCACAATAGAGAAAGAATGAAGCACGCTGTCATTTCCAAAAGAAACAGAAGAAAGAGCCTAAGCTTACTGGTATTAGCCTTGAGATTAGGAGAAGCAGAATTGAGACAGAAAGAAAAACAGTGTTCCTTACTTGCCACCTCTTTTCATGTTCCTAATGGTCAATAGGATAAAAAAATACAGAGTTGGTTCTTCATGGAATTGTATCTCCAGGTGGAAGGAGATGGGTGAAACAAATACTTAACAAACTGGAAATAGTTATGTATATGATATAAAGGCAAAAGTAAGTTTCCCCTTCCGACTGTGTCCAACACTAGGGGGCAGTGCTTCTCTGTTTCTTAACTGAGGTAGCCAGCATTGTCTGAAGACATTTTCCACGGTCATATAGCCAACAGGACTATATGCCAAGGTGCATGGAATGCTGTTATCTTCCCACCAAAGTGGAACCTATATATCTACTCACATTTGCATGGTTTTTAAAAGCTAGGTGGGCAGGAGCTGGGTAAGAATGGGAATTCACTCCATTGTGCAGGTCTCAGGTCTTGAACCTGGACTATCAGTGACAAGGTCAGCATCTTTAACTGCTGAGCCATCATGCCCCCTTTGTATATAAGGTAGGAATGGGATATGTAATATGTTGCTAAGCCTATCTCGTCTCAAAGCCATCGAAGCCCTAAGTCCAACATCACTTCAGCATCTCATGACTGCAGATCTTGAGGAGGTAGAATACTGCCATCCACAGAAGAAGGGGACAAAACCTGCAAGATGGTAGGTGTAATGTATTGGGATCTTTACTTAAACTGTTCACATGTCTGTCTGAATGCTGCTTATGGTTGCTCGATGGTGTGTCTGTGTAACGGTCACTGACTAAGCCAGACTTGCTGTCTCCAAGAAGATCACTGGATGATTTCGAGTGGGAATTGGTTCCTTTAAACCTATTGGCCGCCGCTTAGTGGCCAACCGTATAAGTAGCTGTGCAGCAGCCTCTATTTCAGTTCTGTTCCTGTTTGCCTCAATAAAGCAATGTTCCTGTTTGCAACCTCTCGTCTAGCTTATTGCCAGCAAATAACTCACTACACAACAGTAGGCATCCCGGCACAATTATATCCTCCTTCTTTTCTGCATGGAAACATGTGCAAATGAGACATTTCTTACATCATGATATTGTGTCCACTCACTTGCAGATTTTGAAACCATATCGAGGGGCGGGGGGCAGAGGGTAGCAGGAGAGTTAAGGATTTCCTTTATGTTCATTTGTCCATCACTTTGCCTGCTTTTTTGATTAAAAGATGGCTAATCTGGAATCTGCTTCCTTCTGCCTTTCTTTCTACCCACACATGTTCACAGTCTTTTCTCCCGGTAGGATGTAACTAGTTTTAAGTGCAAGCTTTGCCTGTCTCTATCACGAATTTCCTGCAAATAAATCTTTTTTGACCTCCAAGAGTCAGTTATTTCCCTGAACGTAGTTGTCAATTTCACTAATTAGCTCTGGGCCTGTTTGATCAAAGATGATGTTGGTGACTTCTGTGGACTTGAATCAGCTTTTCTCTGCTTCTGTATCGGTTTATTTGAAAGCAGAGCAAAGCTAGGCTTTTTTTTTTTTGAGCTTCTGGGGTGTTCATCCTCCTACTGGTGGTTGTTCTTGTTTCTCTCTGCCTCCTGGCTGTTGGGTTCCACTGAGCCATTTCTTTTTTTTTTCCCCAAGCCATGGCTTAAAAAGTCCTCAAGGAGTTTGATCCTTTGCATTCCAGCTGGCTCTCTGCCAAACCGAAAGGAGAAACAGCCAGGAACTCTTTGTCAGTTTCATCCCTGTCTGCTTTGCCTGGGCTCTTGTGGGAAGACTTGGAAAGATCCGGGAAGGGCCTGGACCAAACCCAGATGTATTTTAAAGAGGAATTATTCCTGGAGCCTGTTTGCAGAGTTTAGGATCTATTTCCTGCTCTTCCCCCACTCCATCTGTTACAGCAGAAGGCACCCACGGTTAGAGATACTGTGTTGAAAAAAAAAAGCAACTGATTGCAAACTTGCCAATATAGAGTCACATCTTCAGACGCTTTTATAGGCAAAATAGTGATGTGCCCAAGTGGTTTGGATATTTCCTTTCTTGACAAATCATTCCTCCTCTAGTTTGCCATGAGAGCAATACAGAGTACGAAACGTGGCTGTAATCAGTCTTATTCCTTTTGTTCTGTGCAGAGTGGAAGAGAACAGATTTCTTTTGATTTAGAACTCCAACACAGAGTCTAAGGCACTGAATGAACCAGAATTGTTGTGCTCATCGCTTGTTCAACAAGCGAAAAAAATGACTGGGTTCTGATGATCTCAACAGGAGGTTTAATACCTAAATTGGACTATTGTATGCTGTCAATAGGAGCCACAGGAGGAGGCGGTTTCATGAATGTCACTGCAGTTCACACATGCCTCTATGATAATATCTCAATCTGCATTCACACAAACGTTTGGAGAGGTATCTTTATGTCCAAATGGTGGGGCCATTATATCCAGAACTATGGGTGCCACATGAAGAAGGTGTGGAATGAACCACTTCTTTAAAGATTCGTTCAGCCTCCCAATCTGGTGCCAGCCTCCCAATCCTAAAAACCTCCAGAGTTGGAGTGCCCACAACTTCTGAAAACAAGGCAGAAATGGATTAATTGTTCTAACTGTCAGGAAATTTCTGCTTAGTTCTCGGTGGCTTCTCTTCTTGATTAGTTTCCATCAATGGTGAAAAAAGTAAGGCTATACATTTACGCAAGAAAAAAACAAAAGGTATAGCATAGGTGGTATCTCGCTCAATGGTAGTAACTGCGAGAGGGATCTTGGAGTCCTAGTGGACAATCATTTACTGTAAATATGAGCCGGGAGTGTGCTGCAGCTGCCAAAAAAGGTAATGCAGTCCTAGGGTGCATTAACAGAGGGATAGAATCAAGATCATGTGACGTGTTAGTACCACTTTACAATGCCTTGGTAAGACCATACTTGAAATCTTGCATCCAGTTTTGGTTGCTACAGTACAAAAAAGATGTTGACACTCTAGAAAGAGAAAAGTTACAAAGATGGTTAGAGGACTGGAAACTAAAACATATGAAGAAAGGTTGCAGGATTTGGGTATGTCTAGTTTAATGAAAAGAAGAAGGACTAGAGGTGATACGATAGCAGTGCTTCAATATCTAAGAGGCTGCTCCAAAGAAGCGTGTGTGTGGGGTGTCAAGCTATTCTCCAAAGCACCTGAAGGCAGGACAAGAAACAATGGATGGAAATTTATCAAGGAGAGAACCAACCTAGAACTAAGGAAAAAAAATTCTTGACAGTTAGAATGATTAATCAGTGGAATGACTTGCCTCCAGGAATTGTGGGTGCTTCAACACTGGAGGTTCTAAAGAAGAGATTGGATAACCATTTGTCTGAAATGATATAGGGCAGTGATGGCAAACCTTTTACAGACCAAGTGCCCAAACTGTAGCCCAAAAGCCACTTATGTATCGTCGGGTGCTGGGGGCGTGGCCCATTGGGTGGGTGTGGCCAATTGGGTAGGCGTGGCTGCAGTGGTAATGGCAGACTGGGTGGGACTAAAAAGTTCAAACAATCAATTCCAAATTTGCGAGATCTTCTTTTTTCCCTCAAAAAGTTGAAATCGAACCTTTTTTTTTCCACATGGCGGTGGAGACTTAAAGTGAAAAAGTTTTATAAAAGCCAGCTGAAGGCCAAGGACTGGGGCAAAGGTGCGCGTGCCCACAGAGAGGGCTCCGCGTGCCACCTGTGGCACATGTGCCATAGGTTCTCCACCACGGATATAGGGTTTCCTGCCTGAGCAGCGGGTTGGACTAGAAGACCTCCAAGGTCCCTTCCAACTCTGTTATTCTGTTATTCCATTGCTTCTTGTTCTGCCTTTGGGTACTTTAGAGAATTCCTCTTCTTTGTGGCAGCCCCTTAGATTTTGGAACACTGATATAACTTTTCTTAGCAGGGCAGGAAACACACAAAAACGTCTTTGTCCTAAAAAAATGTTGCTGGGATACAGAATTGAATTCCTTTGAGGAAAGGTGCTTTTAGCCTTTCCTCCTGCATCTAGTGAAATGTATATGCTTTAACTGCCTCTGTGAAGATATCTGCATAATTTGAATAAGTTGAGTGTCTTTGTCTCCTTTTAATTTATTTATTTATTGCAAATGCTTCTATGCCACCTCATTTCCATTGTAAGCAGCTTACAATGTAATCCATTAGAGTAAATGAAAATGCATTGGTGTTATATAACAGGAATAACAATAGTTATAAATGCTAACAACTAACAGTAAATACTAAAAACCTAAGTGCAACATTATTCTTTATTTACTTCTTTTTTCCAATCTATATGGTTGCCCATCTCAATAGGGGACTGGGCAGCGATCAGAATTAAAGAACTGCAAACATCCCAAAGATTAAAATACAAAGCACTCAAAGAACATCAAACCCAGGTCACAAATACAAGCAAGAGGTAGGCTCCCAAACACACTCAGGGCTCAGGCCTGGGCACAGAATCCGGTCATTGCAAGGCCATCATCCAATCCTCATAAAACTTAAGTCACCCAAATTCATCTTAGTTCATGTACCTGTCTTATCCTCTTCTCACTTCCCAAATGCACTTTAAAATGCCATATTTTCAAATTCAGTTTCCTGAACTTGAGAAGTGAAGCTATTGATTCTTCTATTCAGACATTCTATAACAAGGGAGCTCTTGCAGAGAAGGCTTCTGAGTCTTGTCTTGTCTTACTTTGTGGGAGGCAGAGAGTCTCAGCAGACTCTCAAATCTTGGGGGAAGCGAAAGCAATTTCATAAATAGCCATGTAGGACATTAATGTTGATAAGTAGCTCTTTGAATGTAGCCCAGAGACAAACTGGCAACCAATGCAGCTGTCATAATACTTGTGATATGTGATATGTGTCGCGCCCCGTGGGCGCAACGCCCAGCGGCGCCACGGACGCGACATTCACCTGGTACCTGGCACCGGACCGAGAGAGCACCCCAACGGCTGCGGCAGCAACGACGGCCGGCTGACATCCGCCCTTCCCCACTTGTGCACGCCGAGCCGGCTGGAGCTTCTACGATGTGCGTCGTGCAGCCCGGCCCAGCCCTGCCGGCTACGGTGGCCTCGCAGGGTCCTAGGCCCCGCCTCCCTTGCCTGCCGGCTACGGTGGCCTCGCAGGGTCCTAGGCTCAGCCTCCCTTGCCTGCCGGCTACGGTGGCCTCGCAGGCTCCTGGGCCTACACCAGCTGTTGATTTGGCCTTCGCGGCGTTGGCGGACGGGGCCCATGGCAGCGGAGGCCGTTTCCCATACAAGAGGACTGGGGGTTCGCCAGCTTTGCATAGGGACAGCAAGCGACAGGGTGAAGGTGTATTGGGTTGCCAGGTCCAGGGACGGGTGTGGGGGTCGAGCGGCGTCGGGACGAGCGTGCGCGAGGGGATTCAGCTGGGAGGTGGAGGGTGATGGGTGGTGGGCGTGTCGCAAAGGGAGTTACTTGGGAGAAGCGGGGGTTAAGTAGGGGATGGGCGGAGGTGGGTGCAACCGGGTGGGGCGTGGGTGTGTACCTGCAATGTGTATTTAACAGCGTTGGATGCAGATAGCAGCCAACGCTGGCTTTGTTCCGTTTGGAGATCGTTTGCTTTTGCTCATTAAACCGTTTTGGAAAACTCAGCTTTCGTCTCGGTTGCTTGATTCTCCTGCTCTCCGGACGAGGTTTGAGAATATGACATTAACTATGTTGTTTCCCCAAAAATAAGACCCTGTCTTATTTTTTATTTATTTTTTTGCCTCCAAAAGAGGCACCAGGTCTTATTTTGGGGGAGTGTCTTTTCCACTCACCTCGCGGTGGCAGCACCAAAGCCCTGCCCAGCCATTCCACTTCTTCTGTGGCTGAAGGAAATGCCTCTGCAGCCGAGAATGGAGCTCTGGCCTGCATTTCACTGTCAGAGGCCATCCGGAAAGGCCTGTGCAACCGAGAACCAAGCTACAGATTCAATCTGTAGCTCGGTTCTTGGCTGCAGAGGCCTGAAATGCAGGCCTCAGCTCCATTCTCAGTTGAAGAGGCAGTTCCTTTGGCCACAGAAGAAGTGGTTTGGCAAGGCAAGGCAGGTGTCGATTCATGGGAGGCCTGCCTGCAATAGTAAGTGGGTGCTGGGCATGTGGGGTGGCTCCACCCCCCACCTTAGCTTGAGTTTTAGGCATGCACCTCACCCCAAAACTAGGGATTATATTGGGGGTAGGGCTTATACTGGGCCCACCCCCCAAAAAGCAAGCTAGGGCTTATTTTGGGGGTAGGTCTTACTTTCGAGAAAATGTGGTTGTCCCAGTTAATATTTGGGTCTCTAGATGCCTTTTCCCAGTAGTCTTCAAGAGCAGTTTGATGCAAAAGTGGCCCATTTATGAAATGAGAAAGGTATTAAGTCAGTTCCATCTGCTCCTGGAATAATCAAAACCCTGCTGGCCATACCTTCCAGCAGAAGCTAAGGAGGTCAGATTGATTGTGTGATTGATTATACACCATCAATTCAGTGCCAACTTTTAGTGATGATGTAGATGTCAAGGTTCCAATTAACGAACCCAACCAAGTAAGCACCGATGAGACTTTCCAATTTCTTTATGCAAAACTTTATTGAGTACATCATTTTGGCACAATTGAAAGCAAAACCAGCTCTGGTTATTTTCTGCGTGAATTGCTATAATTAAAACATACAATTCTCCCTCCCCTTATTAATACATGTCGCATTGTCCAATCAAATGTTATGAGAAAGTGTCTCTGTGAGTTGGTTGTTGTTGTTAGCTGCGAAGTTGTGTCCGACCCATCGCAACCCCATGGACAACGTTCCTCCAGGCCTTCCTGTCTTCTACCATCTTCTGGAGTCCATTTAAGCTCACACCTACTGCTTCAGTGACTCCATCCAGCCACCTCATTCTCTGTCGTCCCCTTGTTCTCTTGCCCTCAGCCTTTCCCAGCATTAGGCTCTTCTCCAGTGAGTCCTTCCTTCTCATTAGGTGGGCAAAGTATTTGAGTTTCCACTTCAGGATCTGGCCTTCTAAAGAGCAGTCAGAGTTGATCTCCTCTAGGATTGACTGGTTTGATCGCCTTGCAGTCCAAGGGACTCGCAGGAGTCTTCTCCAGCACCATAGTTCAAAGGCTTCAATTCTTTGGCGCTCAGCCTTTCTTATGGTCCAACTTTCACAGTCATGCATTGCAACTGGGAAGACCATAGCCTTGACTATACACACTTTTGTTGGCAGGGTGATGTCTCTGCTTTTTAGTGTGCTGTCTAGATTTGCCATGGCTTTCCTCCCCAGGAGCAAGCGTCTTTTAATTTCTTGTGAGTTGGTAAACATCTGCAAAACATCCTGGGTTCACATGGTCAGATTTCTTCTTGTGTGGACTCTGCATTCCATTTCCCCCCTCCCCTCCCCCCAGTGCGTTGGCAAACCAAGAAGCAGTAAGGGTGGTAACATCGTGCATTGCTTCAAGTTTGACAATAGATAAATTTTCTCCAGAAGTATCTGTCCCCGAACTGATCCTTCAAGTATTCCAGCAGTACATCTATTTCCATTGTAACTGAATCTATCGATCTTGCTCTTCTTCTCTTTCCTTTCAGAGGGTCCAGGAGCACTTCCAAATTACACGGCAGCTTTTTCTAGGGAGAACACAAGCCCATCTAGAGCTAAAGTTGGTCTTGTTCCAGAGTTGTTTGCTGTGTTACTCAACTTCAGTACAGAATTGCCAAAACATCTGATTGAAATAGCTACAGGTACTTATTACAAAAGATTGGCAACAGTTAAAGACAATGGTTACCTTCCTTTGTGAGAGATCAAACACAATTTAAATCATGGTGCTTATTTTGGAAGAAGGGCTGGAATGAAAACAACTGCTCTTCATATAATTTTATTCTTTTTCAAATACTTCCAATCCCCTAGCTTATTTGGCTTTGTAAATGGCGTAGAATTAGTTCATTTATATATAATTATAAACAAACTAGGGTCATGTGAACCAAACAATATAAGCAAAACGAGGGTAAAGGCTTGGGTACACCAAATGTGAATCATTACTTTGATGCTTTCCATTATAATAATTAAATACTTTTCAATTAAAATGCTTTCAATTAAAACAATTAAGTCATGTTATTTGTTCCTTAAAAGATGTGAGACTGAAAAGCAGGGGTGGGGAGCATGTATGATCCCTTAAGCTCTTTAAGGCAATGCAGGATAGAAATTAACAACACCAGACTAAGCTGCTATACACCCATCATATCCAGAACGTAGGTCTGCTTCCACCCCCTGAAATTAGAAAGACTCTTACTGTATGCTTGCAGTCCAAAAGGCTTGCAGTACAGGTGGCCTTTGACTTACAACAATTTGTTTAGTGACCATTCAAAGTTACAGCAGTGCTGAGAAAAGTGACTTATGAACATTGCAGCATCCCTGTGGTCACATGATCAAAATTTGGACACTTGGCAACTGGCTCATGTTTATGATGGTTGCAGTGTCCCAGGGTCATGTGATCTCCTTTTGTAACCTTCTGACAAGCAAAATCACTGGGGAAGCCAGAATCACTTAACAAGTGTATTACTAACTTAACAACTGCAGTGATTCACTTAACAACTGTGGCAAGAAATGTCATAAAGGTCATCAAATGGGTCAAAAAATCCACTTAACACATGTTAGCAACAGAAATGTGCTCATTTGTAGTTGTAAGTTGAGGACCACCTGTGTACACAATTTTTCTGTGACTGTCCTAAAATATACATCTTAGTATATTTCTCCACTACCAAACTTGCCCCCCCATGGAACTAGGAATTCTGGGAGTTAAAATCCCCACAGCTGAAGAAAATTTGGTTGAAGAGGGCCTCTTGGTCCTGTTACAACTTCTCTAACCAGCTAGAACAGGGTTAGGCAACCTTGGCTCTTTTCTGATTCGTGGACCATGCTGGCTCAGGAATTCTGGGAGTTGAAGTCCATGAGTCATAAAAGAGCCAAGGTTGCCTACCCCTGAGCTAGAAGTTGAATTTTGGTAACACTTTGCTGAACTCAACAGATCATGTAAAACTGAAAACTACTACTACCAGTAGGTGCACACCCACTTCAGCTGCAACTTCATATCAGCTGTGAACAAGAGCACAACTTCAGTTTTTCAGAGTTTAGCTATGTTTTTGGAAGGCCCAGGGGTCACGCTCAGTCCCTCCCACTCAAAGTTGGATGAACAACCTAGTTGTTGTTTTTCAAGATGGTGTTGCCTGGTTTGGCTGTGGTTGCATCAGCTCTTGAAGGTGAAAAAAAAAAGTTTGCCTTTTATGTCTGGCCTGAATGGAAGCCCAGGGACAGAAACTACAAGCATAGACTTTGCATTGGAATGGGTAGCCAGACTGACAAGATTACAGATCCAATAAGGTATTATGATGAATGCTTTCCTGGCCAATCCAATGATACCGAGGGGGCTCTTGAAAAGATGACATTTGACTTTTCCTTCAGTTTTTCCATTGGACCAAGTGTTAGTGCAGCGAATGTTTTCACCCTAATGGTTTGAGTCTATCTTTTGTCCTTCTATGATCTGAAATCTTTTTGGAAGAGAATCACCTGTTCCAGTTCCCGTAAGGTCAACCCAAAATTGCTCTGGCTTGACTGGGCAAAAGAGCCCAAATGCAGACCTCTAGCCCTTATTATTTTGAAAGTGCTGGAGGTATGCAAGTAGAATGGCACACATTGATTTATTTTTATTGCTTTGAAAAAGGAGAAGGGGGTGGGGATTAGGCACAAATCCAGGGAGGGGCAAATAGTTATTACTGATTGGCCACCGAGTACTGATTGGCCAGCAGTTCCTAGCATGAAAACACATCACATCCTTCTAGTGTTCTTATTTCCTAAAAGATTTGTGTTGGAATTGAACGGATCTGGGAATGCGAAGAATGGTTATCTAGAACAGGAGTCCCCAACCCCTGGGCTGTGGCCCACTACCAGGGTGTGGCCTGTTCAAAAACCGGGACGTGCAAGCGACAGGCAAGCACACAAACTCCATTTGCACCAGCAGTGGGCAAGGTCCATTTGCACGAGCTTAGGGCACTTGTGCTCATGCACAAATCTCCACTTGTGCAAGTGGAGGGCACGTGTGTGAAGTTCCACTCATGTGAATGTGGGTTTGCGCACAAGCACTTTGCTCGCACGAGTGGAGCTTCATGCACCAATGGAGCTGTGTGCACGTGCGTGTACACCTGCCACTCACACATTCCCCCCCATCATGCCAGGCAGCCAAGGTGGAAAGGTTGGGGACCACTGAATTCTCCTAGAATTCTCCTGAGATACCTTTTGGGAACACTGGTGTCTACAGGGATGGTAAAAAGAAAAGAAAAGAAAAAAGAAGTCAAGATGACAGTTGCATCTGCACAAAGCTCTGCCCCCTTTTGTCATGCATGTTACCTATTTATTTATTTATTACATTTGTTTGCTGCCCTTCTCACTTTGAGGTAATCTCCTATGACATATGCTTAAAAGTTGTATATTAAATTATAGCCATCTATAATTTTCACACACACACAGAGAGAGAGAGAGAGAGAGAGAGAGAGAGAGAGAGAGAGAGAGAGAGAGAGAGAGAGAACACTTCTGCCTGGATATCTAGAGAGTTTTGAAAATAGCTTAAAAGCGCGCACGCACACACAGATACAGACATACACACAAAACACCCAGCCACACACAAACTGTGGATGGATTTGACTTGCAGTCACCTGCTAGCGCTTGATGTCTTATCTTTTTGGCTCAGTAGATCAGGAGGGAAAGCAGAGAGATATTGCTTTAGAGCACAACGTTGGATTTCATCAGGTATCACTTTGCCAAAATTGACTCCATTGATTCAGTACAATCATCTTGTGTGACTTCCCTCATCCTCATGAGGTTCAGGAGACCAAGACCAGACATCAGGCTACTCTCAGTAATGTGCCCCGTCCTTTGGAAAACACTTTGTCTAGAAGGTTGAGTAGCCTCTCTCTTCTTATCTTCTGAAAGATGCTCAAAACGTTTTTTGTCCTACTTGATTGAAGAAGGGCATCTATTTATATGTTTGGTTGCACAGTTGGGGCTAGATGGCATTGGTTTTCTTTATATTCATTTTGACTTTTTTTGTTAACCTTGTAAGTACAGAGTCATATGCTCGGATTCTGAAAGCATTAAGAAATATGACAAATATAAATAAGTAAAATATAGACATATGCTGTAAAAATTTAGGAGGAATGAATGAAGATCTGGGATTCCATTCCTTGGTCCTTCACTTTCCTATGTGTGCGTTTACTTGCATTAGCAACATAATCTACTATCAGTGCATTACTAACCAGCAGGGCCACGTATGATTTGAAAAAGTTTTGGAAATGCATTGGAGTTCACTTGAGCATAGCACCATTTTGCTGTTTGTGAAAGCAGCCTGAAGAATAGATATTGCTACTTTAAACAGTCCACTCATTAAAGCTAATATCACTCTTCCAATTATATTGAAAGCATACACAACCTACCATTTAGTCAGTGAATATTTCTACTGTCTAACTTTTTTGTCTATGTTTTAATGCAGCAAACTTTCCAAGATTTCTTTACCAGACTCAATCAGAGTGACTGTTGCTATGAGCCTGAAGGCATGAACAACTTCGATACATACACAGCCCACAATCCTGTTTTTGTGGCCTCTTACAACCCCTTCTGAACATCACTGAATTTTAATTTCCCACCTTTTTGAAGCACAAAGCAGTTGAAAAATGACATCCTTAGTATAACACAATTACCATATTTTTAGGCATATAAATTGTAATGTATTGGCTTTGTCTTGCTAAGGGAATATCACATGGGTTAATTGCTGGAAGGTTGCTCAAGCAGGGAAGCCGGCTAACGGCTCCTAGCTCCTCAGACAACCCGTCTCCAGCGCTGCCATTGGCTGCTTCGAGGGTGGCAATAGAGGCCAGGGTATAAATTGCTGCATTCGCAGCCCTGTTTCTCAGTTCAGTTCCTGCAACCAAATAAACAATTATCTTTGCTGAACTCACTCGCCTCGTCTCATCATTGAAGCAACGAACCCAGTATCTAACACTGGCGACGAGGGTAGGATCCTGCTCCTCCAACTGAGCTGAAGAGTCACTAGGGGAGAGGCCAAACACGCCTGGCAGGAAAAGCAATTCTCCCCCCCCTACGGTCGGCCTAGCACAGCCACGGTAGCGACCACGTGCCCAGAGGACCAGTCCCCGGGCAACAGAGGAGCAGGACGCAAAGACAACGAGCTCCAGCCACGAAGACCAGCAGAAATGGCCAAGGTCGGAAAGCTGGAAGAATTTGACATAGCTCACCCAGAACGATGGTCCTCATATCTATCCAGGGTCGAGAACTATCTTCGTATGAATAAAGGTGCCGAGGATGGCCTGAAGGCTGCTACGCTCCTGTGTGTGTGCAGCCCAGCCACGTTCAACATCGCGGAGAACTTGTTTGTGCCAACGCCATTGGAATCCGTAACGTTTGTGGACTTGAAGAAGAAGCTCGGAGACCACTTTCAACCCAAGTTGTCGGTAATTGCTTGGCACCATGCATTTGAACAGAGAGTTCAGCAACCAGGTGAAACAGCGTCCAAATTCATCGTGGCCTTGAGGCAGGCCGCATGCCTGTGCCAGTTCTCCAATGCTGAGGAGAGGCTATGAGACCAGCTTGTCTGCGGTCTCCAGAATCGAGAGTTATAGCAAAAACTCTTCACCAAAGAGACTCTGTTGTTCCCAGATGCGCTGAAAGAAATGGTGAACAAAGCCGCTGCCGGGGCCGTACGAGCCATGCGGCCCGCCAAAACAGCACTGCACGAGGAAGCTGTCCACCACGAGGATGCCGAACACACAGAGGACCCCAAAGATGACAAAGAAGTCAACAAGCTACAAAGACACAACGACCAACAGTGTCACAGCGACAGACAACAAGGGGCGACTTACAAGGCAGATCCCTTCCTTAGGTGCCCAGAGTGTGGCAGCCGCCGCCAACGTTCGGACTGTAGGTTCTGGACAGCCACGTGCCAGGCCTGTGGAAAGCCTGGCTACATCGCATCAGTCTGCAGAGGTTGCCAGAAGGACCGGCCATCGAATCACCAGTTGGACATTCTGACCAGAAGAGGTACTGGGGCCCTGGGACAGTATAGCGTGGGGTTTTGCTCCAGCTGCAGAAGCATTTGCCGTACAGAAGCTCACCGTCCTATTAAGCTGAATTTTAGACTTCAGGTAGAGTTGCAAGGGGTCCCCTGCAAGATGGAGCTGGACACGGGTTCCGCCATATCTATTATTTCACTTGAGACATTTAATTTCATCTGTAATCGCAGTAAGAGATGGGCCAAGCTGAGGCCATCTGACATTATACTAACTGATTTCCAGAATGCCAGAGTCACAATCAAGGGTGAGGCCACACTAGCCATTAAATTTAAGGGGTTTTCTGGGCACCTGGACATTGTAGTAGGGGGTCAGCAAATAAGCCTGATCGGGCTCGATTGGTTTGATGCACTAGGCATCCAAGTAACTGGAATCAACCAGACGCAAGTCTTGAGTCTAGCGACAGTATGCGAGGAATTCGCAGATGTGTTTGATTCACCTCTGGGGATATACACGGGCCTGCCAATAACATTTAAACTAGATCTTACTGTAGTGCCAGTCAGGATTAAACCTCATAGGGTGCCATTTGCTCTTAAACACAAAATAGACGCTGAGTTAAATAAACTTGTTGAGCAGGGCATACTTCAGCCAGTAGATGGGGGTGAATGCGAGACCCCAATCATAACACCACTAAAAGCTAATGGGGGAGGTCAGAATCTGTGCCGATTATAAATGCACAATTAACCGTGCACTCAAACAGCATGCATATCCGGTACCAGTAGTAAGCCACATCCTGGCATCTTTGCAAGGTGGCACAATTTTTGCAAAATTAGATTTGGCTCAGGCCTACCAACAGCTTGCTGTTGATGAGGCTACAGCCGCAGCACAGACAATCGTAACCCACAGGGGGGGGGCTTTAAAGTAAAACACCTGCAATTGGGGTCAGTGTAGCTCCCGGCATTTTTCAGGGCATTATGGAACGGACGCTCAAGGGCATTCTGGGGGTTTGCTCCTATTTTGATGATGTGCTCATTGCTGGTGAGTCCACTGAGGTGCTAGCAAGTAGGCTCAGAGCCATCCTTCAAAGGCTGCGCGAAGCAGGCCTCAAGCTTAAAAAGAATAAGTGCAGTATTGGAGTTCCTTCAACTGAGTTCTTGGGTTTCCATATAGATGCTAACAGCATCCACCCTGCTGAGTCTAAAGTAAAAGCCATTCAGATGGCACCCAGCCCTAAAACGAAGGGAGAGCTGCAGGCATTCCTAGGCCTCCTAAATTTTTACCATGCGTTCCTTCCTAACAAGGCTGCAGTGGCAAAGCCATTACACCAGCTCTTGGACAAAAATGCTGCACGGAAGTGGACTAGTGTCCACAAAAAAAGTTTTCAGGAATTGAAGGCTCTTCTGTCGGTCAGTTCCACAATCACTCATTTCAAGGAATCAATGCCAGTATGCCTAGCGTGTGACGCATCTCCATATGGGGTGGGGGCAGTCCTAAGTCACTTAGAGAGCAATGGAACTCAAGTTCCAATTGCTTTTTATTCAAGGACACTGTCCTCCGCTGAGCATAATTATGCTCAGATTGACAAGGAGGCACTGGATATAGTAGCTGGAGTAAAAAAATTCCACAACTACTTATACTGCAGGGACTTCACAGTCTTTACAGACCATAAACTGCTATTGGGGTTATTCACTACAGACAGACAGACACCCCACATCTTATCCTCCATGATGCTAAGATGGTCCATTTTTTTTATCGGCTTACAGCTTTAAGCTAATTCACAAACCTGGCAAGGATATGGGCCATGCAGATGGCCTGAGCAGGCTTCCACTGCCTCAAATTGAACCCGATCCAGCCCCAGCGGCCCGCGTTTTGTCCATTCAGGACTTGCCAGAGTTTCCCCTCCATGTGGGGGACATAGCTGCAGAAACGGCAGCAGATAAGATTCTAAGCAGAGTGCTATCTTGGGTACACACGGGGTGGCTAGATAAAAGCCCAGGTCCTGAGTTTCAGAGCTATTTCACAAGAAGACATGAGGTCTCAGCTCATAAGGGTTGTATTCTTTGGGGGAACAGGGTCATTGTTCCCACCTCATTAAGCGACAGGGTATTGCAATCACTTCATGAAGGTCATCTGGGTATTGTTCACATGAAAGCTTTGGCAAGAAGCTATTTATGGTGGTCAGGATTAGATAAAGCCATCAAGGCTCAAGTGCATGGGTGTTATACATGCCAGCAATCTAGGTCTGAAATGCTGCATGCTTCTGTTCACAGGTGGGAGGAGACACACACACACCCCTGGTCGAGAATTCATATAGACTTCGCTGGGCCCTTTCAGGGACAGCTCTTTCTTATAGTGGTTGACAGCCACTCTAAATGGCTAGAAGTTATACTAATCGCAAACATGACTACTGCTAGGATCATGCAGGTGCTTAGGAAACTCTTTGCCACGCACGGGCTGCCAGACGTCATAGTGTCTGATAATGGGGCCCAATTTACTGTGTCAGAATTTCAGGCCTTCCTGAGGGCAGACCTCATTAGGCATGTGACATCGGCTCCATTTCACCCATCTACTAATGGTCTAGCCGAATGAATGGTGCGCACCACGAAAGAATAATTGAAGCGTATAGTGACTGGGGACTGGCACCACAGACTGGCCAACCTTTTGCTCTGCCAACATTCCACGCCATGCACGTCAACGGGTAAAAGCCCAGCAGAGCTGCGCTGGGGGAGGCAACTAATCACGAAACTGGACAGGTTGCACCCTGATCGGGTGGCAGCTGAGGCCTCTCACCCAAAACCCCTGAGGGGGCTGCAAGTGGGTGACGGGGTATGGGCCAGGAACTATGGGCATGGGAACTTGTGGGTGCCAGGGAAAATCACCAAAACGTCAGGCCCTCTCTCATATGGCCTAGAGGGTGGGCAAGTCGTCTGTCGCCATATCGATCAGCTTAGGAAGTGTTTTCCAGAATGGCCACAAAGCGAGAACTTTGTCGCAGGTCCCAGTCACGGACCGCAAACCGGCAGCCAGGCCGATCAATCCATAGGCTCTGAGGTCCCAAGCAGTGAGAGCAACGGGGAGGTGGCCGTAGGGGAGCAAAGCCCAGGAGTGCAACATGGGGCCCCTGTTGGAGAAAGCCAACCAGAACACTACAGCCACTACGCTAACTCTGCAGAGCGATTGGACTCTGGGATGGGCCGACCTGAAAAGGCCAGCCAGAGAATTCTGAGTCAGCCAGACTCACAGGAACTTATGGACCCTGGTCTACCTAGCCCAGTGGGCAAGCTGGTAGGCCAGGGAGGGCCTGGCTCTCCCAGGCATTCCATGAGGGTTCTCAAGCCTCCTGCATATCTACAAGATTTTGTTCTGAAATAACTGAGCTATAATGTTGTTGTATTATTAACGTACTGCTAGCCAGGAAACTCTCTGTACTATCCAGTATGGAAAATGTGTACATTGCATGCTACTATTGTACCTGTGTAAAAATTGTATTGCTGTGATCATTTTCCTTTTGTTATTATAATGTATGTACATTCTAGGGGGGAGAGGTGTAATTTATTGGCTTTGTCTTGCTAAGGGAATATCACGTGGGTTAATTGCTGGAAGGTTGCTCAAACAGGGAAGCTGGCTAACGGCTCCCAGCTCCTCAGACAACCCGTCTCCAGCACCGCCATTGGCTGCTTCTAGGGTGGCAATAGGTTGCTTTAAACCTATTGGCCGCTGCCTAGAGGCCAGGGTATAAATTGCTGCATTCACAGCCCTGTTTCTCAGTTCAGTTCCTGCAACCAAATAAACAATGATCTTTGCTGAACTCACTTGCCTTGTCTTGTCATTGAAGCAACGAACCCAGTATCTAACATAAACAATATAGAAAATATTCAAGCACATATTTGCAATTATCACATAATGCCAAATAATTCAACAGTAGGGCAAATTCTATAAGAGCGTAATTCTGATATCCCAAAATAGCAGCAGACATGCAAAGGCAGGCAAGTAATGTAATACACCCACAAGTAACAACAGCATTAAAATTGGGGACGAGACATCCAAGGGTATACACACACATTACTGTATCAAGTGATTTATCGGAATATTAGAGGCCAACATTTGGTGACTCAGCAGTTTTTAAAAGTACTGCAGGGCATGCTAATAAGAAAGGAATCATGCAGAGAATAAGAAGATGCTTTCAAAATGAGCCACAGATGTACTAGACTCAATATAAACTGAAACACAAAATGGGCACTACAGATTACTGCATGTATGGACATAAATATTTATGATTATAGTAAATTATTGTAAATTATATGTAAAATTTGACCAGGTTTTTCCAGCCGGGTAAGAGCTTGTTGTAAATAAAGAGAACGTTAGATCAGAAGAAAGGCATCAGTGCAATTCAGTCATTGGTCTCATACATGTGCTTTACTACCATTGTAAAGGCTATGTAAATCCATAAACATTGCTGGAAAAGAAAGAAAAAAACACCAAGACTGGCAGCTTTTAAAACAGTAATTATCTATTAATCTGAACAACAGCAACCCAGAATTTTAGATAAAAATATATTTTAAAGTCAGCTTGGTAGCTTCATAGCCAGATTTATTTATTTATTGGTATCCCACTTTTATTATTTTTACAAATAATTCAAGGTAGCAAACATAGCCAACTCACCCTCCACCTCTTGTTTTCCCCACAACAACCCTGAGGTGGATTGTGTTGAGAAAGAGGGAGTAATACAAAATCACCCAGATAGGCTGGATTTGAACTCACAGTATCTCGGCTTCTAGTATGATGCCTTAACCACTAGATCAAACTAGTTTATGTAGTCTTCTTCTTCTTCTTCTTCTTCTTCTTCTTCTTCTTCTTCTTCTTCTTCTTCTTCTTCTTCTTCTTCTTCTTCTTCTTCTTCTTCTTCTTCTTCTTCTTCTCCTTCTCCTTCTCCTTCTCCTTCTCCTTCTCCTTCTCCTTCTCCTTCTCCTTCTTCCTCAAGAGCTTCTTATTACTTTTTTTTCAACTTTTCATCCTAGCCTGCTTCCCACCCAGCTACTAACAGGTCAACAAACCCTTAGCTTTTCAAGATCAGTCAAGATTGATTAGCTACTACCACCTAACGAGACAGAATAATGGCATGCAGTTTTAATTAGTATATTAGCACATCCTAAGTATTCTTAATATACAGTATGACCAGTTGTGATATAGGATACATAGGACAAACTACCTGTGAAGCGGTGTTTCTCAACCTTGGCAGCTTTAAGATAGGTGAACTTCAATTCCCCAAATTCCCCAGCCAGCAGGAGAAACACTGCTCTGAACAATAGGTTTGATCTCATCAACATTTTCACACCAGAACAAGCTAGCTCACAAAGGCTAGACATATCTCTTTGGGGGGAACAGCTGAACCAAAAGGTATATAAAGCTTTACTTGACTCTAGATTTTGTAAGTGTAAGTTATATGAGAGTTGTCAGTTTTTTAAAATTCATATTTCTGCATGAGGGGTCCTTGGTGCTCTCTGAGTTTGCTTGTTTTCTTGCGAACGTTTCATTACCCTAACTAGGTTTGACTAGCACTGATGATGTTACCTAAGTTAAGGTAATGAAATGTTTGCAAGAAAACAAGTGAGCTCAGAGAGCACCAAGACCCCTCATTTCAACCCTGAGCTACAAATATCCTCCACTGATATTTCTGCATGTTATAATAAACCCTGAGATAATACAGTCCTTCCTTCCTTCCTTCCTTCCTTCCTTCCTTCCTTCCTTCCTTCCTTCCTTCCTTCCTTCCTTCCTTCCTTCCTTCCTTCCTTTTCAGCTTCTCCTTACAAAAAAGCAAATTCTCATTAAGGTGGCTCTTTGCACGTACGTATTTGATTGTTTGTGCATACAGAATATAAAGCAGAGTTACAGTCAGAGATCTTCCTGTACCTCAAACTGTCCAAACAGCCAAATTCTTCAGATGGAATAACAGCTTGAGGCTTCCGGCGATGGCACCCATGCATGAGACTTCCTGAATGTCAAGGGGATTGTTCCCTGTGTAGTGCGTTAATAAGATCTTTATGATACAAATGGCAAAGCTGGTGCATTTTTGAAGAAAAAAGATCAATCAAAATAACAACCTGCACAAACACGCACTTTGACGTGTCTGAGCTATTTGGCACCAGAGGGAGATTGCTTTTGAATTTCTGAACAGGTTGCCTAAAAGCGGCAATGAGATCATGTTATAGAAGTGCCAGCAAATGAGCTGCTGTATAGGATGAAACTTAGAAGTATTTTTTTCCAACGTGGGAGGCGTAGACATCAGCTTTATTAGCTATCCTACATTCTTAGATCTGTTTGTGTCCCTGACATACAAAGCAGGCAGACATGCCGAGTGAGATGGAGGAAATTACATTCAAGAACTACACTAGTAGGAGGAGAGATGCCTGCTCTGCAGCTTGACTGAGAAACTCAACCTGGGAATCATGCAATATGGGAAACTGTGTGTCTCAATGCGAGTGTCACTATTCATCAATTTATTCGATTTTATCCCCGCTTTAGGGGAGGTAGGTTGGCTGAGAGAAAGTGACTGGCCCAAAATCACCCAGCAGTATTTCATGCCTAGGATGGGACTAGAACTCACAGACTCCTGGTTTCTAGGCCAGCAACTTTAATCAGTACACCATACTGACTCTTTTTGCCTTTTCATTTCTTCTGTGATTAAAAACCAGAACCTATTACTGAACAACAGTTATCAACAGGGATCTGAGGGATTTGAGGGAACACCTGCTGCCGGCATCAAACGCCCTTCGCCCAGTGCGCTCTCACAGGGAGGGTCTGCTCAGGATTCCGCCGGTGAGAGATTGCCGGCGGGTGACACCCAGGGATAGGGCCTTCTCAGTGGGAGCGCCGGCCCTCTGGAACCAGCTGCCGTTGGAGCTGAGAACTGCCCCCGACCTCCGATCATTCCGCCGGGGCCTGAAGACCTGGCTCTTTGAGCTCTCGGGCCCAGGCTGAGGAGAAATTTTAATTGGGGTTTTTAAGTCTACAGGGTTAATTTAATATTTTTTAATTCAGTTTTTAACTTTTGTATGTGGGTTTTTTAATTCCCTGTAAACCGCCCTGAGTCCTCAGGGAAAGGGCGGTATAAAAATCTAACTAACTAAATAAATAAAATAAATAAATAAAATAAATCTGCGTGGCTTATTGGGTAGTGGTTCCTTATTGGAGGAAAAGCATGCATGGATATGGTTGGCCAACGGCTCAGTGATCTGAATTGCAAAACTCTAAAGGACCACGAGATGGTTCATAGGCTGCCATCTATTAGTCTTTTGGGGTACTGTGGTTCAAATCTGATATCCATTTCTGTTTTCAGGTCCTATGTCACAGTCAAAGGGTCAGTTGCCAATCCAGCTGGCATTTTGAAAAGGCTTGTCAAGATCTTGTCTTGTTCCTGCTGTGCACGTTCAAAAGCAAGAGTGCGGGCTTATGACTGGGCCGCTCCAGCCCAGTGTGCAAACAGTGCACTGCACAAGAGCAGCACATGACAAGGACACCAGTAGCAAAGAAAACAGATTGTTTTTAAATGGCAGGCAAGTGCATATACATGTGACTAGAATATTTTAAAAAATGTTTTTTTTGGCAGGGTGCTAAGCTGAATTCTACACCCCAAACCTCTATTACTGCTCCAGGAAGAGCTTTGAGTTTTCCTGTATGAATTATTATTCTCTCCTTAACTGTGTTTCGTACTGGACTGTGTTTGGAGGAAAGTGGAGGAGATAGCAAATGGAAAGGGGTAGTCATGCAATCAATTCTTGTTGTAGCATTAAAGGCTAAAGGCACACATGTCTGAAAAAATGGATAACCCATGAATAAGGAGGGATGGGAGCCGGATGGGAAGTGATTAAATTATGAATACACATATATACATTAACACATTTGTCACTGGGGATGAGAATGAGAAGCTACATAAAAAAGGGGTGTTTTGTGAAAAGCTGGCAAAGAGACATGAACCAGGCGATCAAGCAGAAAAACAGAAAGAAGCTATTTTTAAATGGAATGCCTTTTTAAAAATCCTTCAGATTTAATTTACTAAAGAGGAAAATTAAGAGAAAGATGCAAATACCACATTTGGAAAACATCTAGGAATGGTCTGTTTTCTTAGGGGTTACTGTCTTCCAAGCTTTCAGCTTTGACCATATCTGCAGCCGCGCGAGCTGTGTTGGGGGTCTCCCGATACTCCCATGTTACACCTCTGCTCCGTGAGCTGCATTGGCTTCCAGTTGCCCTCTGGGTGAGATTCAAGGTGCTGGTGATGACCTATAAAGCCCTACATGGCATGGGTCCGGATTACCTACGGGAGCACCTGCGGCCGGTGTCAACTTCCCTCCGTCCAGTGCGCTCCCACAGAGAGGGCCTCCTCAGGGTGCCACCGGTCAGAGAATGTTGACTGGTGACCCCCAGGGGGAGGGCGTTCTCTGTGGGCACGCCAGACCTTTGGAACCGTTTACCGGTTGAGCTCCGGATGGCTCCCGACCTTCGCTCCTTCCGACGTGATCTAAAAACTTATTTATTCGAACAAGCCGGCCTGGTCTGATGGGTTTTGGGTTTTAATTATTGATTTTAACTAATTTATTGTATCGGGCACAATTGTTTAATTTGTTTTTAATTTTTGTATCTTGTATTTTTGGTATTTATTGCCCTGTACACTGCCCTGAGTCCTTCGGGAGAAGGGCGGTATATAAATCAAATAAATAAATATAAAATATCTACCCTAGCCTATTGTCTGTGTCCAAGGCTGTAGAATATGAAAAATTCATAAATGTAATTAACCCCAAAGTATACAAAATCTCTTCTGGTTATTTTCTCAATATTTTTTCAATATGACGTTAGAAGACCTCAGGAAACCTAATCTGCTGTAGCAAAAATATAAATGAAATACCACTATGTTTAAATAGAAATTATCCCCCTCATCTGAAGATTAAACTAAAAATTTGATAATGATTCAGATATTAGTGTGTATAAATTTTTCTAGAAAATCAGTCCCCATTAGCTGAAATAATGTAAACCAGGAGCAACTTTACTTAATGAGCATCTGTTAGCATATCACTTGGATGTTTTTTATTTGTATGTCCAAAAATAAAAAAAAATGTAAGGGCTTCTTCTTTTTTTAAAAAAAGAAAGATAAATAAAAGAAACTACAATTTCACATGATACTACATGCCCTGACTTCAAAAGTTATACAGGTAGTCCTCAACTTATCACCATCGTTTAGTGACCATTCAAAGTTACAAAAAGCACTGTAAAAAGTGACTTATGACCGTTTTTCACACTAATGACTGTTGTAGCATCCTCATGATCACATAATCAAAATTCAGACACTTGGCAACTGACTCATAGTTACGATGGTTGTGGTGTCGCTGGGGTCATGTGATCACCTTATATGATGTTCATCTGATAAGCAAAGTCAGTCAGGAAGCCAAATTCACTTAACAGCCATGTTACTAACTTAACAACTGCAGTGATTCACTTAACAACTGTGGCAAGAAAAGTCATAAAAATGGAGCAAAACTCACTTAACAGCTGTTTCGGTTAGCAACAGAAATTTTGGGCTCCACTATGGTTGTAAGTCAAGGATTACCTCTACCCGCCCCCCCCTTTTTTTTTTTGAGTCTGGAGCCAAAGTCTTGATCAGGTGTGGATTTTTTTAAGTACTGAAATCCTGCAAGGGCCAAGTTCATCATCCCTTTTCCCCTGCTGATTAATCAGCAACTCAGACACAACAATGTTCTAATTGCTGCAATTTTATCACCTCCCCCTCATTTATTGGCACCAGTTATCTCCCAGCATCAGAGTTAATGAAAGAAATATTTCAACTCAACCTCTGCTAGAAATCTAGAGAAAAGATCATCTCCTCACGGTTCTAGCAACCTTCTTTCTCCCAATAAATATGACTCAGACTTCTTTGTTACCAAACAGAGTTACACAAAGGAGTGGGTTATCTGTAACGCCTGCATTTCAACTTCTGCAGGCACACCATGGGTTAAGGAACCGATTCTGCAGGCTTTACCCATTTCAGCAAATGATAACCTTCTGACAGAATGGTGCATTGCTGAAGTGCAGTGCCAACCTCTATGGAAGAAGCTAGAAAGAAATTTAAGAAGAAGGGTCAAGCGCTTTCCAAAGGAATGGAAAATTAACGACTAGCACTTTTGCTTATCAGGGTTTAAAACAAGAGACAGAGAAATTGTACAAACCCCTTCAATTATCTTCTTTTTCACTAGTCTCCAGAGATGTTTCAATGTATTAGCAGGCCATATGTGTGATTTTATGCAGAGGGTTTTTTTTGTTTTTGTTTTTGTTTTGCAGAGGAGGTCATTTTGATCAAAAGCGTGTTCCTGTTCCCCTCCAGTTTGCAAAGGCCTTCTCAGCTTGAAATTCTAATTACTGGAAATTGGTAGCAGTAGAAGCAGCTATCTGTGAGAAATGTTTGATATTTATTTAGCATTAGTCATGGGCAGAATAGGAGAAAGAAAACCAGGAAAAGGGTTTCAAATAGTGAATAGTCTTAGGGGCCACTTAACTTGATCTATTGATAGCATCTGTTGATTTCCCCCCCCCCCTTTGTACTAACTAGATACAAGAGAGGTTTCTGGCTGTGACAAAAGGCTAGGCTAGGATTTCATTTGGGGGGATCTTTCTCCGTCTCTTCTTTCAAAGTGACATTGGATAGAAAAGGGGGAAAAACAAGAGTGGCAGCTGTTGATCATTGAAAATATAGAGGAGCATGTAGCAAAGAAATATTGGGTGCATATTTTATCTATCAATATAGAGCCTAGTTGCTAACATTCAAACCTGTTCTTCCAACATTCCATCATGCATGCTTGTCAAATACTCAAGGAAAAAAAATACAAAATTACTTAATGCTTGTTGGACTCAACATAGGCAAATAGAGTTCCCATACTGTATGAACTTAAGGGTTTCCCATCCATTCTTGTGGAGAAAAGAAAACTTAAGCACTTTAAGGGCCCAGGTGGCAAGGAAAACTTAATCCTTTATCATGGCATGGGGTCTTTCAGGCTTTTATAGACCATCTGTCAACTGTCCCACTTGGCACATTCAACAAAAGAAACTCTCTAGATTGACCAAGAGTGTAACTTTATTGAAAGACCCATCTAGGCATAGCAGAAGCAAAATCACTTCTGGGATTTTCCTGCAAAAATCCATGCAGGTAAAACCCCTTTTCCCCCACTTCTGGGCCACCCACAGTTCATAGCTCACCAACTGAGTTCAGTTCTTTTGTTTTGGGAAAAAAAACTCTGTGCCGCTCAAATATTCTTCATAGTTGATAACGTCTCTTCGGCAACAGAAGGCTGTCATGCACTCCATAGTCTCTCTCCCCCCCCCCTTTTTATTAAGAGGCCTTTTATTCAGAAGGGTTTTTTTTAGAAGAATGTCCACATACAGGTAATCCTTAACTTACAACTTTCAAAGTTAGAACGGCAGGGGAAAAAGTGACGTGGGATCATTTTTCACACTTACAACCATTGTGACATCCCCCATGGTCAAAATGATCAAAATTCAGATGTTTGGAAACTGAGTCATATTTATGACAGTTTGCAGTGCCCCGTGGTCATGCGATCACCTTTTGCAACCTTCTGACAAGCAAAATCACTGGGGAAGCCAGATTCGCTTAACAACTGTGTTACTAACTTAACAACTGCAGGGATTCACTTAACAAATGTGGCAAGAGAGGTCACAAATGGGTCAAAACTCACTTAACAAATATCTCACTTAGCAACAGAAATTTTGGGCTCACTTGTGGTCATCAGTTGAGGACTATCTGTATTTCTAAAATGTTACATTTGGATGTATAAATGGGTTTGGGCATTTAGGAGTTTATTGGGATGCTGCAATTGGGGGACACCCATCCTGCTATGCCCTTTTACAATTCCTGTAACGTTCATCAAAAATGATATGGAATTTCAGGAAATTAAATGGCAGTTTTTAGAAATATTATGCTCCTTTAGATATATAAATGCTCCACGCTTTCCTGGAATCGCAGATTGATTAAAGCAGTGAATGCAATCTAGAAATAAAGCATTGAAATGCACTGGGTTGCACAGCAGTGATGAACATGAATAGAGTATGAAAAAGCAAGGACATCAGCCTGGCAATTAAATGCAGATTAGTCCACACTACAATGCATCCCATAGCTACCTACAGTTGCCAAATTTGGACCATGAAAAAACTAGATAAAAGGAAAATCAACTTGTTTTTGCTGTGGTGTTGGAGAAGGGTCCTGCACATTCCTTGATCAGCAAAGGTGACAAACAAGCAAATACTGGAGAGTATAAAACCAGACATATCACTGCAGTGCAAAATCACAAAATTCTGCCTTACTTATTTCGGCCATGTCATGCTATCAAACTTACTGGAAAAGACAGTTATGCTCGAAATGGTCAATGGTAAAAGGAAACAGAACAACCCCAAAACACAGTAGCTAGACACCAACAAAGCCAACAGAGCAAAACAACCGAAAGAAGCTATACAAGATTGGAAAATATATATAGAGAAAACAGGTCCATAGAATTGCCAAAAATCAGACATGATTGAATGGATAGACTCTTCGTCTTCAATGTTTTAGAAGTTGTAAACATCAAGAGGGAGGGTTTTTCTTTCTTTTTTTTTTTGAAAAAGCTACAATGGCTTGATGTCTGTGGAGATTCTGAGTCATCCAGGTCATACCCTTGTTTCCCCAAAAATAAGACCAGGTCTTTTATTTTTTCCTCCAAAAGAGGCACCAGGTCTTACTTTCAGGGGACATCTTACTTACCTCTGGCACTGACAGCCCCACCCAGCAGGTCCACTTCTTCTGGGGCTGAAGGAGCAGCTGCATTGTTGTTGTTAGTTGCGAAGTCGTGTCCGACCCATCGCGACCCTATGGACAATGTTCCTCCAGGCCTTCCTGTCCTCTACCATCTTCTGGGGTTCATTTAAGCTCATGCCTACTGCTTCAGTGACTCCATCCAGCCACCTCATTCTCTGTCATCCCCTTCTCTTGCCCTCAAACCTTTCCCAGCATTAGGCTCTTCTCCAGTGAGTCCTTCCTTCTCATTAGGTGGCCAAAGTATTTGAGTTGATCTGGCCTTCTAAAGAGCAGCCAGGGTTGAACTCCTCTAGGACTGACCGGTTGGATCACCTTGCAGTCCAAGGGACTTGCAGGAGTCTTCTCCAGCACCATAGTTCAAAGGCCTCAATTCTTTGGTGCTCAGCCTTTCTTATGGTCCAACTTTCACAGCCATACATTGCAACTGGGAAGACCATAGCCTTGACTATACGCACTTTTGTTGGCAGGGTGATGTCTCTGCTTTTTAGTGTGCTGTCTACATTAGCCATGGCTTTCCTCCCAAGGAGCAAGCGTCTTTTAATTTCTTGGCTGCAGTCCCCATCTGCGGTGATCTTGGAGCCCAGGAAAATAAAATCTGTCACTACTTCCATTTCTTCCCCATCTATTTGCCAGGAATTGAGAGGGCCAGATGCCATGTTCTTGGTTTTCTTAATGTTAAGTTTCAACCCAACTTTTGCACTCTCCTTCACCCGCAACAAGAGGCTCTTTAGTTCCTCTTCACTTTCTACCATTAGAGTGGTATCATCTGCATATCTTAGGTTGTTGATATTTCTCCCATCAGTCTTAATTCCAACTTTTGATTCATCTAGCCCTGCCTTTCTCATGATGTGCTCTGCATATAACTTAAACAGGCAGGGTGACAGTATACAGCCTCGCCTGACTCCTTTCCCAATTTTGAACCAATGAGTGGTTCTGTGTCCAGTTCTCACTGTTGCTTCTTGTCCCACGTATAGGTTTCTCAAGAAATAAATAAGATGGTCTGGTACTCCCATGTCTTTAAGAACTTGCCACAATTTGTTGTGATCCACACAATCAAATGCTTTAGCATAGTCAGCTGCATTCTGGCCTGCATTTTGCAGTCAGGCCTTTCCGGAAGGCCTCTGCAGCCAAGTACCGAGCTTGGCTGCATATGTCTTGCTGAACTGAGGTATGGATTGAATCTATAGCTCAGTTCTCAGCTGCAGAGGCCTTCAGGAAAGGCCTGTGACTGAGAAATTCAGGCCTGGCTGCAGAAGAAGAGGTGGGCTGGCAAGAAGAGGCCTGGCTGCCAGGTAAGTGGCTGCAGGGCACATATGGAAGATCCACAAACCTCATCCCCATCTTAGCTTGATTTGTAAGTGTGTGCCTCACCCCAAAACTAGGGCTTATTTTTGGAGTAGGGCTTATATTAGGCCTACCCCCCTAAATCAACATAGGGCTTACTTTTGGGGTGGGCCTTACTTTCCGGGAAACAGGTGTAGTTGTCTCAAAGATGCTTTTTCCCTGGACTGTTTTTTTCCTTGAGCAAGACGTTCAGAACCGATGAAGCTTCTTGGATGAGAAGCGAAACATCTTCCTCAAGGATAAAACAGTCCAGTAGCCTTTTGGCAGAAGCACCTTTGAGATTGCAATGGATTGGTTTGCTTTTACAAAGAGGTCCATAGTGCACATTGCATACATAAAGTCTAACCGTCAGCCAGAAACTGGTTGCCCACTCCTATTCTATCATTCCTCCTTATTTTAGATTTTCAGGTAAACTTCATTTCTTATTTCTTTCCCCCCGCAGCTTCTCGAGGCCTCCAGATGCATTGTACAAATTGTCCTATTGATGGGTACCATCCTGTATGAATGATAACTTAGGCTACATCTTATTGTTTGCAAAGCAGATGCAATGTTAGATTCCTGCATTTAATTTGGGACACCAAGCCACAGCTGCTTCACAGAGGGAAGATGACCATGAGAAAATTACTAAGTGATTAATGAATACTTTACCAGAAGCTTTTAATGAAATTAAAACAAAGCCTCCATTGGCACTGGTCCCTTCTTACACCAACACGTTCTCTCACACTTCTCCAAGATTGCCGGTTAATCCAATAAGAAAATCAGATATGCAGAGCTCGTTTTCTTATTTTTGAATATTCACACATATTGTAACCAGTTTTAAAAGAGGAGAGGAAGGAAGAAGAAATAGATTGTTTAATAATATACAAACTTCACTTGGAAAATAACTCTTTTTGATGAACCTCAATCTTAAAAATGTGCATTGGAAGAATATAGTTTTTACTGTAGGGAAGTACTGATGTCATCTGCAAAACAACAGCCATTTCTGGTTCCAAAAATAATTCAGTTTTGATTACTTCCACCAGATAACATCAAATTAAAAATTAAGTTATATCTAAGATTAATTACTATATTTTATGCTAGCAATTTGAAATTGTTCTCTTTTGCATAAATAAAGCATTACTATACATAGCCAACTGTGAGCATTTGACAGAAATTCTAAAATTTCTCAGAGCTGAAGTAAGGCAGAAATTAGTTACAAATTATTTCAACAGGGTTACAGAGTGCTGCATTCATTTAAATTCAGAAGTCAGCTAACACAGTCAAATTTGTGTATTTTTTTCCCATGGGTAACCTAAAGCAATTAATAAACTTGTGGGTAAAAATGATTTGCTATCTCTAAAATACTAAAGTGTTTATATTAACAAGCTTCTTTATGAAGGGAATTGAAGAAAGCATAATGCTCAAGGACTGAATATTAACAAATGTCATGTGGAATAAGTATTATTCTCTGTACATGCTCAAAATGAGCTATATTGGAAAATTGCGGATTACTTTTGGAGTAACTGAGCTGGGTAAGAGCTATAAAATGGAAAAGAGATTTTAGTAATAAAAGCAAAGTCCTTGGAACTACCAAGGAGAAAACCACACCCCACCAAAACTGGCAAGGCAAGCTACTGCATGTAAACAGGGAGCAGACTCCATACTCACACTGATGATGTTATCTAATCATGTAATGAAACAACTGCAAGCAAATAACCAAGATCAGAGAGCATCAAAGGCTGCACAATTCAACCTTGAGTTACAGATATTGTCTTCTATTGGAATAATGCAAGACTAACCATGAAAACGAACACTTAATATGAGTCTTTATCAAAGTCTTTATGGAACAACAATTGATCCTGATTCTACATGTTTCCCAGAAAGTAAGACCTATTCTGAAAATGAGCCCTAGCTTGGTTTTTGGGGGTGGGCCTAAGCCCTACCCCTAAAATAAGCCCTAATTTTGGGGTGAGGTGCATGCCTACAAATCAAGTGAGGGTGGGGGTGGGGGAGTGGAGCTTACCATTGCAGCCAGGCCTCCCATGGATCGACACTTGCCTCAATGGAAGGAGCAGCTTCATTCTGCTGCTGAGAATGGAGCTCAGCCTGCATGTTGCAGTCAGAGGCCTTTCTGGAAGGCCTGTGTAGCTGAGAAACGAGCTATTGATTGACTCCATAGCTCAGTTCTCGGCTGCAGATGCCTTCTGGAAAGGCCTCTGACTGCGAAATGCCGGGCCAAGCTCCATTTCAACTGCAGAATGAAGCTGCTCCTTTGGCCGCAGAAGAAGTGGGCCGGTTGGGCAGGGCTGTTGGGGCCATCGCTGTGAGGTGAGTGGAAAAGAACCCCCCCCCCAAGATAAGACCTGGAGCCTCTTTTGGAGGAAAAAAATAAGACTGGGTCTTATTTTCAGGGAAACACGGTAGACTGCATCTACTTCCTGGATGATGGGATGTAAGCAGGTAAAGTTTTCCCCTGTTCAGTCGAGTCTGAGTCTAAGGGGGGTGGGTGGTTAACTCTGCTTTCAGTGTTGTCTGAAAACAGTTCCTTAGTCATGTGGCTGGCATGACTATACATCGAGGCTCACAGAATGTGGTTACCTTTACACTGAAGTGGTTCCTATTTATCTATGCACATTTGCATGCTTTTCAAACTGGTAGGTGGGCAGGAACTGGAGGAACAGGAGCTCACCCCATTGTGTGGCACTTGGATCTTGAACCTGGGTTGTTAGCTTACCATCTGACAAACGTAGTGTCTTTAACTGCTGAACCATCGCACCCCATGGGATGTGGGCAACTCTAGGTAATCTCTAGCTTGTATAGAACATGCTTGATGTAAAACTGGGCTTTGGGCAGGTGGTGTCCTACTGACCCAAATATGCAAATATTAACTCTCTCCTTCTCCTCCTCCTCAATACAGTACATTTGTTAGTTTAGAGATTTAAATAGTCTTGAATAATGGGATATTTTCCATTAGTAAAGAGTTGAATGGGATGGCTCACAGTATACTAAAGCCATTCAACAGCACCTCCGTAGAAATGAAAGCTACAAAGATAACAGAACAAAGTCTAACCAAAGCCATTAAATAGTAATTCAAACATTCAGTCAAGTTCAGCTAACATCCTGGGCAAATACCTTTCAGAACATCTATGTCTTTAGGTCTCTCTGGAAAACTTGCAAGAACGGGGCCAACTGAACTTCTGTTCCATAGGCCAGAGAGTATAAAAAGAAGCCATATTTCCATGGTCCTACTAGATCATGAGTGTCAAACTCGCTGTGTCATGTTACATATCATGATATATCGTGACTTTTTTCGCATTGCCGGAGATGGGGTGGGCACAGCCTCTCCATGATGCAACCAGCCCATGGGCTGGCAGTTTGACACCCCTGTACTAGATTATATTGCTTTGCAGGAGAACTGTACCATACCCGGTCTGCAGGAGATGCTAGGTAAGCAGGAAAAAAAGACAATATCATAAATAACTTGTGCTAAGTATGGCTTTATAGGCAATAGCCAGCACCTTGAATTATACCTGGAAGCCTAGTGGAAATCAGTACAAATCAAGGATTTCAACATATGAACAATCTGACTGATAACAGCCTGAAAGAAAGAAGGAGAACTGTTATAGAACAATGTTCCCACTCCCAACCCTCTAAGACTGTATTGAAAGCCATGACAGTAAGAGATCACAGAGGACCAGGATAGATACACCACCTACATCCCACGTTTGTCATAGACCATTGACAAGCCTGATCTGAACTTTGACTGAAAAAGATCCAGATAATCTCTTCCCTCAAGAGCCCTCTGGAGGTGCAAGTCAACCACCTTCTCAACTGCTTAGGAAGGGAAGATTGAAAGGACTCTATTAAAATCTGCTGTGTTCAACAAGGTCTTCATGAGAAGAGGAGAGACCAATGGCTTCTTAACCAGCAGAACTGTACACTCTTCCAAAGAAACATTAACCACTGCACACATCCCCATGGTTGGCCTTAAATATCTAGGAGAGACAAAGTTCCAACATACAGGTACCTGAACTTAGAACTCTGAAAATATTCCATTTTATCAAGACATACACATTGTTCCCAGTTAAACAAGCAAGGCCATGTTTCAGTTAACAACTGTATAGGACCTATATAACTGGTGGTCTAACTTTGAACAAATGTGATTGATTTTAGCAGACAGATGCCAAGAATAATCCTCATGGTGGCCCTTTGAATACTCCCCTGATTCTTTAGCACAAATTACAGGGCTTCTGGGTAGTTCTCCACAGATGCACAGAAAAGTGGACGAATAATAGCATGTCACCATTTTAATCGTCTTGAGGTAATTCTACCAGATCACTCTTACCTTTGTTCAGCTGGGTTCTCTGCTGATTTTTCTCCAGACTACCTTCCAAGCATCTCTTATGGGTCTTCATCGCATTGAGTTCCTCTGAAAATTAAGGGCTCTCCATTAACCACACACACACACACACACACAGAGTTTCCAAACACAGACAACCTTGTCAAAGGCCTTCATTGCCTTCTAATTCATTGCCTTCTTATTCCAAATACTGGCTAACAACTTGGCTGAGCCATGAATAACAGAAATTCATTTTGTAATGGTAAGAACAACAGGCAAATCTATTCCAGGAGATGAAGAATTCTTCTTTGCTGAAGATATTTAAACAGGGACTGGATGGCCGTGTGCTGGGATGCTATGTTGTGGATTTGTTGCTGGACAGGACATTGGGGTAGGTCATCTCTAAGGTCTCTTTCAACCCATATATTCTACAATTAAGTATAAAGAAGAAATGAAGAGAAATTGGGGTCCTCTAATCTTATATCTGGCTTTCATTTTCATTGGTAAGACATTCAATACAAAGGTGTTACTACGATTCAGACTTGAAATGGTAGCAAATGTAGTACAATAGTAGTATGAGTTTTAAAAATTGCCACAATGCAGAAACATGGCTTTTAAAAAAGATATAAATAAATTCCAGTGAAACTTCATCTGATTTCTCGAGTCACATCAGAAGTAGGCAAAAGGCAAAAAGCTACTGAGAAAGTTCATTCCCCTTCAAAACCACACGATGCTGAGATTAACCAAAGTGATTAAATATGAAATTATATGGATTAGGGATGCTGTCCCAGATGCTGTAGGATTAGCTAGTTTCTGACCTCAGAGACAAGCATCTGACATTTGATTGTCGTCTTTTGGCACTTTACCAGTTCTGTGGCTGACACTTTCTGTGGAACCTATATGGGGCTAACGGAGGTAAAACGAATCATGGATTTTCACAGAACATTCTAATGCTAAACAGTGCAGAAATTTAGTAGGTCTGAATTTAATTCCTTTATTGTGTGTGTGTGTATGTCTTTGTTCTAATTTGTTTTCCTGCCAGGCGGCCGTCAAGAGGACACTAGAATAATTGAAGTGCTCTGATTTAATTTTAGGAGTACTCTGTAAGTCTATAATCCAAGGATGAGCACCACGTGGCTGTTTAAATCTATTTCCCATCATTCCTAGCCAGAACTGCAGTGCTGAGAGATGATGCTAAACGATTCTGTGCACTGCCCATTCTGCTGTATACCCTTGGGAACACACTGCTCTTTAAATAAGATAACTGAGTAAACATATAAACAGTGCACTAAAATACAGATTTCGCATTTATTTATCCACTGACTCCTAGACAATTACTTCATCATGTCACAATTTGTTAAGATTTTTAATGTGCCGGCTGGACCCTTGTTACTCTGCCCGCAGGAAATGTATGTGCCTACTCTTCTGCAACAGATTTTTCTCTGATGTCAGGACAACCTCTTGACCTTGCTGCAGCTGAGAAATCATATAGTGGGTGATCTGCCCAGCCTGTTCTATTTTTGACTGCACTTAATAGAACACATGGATCAAAAAGTGCTGGGGGAAGGGGGAAAGGGGAAGTGAATGATATGACTTTAAGAAGTTGATGGAGCACTGCAGAGCCTTGGACAGAGAAGGGCATTTGACTCAATGATGGAAGAAGGTTGTGGTTTACCTATGTGAAAAAAAGAGGCTTTAGCAGAAATCAAGCCTGATGTGGTTTAGATATGTCTGAAGGCACTTAATGGCAGCACAGAGGCAGAAGAACACTAAGAGATCTGAACTTTATTATTTAAAAAAGAAGCTGCTGCAAAGCATTTTAAAAAAGGGGGGTTAAGCATGATGGGCAAAATCTGAGAAATCAGGAAATGGCTCAAGAGATAACTGAACAGAAACCAGAAGATAACAAGTGCAATTATATAAATGTGTGTGTTATGTACTGGGCTTGTGGTGATACACCACGTGTGTTGCTGGAGCAGCTAACGGCTCTCCAGCAACCCAGACTAGCTGTCTCCTGTCCTGCAATTGGCTAGCCCCAGGCGGCAAGAGTGGGTTCAAACCTATTGGCTGCCACCTAGGGGCTAGACTATATATTGTGGCTGGTTGCAGCCCAAGTTCAGTTCAGTTCTAGCAAGAATAAAGTATGAGTTATTCTGTACTCAACCTCGTGTCTTCCTTCCTGCACCAAAGAGCCCACTACTTAACAGTGGTGACGAAGGTGGGATCCTGTTTTGCCGATTAAGAGCTGAAGTCAACGAGGGGTTGGCAGCACACACCAGAGGGAAGAGGCATTCCCCCCCGTCTCTAGGCCGGCTAGCAAGCCACGCTAGCAGCCTCACGCTCAGTGGAAGCATTTCCTGAGCCTAGAAGCAGGATCCGAAGATTGCAGGAACCTGAAGGAAGAATGCTGAAGGTCGGCAAATTAAGAGAATTTGACGTGAAGCATCCGGAAGAATGGCCATCTTACCTTTCGCAAGTAGAAAACTATCTGAGAGCAAATCAGATCGTGGAGGAAGGTCTGAAGGCTGCAATGTTGCTTTGCGTGTGCGGCCCAGCAACCTTTGACTTGGCAGAGAATCTTTTCATGCCGACGCCCAACGAAGCAGTCTCATACGCAGATCTTAAGAAGAAGCTAACCGGGCACTTCCAGCCCAAGATGTCTGAGATGGCTTGGAGATTCAAATTTGACCAAAGAGTGCAGCTACCTGGGGAGACAGCTTCGAAGTTCATTGCGGGCCTAAGACAGGCCGCACGCCTTTGCAAGTTCTCAAACTTAGAAGAACGACTAAGAGACCGGCTTGTCTGTGGCCTTCGGGACAGAACGCTTCAGCAGAGACTGTTTGCTAGACTCAACTTAATGTTTTCCGAGGCACAGAATGAGGTGATGGCCGATGAAGCTGCCGGGGGTGCAGTGCAGACAGTTCAGCCTACCAAACCTTCAAAAGTCGAAGAATTGGTCCATCTTGAGGTTGCCAAATGCGCTGGAGAATCGTCAGAGGAAGAAGAACCTGAAATCAACAGACTTCAAAGGCAATCCAATGCACAACACCGCAACAACCACCAGTGAGAGGACGGTTACAAGGCAGTTCTCTTACCAAGATGTAAGGGGTGCGGAGGCAACCATCTTCATGCCAATTGCAGATTTCGTTCGGCCACGTGTAGAGCTTGCGGAAGAACAGGCCACATCGCGGTGGTTTGCAGAGCCTGCCAGAGAGACCGGCCACCCAAACACCAGTCGGAGGAACCGACTAGGAGAGATACTGGGGCCCAGGGTCCAGTTAGTGTGGGATTCTTCAGAAGCCAGAGTAGTTTTTGCCGCACCGGGGCTCAATGCCCCCTCAAGCCCAAACTTAAGCTCTTAGTAGAGCTACAAGGAGTTCCATGTAAGATGGAGTTGGACTCTGGCTCTGCAGTCTCAATCATTTCACAAGACACATACAACTTTTTGTGTAGGCGCAGTAACAATTGGGCCAAACTAAGACCCTCAGATATCATTTTAATGGATTTTCAAAATGCTCACGTTAAAGTTAAGGGTGAAGCCACCGTATTGGTAAAATTTAAAAGGTTTGGGGGCACCTGGATGTAATAGTAGTAGGGGGCCAGAGAACAAGTCTCATTGGACTTGATTGGTTTGATGCCTTAGGTATTCAGATTACTGACATAAACCGAACACAAATGGCAGACCTCATGTCAGTGTGCGAAGAATACGCAGATGTTTTTGATTCAACCCTAGGGATATACACAGGCCCGCCAATTTCTTTCAAGTTAGATTCCAACGTTGTCCCAATCAGGGTTAAACCTTGCAGGGTCCCCTTTGCATTAAAACATAAAATTGATTGTGAAATTGATAAGCTTGTAGAACAGGGTGTGTTACAGCCTGTTGATGGTGGGGAGTGGGAAACTCCTATTGTCACTCCACTTAAGGCCAACAGGGAAATTTGCATTTGTGCTGATTATAAATGCACATTGAATAAGGCCCTCAAGCAGCATGCTTATCTGGTTCCAGTGGCCAACCATATTTTAGCCTCTTTGCAAGGGGCAACCATTTTTGCTAAACTTGATTTAGCACAGGTCTATCAGCAATTGCCAGTTGACGAGGCCACAGCCATGGCTCAAACGATCTTGACTCACAGAGGGGCATTCAAAGTCAAATGCTTACAGTTTGGAGTCAGTGTTGCACCGGGTATTTTCCACGGGATTATGGAACGTACACTTAAGGGTATCCTGGGCATCTGCCCTTATTTTGATGATGTTCTTATTGCTGGGGAATCCCCAGAAGTGTTGGCCAGAAGGCTCAGGGCTGTTTGCAGAGGCTTCACGAAGCAGACCTCAAATTAAAAAATAACAAATTAATATTGGGGTTTCATCAACAGAATTCTTGGGTTTCCACATAGATGCTAATGGCATTCACCCCGCTGATTCTAAAGTGAAGGCCATTAAAATGGCTCCTAGGCCCAAATCAAAAGGAGAGCTGCAAGCATTTTTGGGTCTCCTAAACTTTTAGCACACATTCCTACCTCATAAGGCAGCAATAGCAGAGCCCCTCCACAGGCTGCTTGACAAAAAAGCTCCTTGGAAATGGACTAACGTACACGAAAAGTTTCCAGGATTTGAAAGCACTTCTGTCAGAAAAGTCCACTGTAACTCATTACATAGAGTCTAAACCTGTATGTCTTGCATGTGATGCATCTCCCTATACGGTGGGGGCAGTCTTAAGCCACATAGAAAAAAATGGGAAACAGGTTCCTATTGCATTTTACTCAAGGACCTTGTCCTCTGCTGAGCACAACTATGCCCAGATTGACAAAGAGGCTCTGGCCATAGTTGCTGGAGTTAAAAAATTTCATGATTATTTATATGGCAGGGATTTCACTGTCTACACTGACCACAAACCTCTGTTGGGACTGTTCACAACAGACAAACATACCCCCCATATACTATCTCCAAGAATGTTGAGATAGTCTATTTTTTGTCTGCATAAAATTTTAAATTAATTCATAAACCAGGAAAGGAAATGGGCCATCTTCTAATGGTCAAGGTGAACACATGGTGAGGACAACAAAGGAGGCACTCAAGCACATTGTCACAGGTGACTGGCATCACAGATTGGCAGATTTCTTACTCTGCCAGCATTCTACGCCCTGCACTGCCACAGGTAAAAGTCCTGCAGAACTATGTTGGAGGAGGTGTTTGATTAGTAAACTGGACAGGTTGCATCCAGACAGAGTGGCAGCAGAAGCCTTTCGACCAAAACCCCCAAGGGGGCTGCACATGGGCGATTGGGTTTGGGCCAGGAACTATGGTCAAGGGAATTTATGGGTTCCTGGTCAAATAACCAAGGCATCTGGATCCCTATCTTATGAAGTGGGGTTGGAGGGAGGGCGAGTTGTCAGAAGACACATTGATCAACTCAGGAAAAGGTTTCCAGAATGGCCACTAAGCAAGGACTGCATCATAAGTCCCTCCCAAGGTCCTCAAACTTGCGGCCAAGCCAGCCCTCACTTGGACCACCAAGGTTTTTCCTTCTCAGCGGAGATGGATTCTGAGGAAGAACCGGGTAGCACGGGAATGCAACATGGACCCCCTGACGAAGTGAGCCAACTGAGTTTCAGCAACCGCTGTGCCTACTCTGCCGAACAGACTGACTCTGGGGTGGGCCAACCTGGTGAGGCCAGCCAGAACATTTCAAATCCCATTGACTATGGAGCACAAAGGGACATGAATCTACCCAGCCCACTGGGTAAGCTGGTAGACCACAAGGTGATGGGAACTCCAAGACGTTCCTCTAGACTACACAAGCCTCCTGCGTACCTCACAGATTACATTGTAAAATAAAGTGATGTATATTGTTGAAAAACTTGTTACCACTAACTACAGAAACTAGTGCATTGTGAAACTGCTCATTGTTGCAATGGAAGCCTGTTCATTAGACATTGTTTAATCTCATTGTAGCCACAGTGATTTTATTTTTTTTATTTTTTAATTATTTTTATTATTATCACTACAGTTGTATGTGAGTTGATTAATAAGTCTTGACAACTGTCAAGACTAATCGTGGTTGTCATAGTTTGATCTAAGAGGGGAGGGGTGTTATGTACTGGGCTTGTGGTGATACACCACATGCGTTACTGGAGCAGCTAACGGCTCTCCAGCAACCCAGACTAGCTGTCTCCTGTCCTGCAATTGGCTAGCCCCAGGCGGCAAGAGTGGGTTCAAACCTATTGGCTGCCTCCTAGGGGCTAGACTATATATTGTGGCTGGTTGCAGCCCAAGTTCAGTTCAGTTCTAGCAAGAATAAAGTATGAGTTATCCTGTACTCAGCCTCGTGTCTTCCTTTCTGCACCAAAGAGCCCACTAAACAGTGTGTATAAAAGAAGGAAAAGACAACCCAAAGGAGTTTTATTAAGAGTGAGAAATCTTCTTACAGAATCTTGGTGTATGATTTTAAACATGAAAGAAGTATACTATACAACTAAAGGTCTTTTTAACTACCCAGGAGGTGATTTACAATATTATAGTGTAAGGATTCCTCTCTTTGACTAGACCATCTAATCGCATTTCCATGCCAAGTATTTACGATCCTGAAATATTACAAGACTAGAATGTCATTCAGCTAAATATCTCTTCCGAGTTCCCTAAAACCTGGAGCAACAAAAATCCCCTCACTTTCTTTTAATCCAAAATTGCTTTGATTGATGTTTTCGGTTTCTTGTTGTCTACAAGGGAAATCCGAGTGGTTGCTTTGAGGGGAAGCTTCAAGGCTGTTAAGCCATTGTTTCCACAGCATTAAAAGCACCTAGGAACTGTGAAGGTGAAATAATAGCTTTTGCTATGCTTCTCCCGATAGCTGTAACCATGTGTGTATGTTGTGCAATGGCTGAAATAGGAATGAGAGAAAAACATAAGCAATGCCTATAGGTAGGCTTCCAGGATAGGGTAATAAAAAATGATTGTCTAAACTCCAGGAGAGCAAGGCAAGAATTCACAACGATGGACTATCACTAAGCTCTGAAGAGCCATCACAATTCAAAGGGAAACACTAACTTTGCTCCAGTTTCAAATAAACCCACCAACAGTGGCTTAACAGCCTTGAAGCTTCCCCTCAAAGCAAGCATTCGGATTTCCCTTGTAGGCAACAAGAAACCGAAAACATCAACCGGCTGATGTCACAATATGAATCATCTCCAGGGCTGACAGCAAATTAGTACAGTCTTGTGTGCCTGCTGTCAATATTTCATATCCTATAATGATGCAAACAGATATCTTCACAAAGCCAGCAGATAAGGCACAAAGGGGGAAAAAAATCTATCTTCTGTACTCCAGAAAAAAATATCATTGAAAATAAATATTCCACTTAGCTGCCAGGTCTAATAAGATGTACTCCCTGTTAAGGATGTTTAATCTCTTTAGGCTGCATAAAGATATGCATAAACGCAGCAGTGACTACAACTGAGAGAAAATCTTCAAGTCATGGTATGCTTACCGACGAACACACAAAGCAGAGCAAAGGTGATTGTTTTTGCCCAGTCATGCCCAGCAATACAATTCCAAACTTCTGTGACTTGCATTCCACTCATTTTCCTACGCAAATTCCTACATAATGGCCTCTGCTGATTGGTGAAAGGTGCAACACACTTGACAGATATTTTTTGCGAATTACCAGTCACATGAATCTCATTGTTGGAACGTTGCTTTGTGGATGATCGAATGAACCTGCCCTTTGCTTATTTACACCTTTCTCTGCCCTGAACAATCAACATGACATGTAAGATGTCATGTTTACTTATTAACAAGAAGTTCAAATTTTCTGGGCCAAAGGCTCCAGCAGGAACCAGCTTTACTAATCAGAACAGGCCACAGGATTGCTTTGTAGGAGGGAGGGTGGTTTTTTTTTAAAGTTATTGTTCTTATGGTAAGAGGATCTAGCTTTGGGTGGCAGCAGATCTATTTGCTGAATTCTGGTTACACTGCACTCCATTGTAAAATGTTTGTATTTATGGAGATTACAGCGGAACCCTCTACGTGGCTGCAGTTTTCATACCTAAAATGTTGCCATGGGTTTTTGCTGACCGCCAGCCAGACAAAATCTTGGTTTCGGAAATCGACAGGGGAAATAAAAAAAGCACTTGGCGAAGAGCTAAAGAGAAATTTGTCTCTGACGGGAGTCTTTAGTATCCCTTCATCCATGGAACCTTTAGCTCTAAAATTATCCTCTCGAGCTTTATGCAACATTGGCTTGGATGTAAACAAATTACTTTGCTGCCAGCATGCACAGAAGTTGACTTCTGGTTCTGGGAAGAACATGGCATCTGTCGTCCTAAGACTGAAAAGCCACGTTCTCAGGGTAGCAGTTTTCAACCATCTCTTCCAAAATGAACACGAAACAGTCAAAAGATCCAGCTTTATTTTAAACTTAGGCAGATGCTGACATGTCAGTGGGCTATAGTTTCTCTATTACTAAGCAATAATGCTTCAGCGTGGAGGACAGTTATATTGCCCAGCAGAGTATAATCGTATGTACAAAGCATTTTCCTGGTTATGAAACATATCCCTTTCATCTTCATTTTCTTTCTCTTGTTTATGGCCTTTCTTTGATTTGAAAAATGGCAGGCTTAAGGAGTGGGCTATATTCTTTTGGTCTCAGTACTGGTCTTCCCATCTAAAAATTCACCCCTCCCTCAAATACACAATAGTGGCAGATTCAGGGGCTAATTGCAGTTACTGGGAAAGATTGCCAGGGGAGGGAGCGAAATTACCCTTCTGGGTCTTGTTCTTGATCAGCTCGTCTCTTGGATCACAGCTTTTTAAAAAGCAGAAAGGATCTCCCCACCCCCACCCCATTTGGCTCTGCTAAGGCTAGAACATTTATTTATTTAATCCTATAGCTGCCCATTTCAGACAGGTGACTCTGGGCAGGTGAAGTTGTTTGAAGCATGTGAGCAGAAGTTTTATATGCACATTCTTAAAATAAACATTTGTACCAGAATTCAGTCAGCATCCTTCAGCATTTTATGAACAGTAGTGCTATAACCATTTCTTTAAGCATGTGCATTCTGTTGCCATACAGCTTTTCAACTGCTAAACCAGATTAGATGGCTTTTCCTCCTTCCCCATAAAACCTTTGTGTTTAAAATACACATGTTAAGTCAGATCAATAAAAGGGGGCTGAGATGGTAATTGGACTCTATGGGTAAAAAACAATCTCACTGAAGTTAGTTTCATCTCCAAGCTGATCGATTTCTTTGTTGAACTGAGTAAAGATGCTCATTTCTTGTTCAATAGCTTGGATTCGATCCTCAAGAGAAGACATGGTGTTCTGGACCTGATCCACAAGATTCTTTAACATATCCTGGTTGGTTAACACCATACACAGAGCTTCTTGATTCTTCAGAATAGCATCCCGCATGGCTTCCGGGTACCACTGGCAACTGCTTGGCTGCGTATCAGGGGTAGCTTTCACTGGTGATGTTTCCAAGTAGAGGGAAGGCAGCAGATGTATCTGGCTTTGTTGGGCCACCTTGTTCAATGCTTCTCGATTGTTACTGCCCAATTCTACCCACAAATCTTCTTTCAAAGTCATTACGCTTTCCATCGGCCTTGGCCCCACCTCCTCCACTCGCCGCCCTTCCATCCTCCTAACGCAGAGAGATCCGACCAGCCATACACATGTATTAACTGCATCAGAATCTTGAAAAGTGCAATTGGATTATGAAGAGTCTTATTTCTTTTCTTGGAATCAGAAAGTGGGTTCTTTTTATAGGTTCTCGTGTTCTTTGCGCTCATTCAAGAGAAATTTATGGAGTCTATTTTTCATCTTGAAACAGGAGAATGAGAAGTGTTGAGGTAAAAGGTGATGGATTATGCCCTTCCCTCAAACTGCTGTCTCTCAGGAGAAAAGGGAAGGGATAAAATTGCTTCCTCTATTTCATGGCTTAATGCTAGTTTTATTTCCACATCATACCAATATCTGGTTCAACATCATGAATGGCTTCCCATAGCTTTTACAGTATAGTAGCTTCCAGGAAGTTTCTGAAATATTGTTCCCAATGCCTTCACCACACTGAATTATATGCTATTGTACTTCCTATCTGTAGGGAACAAGGTATGAAAATATAGATCAGTCTTCTGAAAACGTATGGAACAGAGTGATACATACTGAATGGATTTAGTGAGAAATGGAAGTACACACATTAAAGAATGTAAGGAGAATCCAACTCTTAGCTTCTGATTTATTTAAAGCTTTGCCAACAACAGAAGAAGCAAAGATCTCCCTGCATTCTTATTCTGTTTTGTTTTTATTTCATTTTCAATCTTTTATTGATTTATTTATCTTATTTAATATGTTTTACCTAGTCTGTGACCATAATAAAACACTCTCTCTCTCTCTCTCTCTCTCTCTCTCTCTCTCTCTCTCTCTCTCTCTCTCACACACACACACACACACACACACACACACACACACACTCTCCACAAAATCCTTTTTCCCACTGCAAGTGATAGAAGAAAAATAAATTAAACCAGCTCAGTGTTTTTTTCCTCCAAGCTGGGTTAGGACTGGAAGGGCTTTGAATACTATGATTTATTCGGGACTACATGCTATGAAAAGAGCCAGTTTGGTGTAGTGGAGAAGTCATAAGTCTAGGAACCAGGAGACTGTAAGTTCTAGTTCTACCTTAGGCACAAAGCCAGCTGGGTGACCTTGGGTCAATCACTTATTTTTTAGCCCTAGGAAACAGGCAAAGCTAAAACACATTTGAAAAATCTTACCAAGAAAACTGCAGGGACTTGTCCAGGCAGTTTCCAAGAACTGGACACGACTGAAATAATAATAAGAATAATATATAAAAAACCAGGATTGATGCATTCACCTCGCTTCATGGGATGGAAAAATCACCTGATTCTTGTTCTGATATACTTGGAGGATTCTCAAATGCCATTCCCAAGTAGCTCTGGAGATAATAGTCTTTGCATGGAAAGCATAATCTGATCTCTTAATGCTGACTGACAAAGTACAAGAGAAGGGACTATAAGGAAACAATATTAATTGAGCCTCCTCAGTTGCAAAACTATGAGCGGATCAATATACACATACTTAAAAATTACAATTAAGAGTGTTTCCAGTTTAATTCAAAAAAAGTCCCCTGGTTTATATATTTCATTTAGGACATACGTTGTTCATAATGCATATATTATATACGAACAGAAATCCATATCTGTTTTACTTGGCTAAAGAAGTTGCAAATGCATGCCAAATTAATCTTTTGAAAAGGCAGGCGGGAGTGAAGTCAGAATGGCTCCCTGAATGTATAGCCTTGGTTACAAGAAAACAAAAAATTGGGGTGGCCATCACTGAAGGAAATAATGGGAAGCAATGTTACTAAGTCACGAAACAGATTTTTCAGTGTTTAGGCTTGTGGATGACACCAATCAATTAAAAAAAATGCTAATCATTTGTCTGAAATTAAAGAGCTTACTAAGAGAATTGCTAATGAATGAATACCTTGTAGAAGTGAACAGACAGGCAAGTAACATACTGTGGAACTTTCAAATAATGGTGGGCAAGAATGTCTTTCAAAGTTCTCTCAAAATTCCTATGACCATGACTGTAACAGATCCTTCTGTTCTTGCCTTTTAATCAGCCTTTCAATTGTTTCATGATGTTTCAATTTTCCCACCTTTTCTTAGCCCAGCTTCTTTCATTGTGGTAGCACCTAGAAACAAACAAACAAAGAAGAGGGAGTCAAGCTATTCCCCAAAGCACCTGAAAGCAGGACAAGAAGCAACAGATGGAAACTAGTCAAGGAGAGAAGCAACCTAGAACTAAGGAGAAACTTCCTGACAGTTAGACCAATTAACCAGTGGAACAACCTGCCTCCAGAGGTGGTGAATGCTCCAACACTGGAGGTTTTTAGGAAGAGACTGGACAGCCATTTGTCTGAAATGGTATAGGGTTTCCTGCCTGAGCAGGGGGTTGGACTAGATGACCTCCAAGGTCCCTTCCAACATTATTATTATTATATTATTATTATATTATTATATTATATTATTATTATTATTATTATTATTATTATTATTATTATTATTATTATTATTATTACTATTATACAAAAAACTATTAACAGGTGACATTTGTCAGGAGAAAAGTAAGTTGAAAGAAAAGAGTGGGTTGCCAAATCATGCTGAAAAATGCTGCTGTTTAAAGGCTGACTTTTCTGCTCTACATCTGCCCATATTTTGTATTCAGGAGTCATTTTGATGCCTGAAGAGAAATGTGGCCATAGTTCCCATTTATATAAGCAAGTTAGTCACTTCAGGATGCAAGGACACAACAGACAGAGGTCTTATTTTCAGATGTTCCACATCCCTTTGTAGCATTGACTGATTATGTGTCATCAAGTCAGTATCAACTCTTAGCAACTGCATAGAGTTTCTCCAAAAGTGTCCCTTACTTGGTCTTCCAGGTCACTCAATGTTGCACTCATTGCCACTGTAACTGAGTCCACTCACCTTGCTGAAGGTTGTCCTCTTCTCTCGCCTCCATGTTTGCAGCATACAGCATCTAATGCCCTAGATCAGAGGTCCCCAGCCTTTTGGGCACCTGGACCTGGTTCCATGGAGAGAGGTATTTCTGTGGACTGGAGAGTGCATGGTTTTGTGTGCTGTCTGCATTGTGTGGATGGGGCTTTGCTTATTTGTGTGGATTGATTGCTGGCATGCCACGGCCCAGTACCGGTCCATGGACCCAGGGTTGGGGACCCCTGACCTAGATGACTGCCTCAGATTACTCAATATTAAGGTTGGCTGTATAAATTCTCCCTTTTTCAGTATGAATCTTTTTACTGATATGAATTCTGTGATCCCTAGGACAAATAATCTCTTCTCAGTTTCATTGATGCATAGGTATAGAACAGGTAGTACCTGACCCAATAGTAGTGACTGTGAGAGGGATTTGGATATCCTAGTGGACAACCACTTAACTATCAGCCAGCAGTGCACTGCAGCTACCAAAAAAAGCTAATGTGTCCTAGGCTGCATAGTATCAAGATCCTGTGACTTGTTACTACTGCTTTATTCTGCAGTGGTAAGACCACACTTGGATTACTGCGTCCAGTTCTCATGACCATGATGCAAAAAAGATATTGAGATTCTAGAAAGAGTGCAGAGAAGAGCAGCAAAGATGGTTAGGGTTATAACAATTTTATTGCTATCATCTAACTGATATCTAATATGGGAATACCATCAACCTACTTATAGGCTATTATAGGACTGAGGTGATATATATGAATTACAGCAAATATGGAAGTGCTTGGAAATATTACTTTTTAGTTCCATGAAAATATTTTGTCAAAACTGAGATCTAACAGAAATTGCTCAAACTGTATTGGACTCCATGAATTACAACTTCTGTTTGTGTAACTGGCAATGTGGAACTGTAAAAATCAGGTTGAGGAAGATTATGTTGACCTGGACTTAGGGGACAGTATCAATTGTGAATATGTGCAGATGGCCCCGCTATCTCTGGGCACTTGCAGAACCATGAATGCAAGGGCATAAAAGGACAGCAAAGGAAACACCCACTATCCTAACCCACCCAGGAACATATGGTGTCTTAGGTAACCACCCCAAAGGGAACATACATTGTCTTAGGGCACAGGTCTGCAAACCGCGGCTCCGGAGCCGCATGCGGCTCTTTCAGCCGTCTCCTGCGGCTCTCAGTCCTCTGCCATGTGCAGTCCCCCCCAAAAAAAGTGGGACTAAAAAAGTTCAACCAATTAATTCAAATATGCAGGGTAGGTGCATATCTCGCCTTGGCTCCACTCTTCAGTCAAACCCTGTTTTGCGCATGCGCGCATGTACGCAAATGCGCACACATTTTTTGTGGCTCCCAGTTTTTTCCTTTTGTGAGGAAACTGGTTCCGAGTGGCTCTTTCACTGTTTCAGGTTGCTGACCCCTGTCTTAGGGGAACACCCAAAAGGGAACATTTTTAGCTACTTCCGCTTTCTTCCTTCTTATCTACAGTGTGCAAGCCTTAAAGGGAAAAGTCATTATCTTATGTGCGTCAGCTTTGCTGGGTGAATTGCTTATGTAATCAAAGAAGGTATAAAAATAAGGCTTTTTTTGATATTTGGGGCTTTTTCTCTCTTTCAGAGAAGGCCGTCTTTGTTCATCTGACTAAAAACATGAAGCTTGAAGGCAACCTCTGGTTCCCTGTATTTTTTTTTTTATCAAGCAAAACCTCAGAACCTGCACAGCATTTTTGGCGACCCAGGCGGGAGGGGTGCTTGGTCCTAGGGAGACTCGGGAAGGGGAAGGCACCAAGCGTGCTCTGGGGTTTCCTGGAGGTGCCCCCCTTCTTGACTCTTCACTGTGGCTTTTAAACATCTTTTTAAACAGCTTTTTTTTCTTTTTTGTTGTTGTTGCCGTCACTTGGTTCCTGCATACTCAGGAAGGCTGAAGATAAGGTAAGCTTATATTGCTTTATTGCACAGGCTTGCCTAGGGGTGTGTGTGTGTGTGTGTGTAAAAGTGTGTTTGTCTCCTTGAATCATTTTCCACTGTTGACCAGAGCTGGGTGGAAGGATCTGCCTTAGCCGCACCTAGACACCCCCCCATGTCTGGGGGTGTTTAGAAAGCAAGGGGGCTAACCTTGTACTCTCGTGCTCCAACGGGTTCTGAGTGTTGAACTTTGTGGTTGCTTTGAGGTTTGAGGTTGCTCCTTATATATTTTCCACTGTTGACCAGGCCTAGGCGTGATACTGATGTTAGCTGCCTGCAGCCCCCTGTGAGGCTGTTGTGCCAGTGACTGGGGGTGTCTACATTGCAAGGGGGATCAGTGGATCTCTTGTGGCCCAACAGGCTGTGCAAGTGGTGTGAGAGACTTAGACACATGGGCTCAGCCCAAGGAAGACCTGTTAGAATGAATAAAAAGAAGGAATGTGCCTCCACCCCCTTGAACTTGTTATCAGGAACTTTGATAAGCTTAAAATCCATTGGGATATAAAAATTGAAACTCTAACTAAGTACAATGCCCTCTGGCATCAGGATATGCCTACTGTTTGGCCCAAAGGGGGGTCCATAGATTTGGGTGGTTTTTTTTGAAAATATGGGAGATTATGCTCAAAGAGCCATGGATCATGATCAACAAGCTTATTATGCACTTTTTTGGACCTTACAAAGGAATAAACAGATGCTTAAAGACTGTGGGTTGTGGCAACTTTCCACAGGATCACCTTTTCCTGCTTTATCTTCTGATCTGCCACCTTATAAGGGGATTTACTCCCTCATAGAGCAGGTAGCTATTGGGACAGTAATAAGATCCTGGTTCATACCCCCTTCTCCACATCTGACCTTTATGCATGGAAGGACCGATTAGGTTCTTACATTGCAGCCCCACACAAATATTCTGAATTGTCTTTTATTCGAACTCATAACCCTAATTGGGCAGACCTCCAAGCCATGCTGGATGTCTTTTTAACAACAGAAGAAAGGCAGCTGGTAGGAAATGCTGCAAAAAAAAAGCTGAAGAAAGGAAGGTCATTTGTCCTGAAACTGACCCTAGATGGGTCATCAATACTTATGAAAGCAGAGACTATGAACGCTTAAAAGCTTTTCAAGACATTTCTTGTCACTGCATTGCAGACTGCTATCCCTAAACAGAAAAATTTGGGGAAAATTTATGATGTTCATCAATTGCCATCAGAGAGCCACAGTGACTTCCTTGAGCGCTTCAACAAGCCTTCTGGAAATATAGTGATTTGGATCCAGAAGCTCCAGAAAACTCCCACTTGGTGAGCATGCTCTTTATTGGGCAGAGTGCCCCAGATATTAGGCGCAAATTACAGAAGCTGGAGGGGGCTTCACCTGACACAATTGCAAAATTGTTGGAAGTAGCTTATAAAACCTATGTATTTCATTAACTGTGTTTATGCTCAGATCACAAATGGAAGAATTCTCATTTGCCATAAGCAGAATCTATGCAGATCTCTCTGTGTTCAGCAAAGTTATTTAGGTTCTGCATGATTTCAACCAGGAGGGTCTCTAATAATTATCTAAATTAACAGAGGAACAGAGGTTATTTGAGGAACAAAGACAATCCAAATTAATGGTAAAGCAACTATCTGGATAAAGGAACGCACTTAAGACCCATTAAATCTTCTAACTATGGTTAAATAATATTTCAAAGCTGGGCACTGAATGTTTCTCTCCCCCCCATTATTTTTCCCATATCTGAAATACATGAGATAGAGCTTTCTTTAAACTCTTTTATTTTGGAAGATGGAGAGGACCTTTTAAACACATTGGTTTTACTTCTTGTTTCCTTTGTTGAATGCAGAAAATTATGCAGTCAATTTTCAGCATTTTGTTGACTGATTTGGGGTGGGAGCAAGGCAGAGACACAGAAAGGAATTTTAGAAGGTCATAAACAGCTTTTCTCTCTCTCATTTATCTCTCATCTATCTATAACTGTCTGTCTGTCTGTCTGTGTGTCTCTCTCTCTGTGTGTCTCTCTCTCTAGCTATCTATATCTATCTACCTACCTATCTTATATCATCTATCATTTATATCTATTATCTATCTGTATCTATCTATGTATTCTATTTATCTATATCTATCTATCTTATATCATCTATCATCATTTATATCTATTATCTATCTATATCTATGTATTCTACGTATATCTATGTATTCTATCTATATCTATCTTATATCATCTATCATTTATATCTATCTATCTATCTATCTATCTATCTATCTATCTATCTATCTATCTATCTATCTATCTATCATCTATCCATCTCTATCGCTCTCGCTCACTCTCAAGTCCCAATTTATCAGAATGCTCAAGATTTGCTAGGTTATTTCTGTGACTCCTAGGTAACTCTTTACATTTCTCAGATGTGGTGGATAAAGCAGTATGGTGGATATACACCTAATATGGGGAGGTGCCCTCTATGACAACAGAACATACAGAAACTTTGTTGGGTTCTCCTTGATATATGTGTGAATGGGAAAGGGGAAAGTATCTTCAAAAATACGGAGAGTGTATCTGCCGCTTCTCCCCATTTCTGACCTTCTCCTACAACCTGTCTTCCTCCTTCACTTTGAATGCATATAACACATGGCAGCTTCTCTGTTGGCCTGGTAGTAGCATTTCTTCTCTCACAACCTTCAAACAGAGTCTGGCCATATTGCTGCTTAATTTCCACCGTAAATTAAATGAGACCTATAACTGCTTAGGTTTGTTAGATTGTGCCTTACATAAATAGTCTTCCATTTATCAATAATTCCACTTCTTCTAATGTTTTGGATGTTAGCCCAGTTGATGAAGAGAAACGAAATTGTTCTGTAGAATTTCACTGTCTCTTTGTAAGTTGGTCAGGGAAGTCCAAAGTGAAAAAAACCTGTCCTCTCTTTCTCTCTCTCCAAGTTGGGGACTTGAAGTAATTTACCACTCAGGTCACAAGGGATCCTTTACAGGTAGTCCTTGACTTACAAGCATTCATTTACTAACAATTCAAAGTTACAACTGCACTGAAAAAAGTGACTTAATGACCCTTTTTCACACTTAATGTCCGTTTCAAAATCCCCATGGCTATCTAATCAAAATCCAGATGCTTGGCAACTGGCTTATATCTATGATGGTTGAGTGTCCCTGGGATCATGTGATCACCTTTTTCGAGCTTCTGACAAGCAAACTCAATGGGGAAGCCAGATTTAATTAAAAACTGTGTTACTAACTTAACAATGGCAGTGATTCACTTAACAATTGTGGCAAGGAAGCTTGTAAAATAGGGCAAAACTCACTGAACAACTGTCTTGCTTAGCAACAGAAATTTTGGGCTCAATTATGATTGTAAGTCAAGGACTACTTGTATTGCTAGAATAAGAGTTTCAGTCCCTGCTCCTCAGCATATAAATGATTTTGTGTGTGAGTTTTGAGATCTGGTGGAGGAGGAAGTGTATCCTGTTCTCCTCTGAAAGAGGTGGCTATAGGATTTCCTGCCTGGGCAGGGTGTTTGACTAGAAGACCTCCAAGGTCCCGTCCAACTCTATTGTTATTGTTATTGTTACCATTCATTCCATGAGGTTCAAATATGATAGATTTGACACATTTTTTTTGGAGTTCCTTATTTTGTGTCATGATATACCTCTCCCCAAAGGCCATACATAAAGGGAAACATCTTCAGGTAAGCAGCTGTCTCCACAAAGGTTCCCACACAGGTAAAAACCATCAATGTTGGCATGGAGCAAGGCATGCAAATGCCATTTCCCGAACCCAGGGGCTATATAAGGGGATACTCTATTTCCCACTTCTCAGAAAAAGAGAATGGTTTGAGTTCTGCTGATTTAAGCAGTGATAAAACAGGACACCATGGGTTCATTTTTCAAATTCATGCAGAAGAGTGGAACTAATAGACGGTAGGATAAAAGAAGACAGAGCCCTCAAGTTTCACAATGCAGATGATTGTCCCCCAAAGATATATGTTATTCTGGTTTTGATTATGAGTAAAAAAAAATGACAGAATTTTTTTTCTCAATCATACAGACTTTTTTAAAAAAAAATTCATGAAGGTATCAGACAGTAAATCTTTGGCTCTTGCTCATAATCCTTCCTCCATCCAACGTTGCAATCTCTGCCAGAATGATCTTTGGTCATTCGGGTTTTTCCCCACGTAGAATTGAAGGTGTAAGAGCAACGTTTCGAGGGAATCCCATCCGTCATCCTCAGGCTGGTGGCTTCAGCTTCCTTCTTCTGGGAGAAGCATGTGGTAGTGGCTGCTTGTTCCTCTTTTTTAAACTGCCAGAGGGGGTGTGTTCTGTAGGTGGAGGTGTGCTGGCGTTCCTTTAGTCTTCGGAGTTTATTGGTGTGTGTGTCTGTTTTGTAGGCAGTCTCTGTTTCAGCTCTCCAGACAGCGATTTGTTTGAATTTGTCCCAAAGTGTGGGGTGGATCTTGTTGCTGAGTTTGAGGTGAAGTGTGAGGAGGTCTCTGTTGATTCGGTCCAGGAGGAATCTTTTTGTGTGGAGTTCATTTCTGATTAGGGCCAGTTCAGTTCTTATCAGGATGCGTTTGATGGCTGCAGAGTTGGAGTGGAATTTCAATTGGAAGGATGTGGGGATTAAATTTTGATCTCGGCAGTTGTGTAGGAATGTGAGGTCACACAGAATGGAAGCTCTTCGTACTTCGAGTTTTTCATAGGTCCTAGTTAGCTGGTGGATTTCCTCCCCGTAGAGGTAAGATATTTGTTTTCTGAGGTTTCGCGGGTGTTTGTATGTGGATCTTTGGTCATTCGGGTTTTTCCCCATGTAGAATTGAAGGTGTAAGAGCAACGTTTTGAAGGAATCCCATCCGTCATCCTCAGGCTGGTGGCTTCAGCTTCCTTCTTCTGGGAGAAGACCCCAAAGACATAATTGGGTTAGAAAACCAAGGAGTATACGAAATCCCATGCACCACCTGCCCCACCACATACATCGGACAGACCAACAGAAGAATAAGTGCATGCATTGAAGAGCACAAAAACTCACTCAGAAAGGGAGAACAAACTTCATCCCTGGTCCAACACTTTGAAGCCACGGGACATGAAATTGATTTAAAAAAAACCCAAAACTATCGCCAAAATTGAACATTTTAACAACAGAATAATCAGAGAAGCCATTGAGATAGAAAAACGCCCCCACAGCATGAACAAACAAGATGATACCTCTCGCCTACCAGCCATTTGGAAACCCGCCTTGATTGACAGACGAGTCCCAACCACCAAGAATGATACCAGACCCAAACTCATGATAACATCACATGACATCACCACCACACAACCATTCAAAAAGCAAATCCGAACCCACAATGATAATGACACAAACACAAAACAGAAACCTAACTACAGCTGCAACATCAGCCACTTTAAACCCCCCCAAACCACACAATAAGCAAACTGACACCCACTATAAAAACATGGCACCACCACAAAAACGAAGCCAAACAAAAGCAGCACAACTCACCAGCTCAGGTCTAAGGCTGGCAGCTGAGACCAGCCCATCCACTCAAAACACACCCTCACCTAATCAGAACACACCCACCATTCAAAACGCACTCCCACCCAATCAGAACACACCTAATCCCCCACCCAATCAGTATATATATATATATATATATATATATATATATATATATATATATATATATATATATATATATATATATCTCGTAACAATAACTTACATTTGTCAAATCCCCTTTTCTGCACAATTAGTGCAACAAAGGAAGACAGAAGGGCCTTTCTCTCTGCAACTCCAATCTTCTTAAGTGGTGTAGTGTTATGACCCAGGTGGTCAAGGCAATGCGGGCTCCAACAACCAGTAAGGCTCCACCCCTTACACAACCCTGAAGGCAGCCACCCTCAGGCTCCCAAACAATAGCTCCGACAGTACAAAGAGAGCCCACAGAGTAAGAGCATGCTCACAGGGCAAGGCCCAGGATTCCAAGTCGAATCCACCAGGCAGGGTCCAGGCAAAATACAAGGGCAGTCCTCAGGACAAGAAGCAGGTCCCAGAAAAGAAGAAGTTCCAAAGCCCCAGTGAAACGAAAGCCAAACATAGGCCACAAAAGAAGGGTGAGGTCCGAAACAAAATATGAAGAGCAATCTTCCAAGAGAGACAAGGCAAAGGCTACTGCTAAGCTTGTAAGCCGCCCTGAGTCTTCGGAGAAGGGCAGGATATAAATGGAAATAAAATAAAATAAATAAAATAAATAGCAACAGGCACGAGTGAAAGCCAGGGGAGCGTAAGCCAAAGAAAACAATTGTTCCTGGCAAAGACTAACTCCCCACAGCTTCTCCTTAAGTTACTCCCCTCCAGGTGTTCCTTGTGAGGAGGGGTGGGGCGACCTCCTCCCGAATAGCCTTGCAGACCTTCTCTGGGCTTGCCTACGCTCCACTCTCCTTGCCCTTGGATCAAGTGGAGGAGGCAGCTGTTCCTTCTCAGAGGAGATTGGCTGCCTATCAGCACCACTGCTGGTCATTAGCCAATTCTCCCCTGTGTTTGTGCAGGCAGGCAGGCAGGCAGGCAGCTTTCCATCTGGTCAACCACCTCCCCCAATGCCTGAGGGGCCTGGGACAGCCTTCCCTGTTGGACAGTCCTTCTCCTCCGAATCAGTCTCTGAGGGGGCCATGACAATAGATTTTTGTGGCTTCATTGGATAGAAAAATGGGATTGGGTTTTTATAGGATTGTGTTTTTCTATGTTGCCTCTGGAAGTCAGTTTAAGCAATCACGATAAAAGCCTAATAAAAAAAAGATATTAACCTCTGGATAATCCTTAGCACAAAGGTTGAGTATCTAAGACAGAATTCTTCCCTTCTACCAGTTCGCCCAAAGTCATAATAAGAGAACAAGAGACCACCACATTTTAAGGTTTAAATTCAATGGTAGCATTAAAAAAATCATATTTAAAAGAAAGATTCCTCAAAGGGCTTCCGTTCTGTTAGAAGCCACCAGAAAATTGACAGGAATGATTAATATATTCTAGCTCTGCTGCATCCTTCTTTTTCTTTTTTCTTTTCTTTTTTGCTGACTGAAGGGCCATTGACTGATGATAGGGCAAGGGATACAAAAGCAAATGTCACACGGATTTGCAAAGACTCATGTTTGTACCTGGAAAGGATATTCCAGTGACCTGTTTTTCTTCTGGTTGGGTGAAAGTCATAGTCAGATATTGTCAGGTATTTGTTGCAAGCAATGGTTCCATTTTGCTGGGGGTTTTGCACTTTCTCCCAAATTCCCATCAAGCCTTGGTTTTCACAAAGGAAGGATCATGTGATTTTTGACTGGCCCTTGTCAGGTCATTGTTGGAAAGATAGCTATGATTGAATGCTTCCTTAAGAGACAAAACAGAGTCATTCACAATTTAATGAAAGGTTAACACTTTAAAAGTGTCCCTGACATCAAATTCTTCTGTTTGCAGAAGGTTTGCTGTATTTCTTAATATATCCAGTCATGTGATCCCCCACCTACTGATTTATGCTCCATTTTTTTTAATATTACTGCATGGTGAAATAATGGAAAAGAGGATTGGAATGTCGGTAAATGACTTTAGGTATTGAAATATTTCTGTTTTTAATTAGTTCTTTAAAAGCATCAAGTAGAGATGGCTTTTTATAGCACAGCAAAATGACATAGAGTCTTGTCCCTGGCGGACTGGCCCTATATGAAATATCACCCTTTCCCCTTATCAATTTTTCCTATGTTTGCATAGAACTTATGCATGGAAGAAAAATTCCAGTCATGTACAATAACTAGAAAATTAAGGCTGCCACCATAAGCATATGTATTGAACCAAATCCATTTCTAAATAAGCAAGCTCAGGAATCTATGTCATTCAACTCACTTATTAGATAAAGTTTTTTTTGTTTGTAACTGAGTTTGGGTTTATAATTGAGGCTCTGTCAACCTGTGCACATAAAAGATCACGTATACTGAAACACTGACATCAAGCTTTTCTTCCTGGCAATCTGTGCATTGCCAATGTGTAGCCCAGGGATTCCTGAAGAGCACAAATGATTTGTGTGTATGTGTGTGTGTGTGTGTGTGTGTGTGTGTGTGTGTGTGTGAGAGAGAGAGAGAGAGAGAGAGAGAGAGAGAGAGAGAGAGAGAGAGAGAGAGAGAGAGAGAGAGAGAGAGAGAGAGAGAGAGAGAGAGAGAGAGAGATGGGAAATACAGCTTTTCCATATCTTGTCAGAATTCCAGTAATATGTCAAAGTAGTTGACCCTAGCATGATTAAGCCATATCACAAAAGGATATCATTTGGCAGTTTCATACTACAGGAAAAAAGCTTTTAGCAATTGGCAGAGGAAATATTGTCCATCTCTTTTGCTGCAGTTATCTGGCCACTTCTCAAAGAGACACAAAATTTCTGTTGCAGAAATTAAGTTTTGCTGATGTTCAGAATATTATTTTTAAACATGTATACAGATCTACTGCTCTCTCCCTGGGTAGCTTAATACACAGGGTAATGGAAATGGCTATTTACCAAAAGCCCACCTAGGAGGGAAGGCCAACCACTCTACAATATGCAGTTCTTATTCCTAATTAGCATAACTTGCAAGGAAAATGGTGTCAGGCTCTGCTCCATCCTATGAAATGGCAATTTGTAGCTGTGCATGATAGCATTTAGTCAGTGGTGGGATTCAAATATGTAAACAACCAGTTCTCTGTGTGGATGCTGCTTCTGGAAGTCCATTCTGGGCCTGGGCAACAAAAAAATTAGCTACCGGTTCTGCCGAAGTGGTGCAAACCGGCTGAATCCCACCACTGCATGTAGTAAACTGGTACTTGCTGCCAAATTTTTCAATTCACATCTGAGGATATGTCCACCCCCTCACCCCCCCAATGTCCAAGGAAATAGTAATGTTCCGTTCATGCCTTGGGGTATTTCTTTCCATGACATGTTTGTTTCAAGGCTGAAGTGGGAACAACTTCACTCATCACTTGATAAACTGCATATTAAGATCTATTTTGTTAGAGATTCTCTCTCTCTTGCTCTCTTGGGGAGTTTTCCATATGCCTCCCTATTTTATTATTTTGTTTGTATTCCATCTTTCCGATATCATGCCCAGGAACCAAGCCAGTTAGTCAGGTTTTTTGTTACAACCAATGGATCTACAGCCATCTTCATCGCATCTGATGATCCAAAAAGCAGAAGCATGCATCTGCAGGAATAATGCTAGGAAAGTGATGGTGATGACGACAATGACAACTATTTATATTACTCATTCATTGTTTTTACAAATAACTCAATGTGTTGAATATATCTAACACACCTCCCTCCTATTCTCCCTACAATACTGTGATGTGAGTTGCATTTAGGGAGAGTGACAGGCCCAAAGTCACCCAACTGGCTTTCATGGTTAAGGCAGAACGTGAACTCCAATTTCCCACTTTCTAGCCTGGTGCCTTAACCGATCAGACTGGGTCTCATGAAATGGACCAGTTAGACACCATTTTTTAATGTTCTGATGTGCTCATTGGCAGTATCATTATATCTTAAGCATCTTATCTGACTTACGTCCAAAATTCTGATCCCAATTATGGTCATTATCCAAGACCTACCTTTATAAAGTAGGTTTCTTTAAATGTATTTTAATTCCTATTAATATTTTACATCAGAACAGAATATGTTAAATAATATATTAATTATTAAAATAATGACAGAATAGAATAGAATAGAATAGAATAGAATTAGAATAGAATAGGAACTGGAAGGGACCTTGGAGGTCTTCTAGTCCAGCCCCCTGCTTGAGCAGGAGAACCTATACCATCTCAGACAAGTGACTGTCCAGTCTTTTCTTAAAAACCTCCAGTGATGGAGTGCCCATGATTTTTGGAGGCAAGCTGTTCTACTGGTTAATTGTCCTCACTGTCAGGAACTTTCTCCTTAATTCCAGGTTGCTTCTCTCTTTGATCACTTTCCAACCATTGTTTCTCGTCCTTCCCTCTGGTGCTTTGGTGAATAATGTGACCCCCTCTTCTTTGTGGCAGCCCCTCAAATACTGGAATGCTGCTATCATGTCTCCTCTATTTCTTCTTTTCTTTTGATTAGCCAAACCCAAGTCCCACAGCCGTTCTTCATATGCTTTAGTCTCCAGGCCTTTGATCATCTTAGTTGCTCTTCTCTGATTAATATTAATGTGAACTCATATTGTTAAATAATATTTTGTGAATGGTGGACTCCTGTTTGCAAATGTGTGAGGGATAGAGATGGTTATAAAAAGATTCAAGCATGGCGGATTTGGATCAATGACATTCTAATATAGTAGCTAAACTAGGGGTCAGTATGCTTATAAAGTGAGGCATAGCACATTCTTGTGTACATTTTCTGTTGAAATTAAAACAGAATTTCAGTGGCTGGGATTCAACTAAATATTTCAGCCAACTTGGGCCTGTTCCACTTGAGAAAATTAGTAATGATTGGGTGCAGTTTTGTTGCCTAGTTTAGATGGTTAGTATGGAATTAGAGGACATAGAAAGAAGGAGTTTCAAATGCAAGAAGAAATGAAACTTTTGGTGTTTTGTGCAGGGCTGGAAACAATGTCTCTGGGTGAAAATTCACAACAGGTACACAGGCAACTTGACTGCCAATGTGGCTTGGTGGCTGCCATAAGACATGAACTGGTTTGTGAAGTTGTCTTGATCAAAAGACTTCATCAGGCATGTCACTGAAGATCTGCCTAAAAATTCTATAAATCAGATTTAAGATTCCGGAGAAATACATTAACTGTGAGAAACACCCCCTTCTATATGCCAGCTTCAGTGCTGAATAGCAGCTATATTTTGAAATGTTCCTTGAAAGTCAAGGGATTTAAAATGGGATGGTGGGTGGTTTAAATTAACCCAGTCTGGACTGGAACCAATATAATACTAGCTAATACTAACTAATACTAGCGATGTCAGCTGCATGGAATGTATGTAGGGTAGTGTATAGTTTGATGGTTAGTTACAAATAATGTTTGTTAAACATATCTTCATCCCTGGGGATGACTTCCTTACTCCTTTTTGAATTGTTCCAATATGGAATCTACCAGATGTAGAGAAAATTCCATTGCCGCAGCAGTGGTGTAGATTGTTGGAAAGAAAGTTGCGTTTTTTGCTTACCTCACCTCAAGCTTTTGTTATTCCTCATTTTTGACAAATCAGAGGGATTCCTTCCTATTAGCTCCCTCTCAGTCTTCCAAGAAGCTTGGAAAAGTCATTTTCAAACTGGTCTCAGTCTAAGAAGGTGAATGGGAATTTCTGCTGTCTGTTGAAGACAGTTGTGGGCCAAAAGACTGTGGTGTGTTATTATGCAATGCAATGAACAACCTAAGGAAATGGTGGTGATTTCCCCATCCTGAAAACATATTTATGTTCAGAATATTGTGAACCACAGCTGCTGTTAAGTCATTCAAGAAGCTAGTGAGACTTTTTAATTTTTTGACAGACGATATAATCATGTCTTATCTACGATGTATGAAGCCCCTGGTTGATTTTACTGTTTTTATAGCTTGCCCTAAAAGACTGTGTGTGTCACAACATATTAAATAGAGAAGCAACAATGGAATCAAATTGTAAAAAACAACTCTTCTAATAAACCAATTACTGATAAGTCAAATAATAAATCAATCCACTCCCAAGATAAATCTACTTAAGGCTGAAGGCCCAGGGACATAATGAACGAAAAATTTCGAGGGAGGAAGCATTATAGACTCATGGAGTTGAAGATTTCCAAAATGTGGAGGCTACCAAAGAAAAGATCTGTCATCTTGACCATTCTTAACAGATCTAAGATAGTCTCATCAGATGGGCAGGTGGACAGACGGACATATAGACAGACGTAACCATAATTTCAATGGGAAAATGTGACCATTCTGGACCAAGCCAAGTAAAAAAAAATGCCAGGGAATTTCTAGAAGCCTGGCACCCTGACAAATTAGCCACATAGACAATAGACACATAGACATCAACAATATTTATAGACTATTCAAAAGAGACAATCATCCAGCCAAAAAAGGGAACAAAAGGACTCAGGTACCTCTCCACCAGCAATCAGTATCCAGATCAGCATAGATTAATTTCAAGATTAACATCAGATCAAGTAAACAATAACCCAATCAAGAAACTGCCAAAGAAGCCAACAGGAAACAGCCCAACCAAAGAATTTCTAAGTCTACCCCTACCAACACTGACAGGGCATGACACTAGAATATAAACTGAGAGCAAACCCCACTCCTTACCAGCAGTGATGGTGTTATGTCTAGTTTGGGTAATAAAATGTCTGCAAGAAAACAAGAAAGCTCAGAGAGCACCAAGGATGCCTCAGATGGACGTATTCAATTCTGCAGTGCCACGACTTCCTATGATGCAAGGATAAAACTTTCATATCTTACCTTCAGTAGCACGATAACAATTTGTTTTCTGGATAAAAAATTACAAATCTGTTTTTTTTCTTCTGTTCAAATGTGTCCAATTCCCAGAGACTTCCTGAACATGTCCCTGAAATTAGTTGACTACATTTTTCAGAAGTGGTTTGCACCGAGTCTTTTATAGGGCTGAGAGAAAGTGATTGGCCCTAAGTCACCCAGCTGGTTTTGTGACTAAAATGGAATTAGAACTTGTGGCTCCCAGTTTCTAGCTTCATGCCTTAACCAATACATCAAACTTGCTCTAATTAAAATAAATAAAAAAAAACTAATAAAATAAAATAAAACCCAGCTAGCCAGTATAAAAAAAATAAAGTTGGGAGAATTTCACAGGGAAGAGTTTTGTGAGGCTTTTGATGTATGATAAAGACCATTAATTTTGCTGGTTCAGAAAAATTCCCCTACCAATTCCCCTACCAGGCTTGTGCGGTGCTGCCACCGGTTCAGCTCATTCCCCTCCCCCGCTATCACTTTTCTAGGATGTTCGTGTGCCACCTGCCAGGTGCCAATGTACCACAGGTGGTACCTGTACCACTGGTTGAAAAGCTCTGATCTAACTCCAAGCAGTTACTAACCATTAGTTGAGAATGTGTAGCAATATATCAATTTAATTGTGGACCTGATCTTTTGTGCCCAACACTAGGGGAATATAGACACTTTCACTATTGGGAGAGATGACTGGAAGCAATTGGCAAGCTAAGGTATAAGAAAGAATATCTGGTTCCATCTGTTGAATCAGCTCATCAATTTTTTTGAAAGTTAAGGATTCATAGATCTCATTCTTTGGACATTGCTGGAAGGAATAAAAAATGGTAGTAATCAAACTATTGGTTTAATTAGTTTGTGAAAGACACTGTTGTCAGTATTGATGCTCTGAGATTAGGTTTTGTTCTCTACACCATCTCACTATGGACATTTACAGGAAATCATGATGATAACTTCTCCCAAAAATAGCCATTAAGAAGGGAAAGAGAGCTGCACGATGTGTTTGGATTAGTTTTCCCAAAGGTGCTTTTTCGAAAGGCAACTGGACTTTGGTTTTTCCTTGAAGACATTTTGCTTCTCATCCAAGAATCTTCTTCTGTTTTGAAGAACTGAACTGAAGAACAGAACGGAGGAAGCCTCTTGGACAAGAAGCAAAACAAAGAAAGTCCAGTTGCCTTTCGAAAAATCACCTTTGGGACAACCATGACCTGAATGACTGAGAATCTCCATAGATGTTTGGATTGGTTGTGCTCAATATATCTACTAGTTCTCTTGGTGTAGGCAGGGTGAATGTAAAGCCATAGAAAGTCAAGCGCTATTCCGACTTTGCAGTTTCTTCCTTGCTACCACAAAGCTCATAAAATATTTGCATCAAAAGTTGTCTGGTAGCATCTTTTTCAACCAATTTTATTGAAAGGCATAAGCTCTTGTGAGCTGCAGTTCAGTTAATCACTGCATCTGATTTTTTTTCGCTTTCCTCTTACAAAATAAGTCTGTTATAACCTAGATCTCTGCTTCCTATCCTTGCCTTTTCCCCTTTTCTGGCTGTAGCAGGATACTTCTAATTGTCCATTTATTTACTGCTGCATGAATGTGTGGAGTTACAAATACTTTGGATGCTTCCACACAAGGTCTTCTGTACCACTGGTAGATCAACTCCACATTCTTTTGATTCCACATTGTAGCCTGTTCACTAACTGAGCTCAGTTGCAATGCTATTTGCAAGTAGAAACATGGGTGAGATCAAATCCAGGCAGGATGAAAAACGCTTAGGTTTGTAGACAGAGACAAAATGATGGCAATCCTCTCTGTCACATTTTAGTTTAGTTCTCGCAGAGCTAATTAAACTGGCTCTGGACTCCATTTTAACCCAATTTTTAAAAAAATATCTTCCAGTCTTCTTCCTGATGTACATTTTTCTATATGAAAGAAGCAAGCAGGTCACTGATAGACACATTCAATCATACATTCTGAGATACAGCTGAAACGTGTAATTACAAACCTCTGAGACATATGAGGAACCTGACTTGAAATATGGATGAACAAATGGGATCAGGTACAATGCTACTTTCAATAGCTGAGATTGCCCAGAGGCAAAATGAGCCTCTCATTTCTCATTCCCTTCCCTCCCCCCCTCTTTTTTCTTCATGTGTCTCTTTATTTTATCCAGACATTGCATGTTGACAATCAACTCACATGGGGAAAGCAAAGAGCTGCATTGGGAATGATGTGCAAAAATAAAACATTCCCCTCTGTCTCTTCTGCTGCCAGTGATTCTACAGAATTTTCCCTTTACCTGCACAGATCTATAAGAGCAAATGACATGACAATTATTCTATTATTATTATTATTATTATTATTATTATTATTATTATTGTTGTTGTTGTTGTTGTTGTTGTTGTTGTTGTTGTTGTTGTTTATTCAATTTCTATACCGCCCTTCTCCTGAAGGACTCAGGGCGGTTAACAGGGCATATATAAATAACAATATAAAAATTAAAAAGAAATTAAACGAATGCCCAATTAAAATACAATGACAATAAAAACAGTAAAAACCCATTAAAAACCCCTAATGTACCCCATCAGGCCAGACCAGCTAGTTCAAATAAGTGGGTCTTCAGCCCGCGCTGGAAGGAGCGAAGGTCCGATGCCATCCAGAGCTCAACCGGCAGTTGGTTCCATAATGCCGGAGCGCCCACAGAGAAGGCCCTCCCCCTGGGGGCCACCAGTCAACATTCCCTGACCGGAGGCACCCTGAGGAGGCCCTCTCTGTGGGCACGCACAGGGCGGAGGGGAGTTGACGCCGGCAGCAGGTGGTCCTCGCGGTATCCCGGACCCATGCCATGTAAGGACTTAAAGATCATAACCAAAACCTTGAACCTCACCCGGAAGACAACTGGTAACCGTGTGTGTCTGCTGGTCATGGAGGAGCACGTGTGTCTGCCGGTTATGGAGGAGGAGAGTCCCCAGGGAGAAGAAGGAGGAAGTCCATCCCAGAAAGGGGCGGGGTGTAAGGCACATGATCAGGAGAAGGAGGAAATATGTCATAGGGTAGGAGGGGTTTGGCTGACCAAAATTAGCATAATGTATAATTTCCCAAAACAGCCACGTGGTGGCAGCACAAATAACATGTTCTTTGAGGAAATTTCGAGCCTCGGAGTTCTGCTTTGTTCGTCTCTGTCTGTTGGAACCATGACATTAACATATATTGACTCCATGGTGCCCAAAGCTGATTATTTCTGACAGAGGAGTCCAGTTTAGTGCTAAATTCTGGAGGGAGTTGGTTAAACTGATTGGGTTCTCCCAGGGGCTTTCATCAGCTTTTCATCCAAATACTAATGGAGCTGCAGAGAAAGGTAATGCAATAGTGGAACAGTACCTCAGATGCTATGTAAATTACCAGCAGACTAATTGGGCTGATCTCCTGCCTTTTGCAGAGGTAGCCTACCACAATACTGTGCACAGTGGCACAGTATTTAAAATAGTAACGGGTTGAGATTTTGTGCCCATGCCTGAGTATCCACAGGAGCCTCCTACTTCCCAGACTCTGGACCAATGGGTGACATGTTTCCAGAGGGGTTGGGTGAATGTGAAGAAGGCATTGACCAAAGCTACCAAGGTTTACAAAGAGCAAGCAGACAAATGATGCTCCCCTCAGAAACCTTTTCATGTTGGACAGTTAGTTTATTTTTCAATGAAATATGTAAGGTTAAAATTACCCAGTAGAAAATTGGTCCTTTTCCTATCACTAAAATCATTAACCTTGTCACAGTGGAATTGAAACTACCACGATTCTTGGGGAAAGTTCACCCTGTGCTTCGTTGCAGTTTATTGAAAACTGTGTCAGAATCCTCTTTGAGATCTGTCCCAAAGAAGCCGCCGGATCCAATAGTGGTAGAGGGGGAGACACATTATGAAATAAAATGGATTCTTGACTCTAGGTTGTACAAGAGAAAGTTACAGTACCTTGTTCAGTGGAAAGGCTACCCCCTTTCGGGAGCTACATGGGTGAAAAGTACAAATGTGAAATGTGATAGATTAATAAAAAATGTTTTACGATAGATACCCTCACAAGCCTTGAGGGAATACTTAACCTGCTTTTTGTTTCCCCTACAGGAGACTCTTTCTTTCTGAGAGGGGCAGACTGTCAACTGTACAAATGAGCCTGGCTGCAGCCATGTTCCTTCTCATTCTAGGTTGCCACATAGAACGGAGGGAGGGGGGTTGTCCAGGTGCTTCTCTAGTCTAAACAATCTTTTGTCCCATGGGAACCAAGGTCATCGGCTGCTCCTGAGACTGCAGGCTGGGCATTGTGAAAAATGGCCTCCAAGAAGATGTATTGGGGAACGTAGTTGCTTGCATAGTTTTAGGGGAGGTATTTTTAAACTTTCTATTGGGGAATTGTTACATGTGTCTCCAGACTTGATGTGCTGATACTTTGTAACTAATAAACATGTTCTTTGAGGAAATGTCAAGTCTCGGAGTTCTGCTTTATTTGTCTTTGTCTGTCAGAACCATGACACCTTATTCTTTAAGTTGCCGAATTAATTTTTCCAAACTGTTATTGCCTAGTGTTACACCAAGAATTTGAATTCCAGGCACAAAAGCCTTGGAAATGAAGTTGGTTGCAACACATTGATGATCCATGATACTCACTGATTATGGCCATGTGCAAAGGAAGAACTCCACGGCACATCTTTGCAGTAAGCATTTGAAAGAAGAGCAGTTGTGAAAGGAAAAGAGAGATAGGAGGTAGGAGTACTTAAGCTTTGTGTTCTTCATAGACACTCAACAGGAGACTTTATCCCTGCTCAACTGTTGTGATCTGGAACTTGTGTGAAAGCGTTGTATGTTTGTGGAAGAAGGAAAGTGGCTGGGACACGTCAATCCTTCCAAAGGTGTTTGAAGGCTCAGTTTTACTCAAGACTGAATACTGAGGCACTACAACTCATAGAAACCCCAACTAACACATCAGTGATGGGACAGTTTAAGATCCAAGGCCCATGTTTTCCCATGTACAATATCTAGTGTAATGTTTCATTTATCCATTCACTTCTCAAGCAAAATAAGTTGTTTCTGATAGAAAAACACATTTTGCATTGGAAACATGTTTTGATGGTGGAGGAGGAACATTCCTGACGAACAAAGGTTTCTGTTATTGAAAAAGTGTATGCTTGTGTATGTCTCAGTGGAGCGAGCAAACTCTACCTGTGAAATGCTCACCTGCTAATTGTTTACTCTTTGGATTGCTAGTTCCATTGCTGAACATGAATAAAATTACCTATAATGTAAACTCATATAATTAAATGTGACAAATCAGAAGAAACAAATATTTCCTGTCCTGCCTTTCTGCCATCTGAATTTAGCCTTGTTACATTTTCTAATCATTACTTTCCAGAAAACTGGAGTGGAAATTTCTTTCGACTTTGCATGTATAACTGCATCTGTGACCCTTGACAATTTTAATCAACATATGGAATTTAAACACATGCCATTAATTCCCTTGTGGCTTGGTAAGACTGTTATATCCACCTTGAAATCAATAGCTATATCAGTAATTAAATAAAATTAGCAAAAGACTGGAAGTAGAGTTGAAATTCTCTATACTCCTCCATAGTGATTTGAGAGCCACATCTTTCTGGAGACTATGCCACCTGGAACCACACTATATTTCTAACTTAAAAATTGGCATTATTAAGCCTTCAAAAAATATACTCCATGATTTTAGAATAATAATAATTCTGAAAATGGGTACCATGAAAGAATATATACTAATAGTATCCTGAGTGGAATTCTAGATGAGCACCGGCCCCTAGAGTCAGAAATGACTAGCACGCATGTGCGGGGGAACCTTTACCTTTACTTTTTATACTATTAACCTGCCAACTAAACTCATACATATGGGGAGCAGAGGAGTAGACAAATAGAAATTACATTTGGATCATAAGGTACTTTCTATAATCTTCAGTGGACTTGGTATAAAATAAAGAAATATTGGGGCCAGATCCATGTTATTATGCAGAAGATACTCAAAGGTAGCATAAAATTGAAGCCTGAAGCTTTTATTTTAAGATTATTGGATAAAGAGTTAGAAAAAAGATTTGGAACTTTGTTATTGTATATGTTGACTGCAGCAAGAATTCTTTATGCACAGAAATGGAAAGATACCTTAATTCCACAAGAGAAGAATGGATGGAAAAAGTGATGGAGCTGGCCGAGATGGCAAAATTGTTTTAATTAGAGAAAAGAATATATCCAGCTTTATTTCTACCTGGAAACCGCTTATGGATTTTGTGCTTGAGACAAAAAAAAGCAAATTAAAATAAATAAATATTGACTTTAGGTTTCGGTGATTGAGTTTGTTGTTATAGGAATGACTAGTATTTGCTAAATTGGTAAAGTTAAAAGTTGAGGCTGCAATTCTATTTTGTATTGGAAGTCAATGCTTGCTTACTTTCCTCTTTTAATGTACACTTCTTCCTCTTTTTTTCTTTTCCATTTCCCTAATAACTTTATTTTATTTGTATTTTACAATATGATAGTCCTAATAACACTTTTTTTTTAAAAAAAATGTATTTGGATTTTTTAGAAAAAGGCACAATGAATCTTACAAAATTGTTTAAGTTACTTTAAGCGAAGAAAAAGAAAACCTTGTCACAGATCAAGGGGCAGAATAGTCCATGTCAGCTAAATTATTTCAGCACATGGGAAAGAAAACCTCACTTTCCCCAATACAAATAACAAATAGTTACCACTTTAGGACAGTCAAATGAGGTGGCTACCTCATTCTGCCTTATGGTAGAATTAACCTTCTTCTCACAACCACTTAAAATCAGAGATTGTGATTTCACAGTCTTGTCTGTACTACAATGTTTATATTTATTTGTACATGTGTATATATGAAATTACTTATCTATAGTGAAATGGGCAGTCATATTAATTGAATTAATAAATAAAATACATAGTATAGGGAAGACATCTGCCCAACCCGTATCATATTTTTGAAAGCGTAGTGTTGCCATGTGGATTAAAAATGCTCACGTTAACCAATTTCAGATCTTCTCTCCTCTCTCCACCATACTTGATCTGCAATCACACACCTCTGGACAAATTCCTAAGACACACAACAAAATTGAGACTTTCAAGGTTCTTCTGTGAAATTGTCTTCAATCAGAAGTCGATTTAGGTATCAAAACTAGGAGGAGGAGGTTTAAATTTGCATGCTGCCTCCCAACAGTTCTACTATTTGGATCCTGTTGGACCTTCAGGCTGACTGAAGTTTTGGTGGAGAAAGGATAAGATTTGATGAGCCTTCCTGGAAGTTGATGTATCCAACCAGGCTGGGCCTTTGTTTCTCTTTGAAATCATTCTAGCAATGCAACTGCTTCTTAAACTGCTATTTAATATCCTTAAATATTACAGATTATTTTTATTTTATTTTTTTTATTTTAATCCCATTTATATCCCGCCCTTCTCCGAAGACTCAGGGCGGCTTACAATTTAAGCACAAACCAATGTGCTTATGAATGTGTGCCAACAAGTTAGAGTTCTGAGATTGGAGGACACTGAAGAGATTAATTTGAGAGGTATAGCAGAAATAATAAAAAAACCTGTGATGAGCACAAACTACAACAGATAAAAAGCCACTTATGATTTATTTTCCTTCTTGATGAGCTAAAAAGATAAAAGAGAGGTGGACAAAGCCAGAAATTGATATGTAAGAGGCAATGTCTGCATTTCTTATAAATGTTTTGAATCTGCCCAATGAAATTCATTTCTGGAAGCCCTCTGAACTTGCGACTCTCCCATCAAATAACACGCCCCATATCTAGTTAGGAGAGCAATTTAGAACCAGCAGATTTATCTGAATAGCACAAATGACAAAGTCTTAAACCAAATCAAGTACCTGCATTTGAAGAGTCGCTAGTTGTTACTTTAAAGTGCTAGTTTTTGGCAAATAATGAAAGCTTTAAATGGGAATTAAGTGTTTTCCGGTGAGACCGGTCTATCAGAACAACTGGTCTACCCCAAATATGAGACGGAGCATACTGCTTTAAAGAGGAATATTTGTAGCTCAGGATCGAAAGGAAGGATACTTGGTGCTTTCTGAGCTTGGTTGTTTTCTTGCAGACATTTCATTACCCAAACTTAGTAAAATCATTAGTGCTAGTTCAAGCTTCCTTACTAGATCAAAGCTTTCTTCCAAGGTTTGTAACAACGGAGTTTAGCCTGTGTCGGAACAGATGATTAAGCAGGCTTTGAAAGAGGCACCAGAAAGTTGTTTGTGTTAAATGCCAATTGAATGGAAAAGATTTTGACATGTTGCAGATAAAAGCAGTTCAACATCTTGGGATAGCACATAATTTCAACTACAAAGTGAAAAAATTTCAAACTGCACACTCATATCTGGGCTGCTTTCTGCACTACCATAATGGTGCGCTACCAAAGCATAAGTCAATGCATTGTAATCTGCTGTGGCAGTACTGGAGAAAGACATGAATCGAGGCTAAATCCTAAGCTTTCTGCATCACAATAAGGTTGCTAAAGGGTAGGGTGCATTCAGACCCTGTGTGCCAACAACAAGAGAGCCCCCATCAGCCCCATTGCCAAGACTTTCTTACCTCCGAGGTGTGCGTCTTCTCCCCAGTAGGAAAGATCTGCTCTTCCACCAGTTGGTCTTCTTTGTCCTGAAGTAACAATGCAAAGATTCTGTCTGTTGGCATCTCCACAGATCCGCAGAGACAGGGCTTCTTCTTTTAGTGTGGGTAGGAGCTGTTCAGGCCTTATTGATTCACTGCAGGTCTCCAAAATGGTGGGGAGCTGCGGCCTCCAGTGCTCTTGCTCTTCCTCTCTGGGGGGGGGGAGAAACAAAGAGGCCAAAGATCAAAAGTAGCCATGGGACCTTTTTCAAGAGTGGTCATGTGGAGGCTCTAAGAACCCTTCCAGCTGGCCTGCCAAGGGGATTGTCCTGCCAATCATTCTTCTGAATTATTCTTCCTTTAGCAGAGGCAGAGGGCAGAGATGCCTCCCCTCTGCAACTGTTTCACTCTCAGAGGTGTTACCTACATTGATAAGCAGGCACTGCTTTCCTCCTGCACGTCCCTTGGTCGGCATTCTTCCAATGGATCCTGAAATAAAATTACATCTATTGGCAGATCAAAACATCTGCAGCGAAAGGGCTTCTGCTATTACCATGGTGAGGAGCCAGTCTGGACTTACCGACTCAGTGCAGGTCTCCGAGATTGTTGAGAGCCGTGGCCTCCACTTCACTATGTTCTCATTTCTGGGGAGAGAATGAAGGGCCAAAGATCAAAACCAGCCATGCGATGCCTTCCCTCTGCAACCGTTTCTTCTAGCCCTTCTCTTTAGTGCGGCTGCCTTTTGGGGGGCTTCAGAATCCCTCAGCTGAGAACACTTACCTCATTAAACTGAGAATGGGCATCACATCTGCCTTCCTGGGGCTCCTGGCAGTGGCACGAACACCCATCAAAACCTGCAAGTTAAGTTCTGGACTGAGGTCTCTTCTTTTTTACTTTCTTTTAAAAAATTCCATTTCATTTTCTTCTATTTCTATACATTCTTCATCTTTTAATAGCAATTGATTCAGTGTCCACCTTAATTTCTTCTTTACTCCTCTCCAGGTCATCTTTATCAGATTATGGTCAGCCCAAATACTGGGTTCTATCTTAACCTTCTGTATATTGGTTTTAGGTCAGGGGACTATCATATCAATTCTGGACCATGATTTATGTCTGTTCGAATAAAAGTCTTTTTAAAGTTCATTTCTCTGCAGACATCCTGTACACGTATTTCTTCTATCATTTGGAAAATAGCATTAGGGATCTCTTTCTTCCTCCCCCCCCCCTATTTTACTGCTTTTGTATTCTAATATTCCATCCACGATTGCATTGAACTCTCCTACTAGATCAGACATGTCAAACACAAGGCCCGGGGGCCAGATCCGGCCCGCGAAGTGGTTTCATGTGGCCCGTGAAGCCATCCTGGAAACAGTGAGGGAACGGCCCCCACTGCCTTGGCCCTGGCCCAGAGACCTTCCTCCTGCCAGAGACCCTCAGATCTGTCCCACTCCTGCCCAGGCCCCCATAGGCACCCTTGATGCGAACGATGTAGAGCTGGCCATGCCCACCCAGTAGGCCACACCCACCCTGGCCACACCCACCCGGCCCCCTGAGGGCAACCGCAATGCTGATGCGGCCCTCAATGAAATTGAGTTTGACACCCCTGTACTAGATGAATATTTTGATATTCCATTTCCAATATTTTCCTGTGTAGTTTTTGATAAAATTCTTCTTGTTTATTGTTTGGTGAATATATTACTATCATCAACATCTTATTTTGATTTACCATTGTTTCCACCATTAAGATTCTTCCTTAGTATAGCCCTAGGATAGGGCTACTTCTCTTTTCTTTTGTTGTGCTGATGCATAATAAAGTTTTCAAATTTTTGGATATTCCAGGCATTTATGATGTTGTTTTTTAATATGTGTTTCTTGGAGGCCAATTATATCCATTTTTAATTTTTGTAGTTGTGTGAAGATTTTTTTTCCTTTTTGAGGGGGAGTTCAATCCATTTATGTTCATTGAGAGGATCCCAATTTCCTTCTCCATCTTGTTTACTTATATTTAGGTTTTAATTTCCTGGTAGTTCTCTTCTGTCTTTGTTCTTTTGCCAGTCCCTCTCGTTCTTGTTCTGTATTTTCTTCTTCTTCTTCTTCGCTTTGTGTGACTGCCTCTTCTATTGCTAGCTTTTTCTGTTTTCTGGATTCCCTATCTCCTTGAGTATCTTGCATTTCTTCTTCAAAAAAGCTTACATATCTCTCATAAAACTCTCTTGCTTTAAAAGTAGAGTCCAATCTTTATCTTCTGGAGTTCCAGTTGATTAGGATCCCTTCCAGGACCAGCCATCTAAAAGTTACTCCTTTTTCATTTAGTTTTGTGGTCAAAAATTGGTATTGTTTTTGAGAATCTCTTATCCTCCTAGGGATCTGTTTCAAGACCACGATCTTTTTTCTATATTGCAATGGTACTTCCCTCACTCTTCTCAATATGAGGACCCAGATTGTTGGGGGCAATAAGCTGACTTTGTAATAATGCCGCTGGGGGGGGGGAACCGAAAGCCCTAATAAGCAGGCATATACATAGAATGAAGGCTATTGCTAAGCACATTGGTTTGTGCTTTAGATTGTAAGCCGCCCTTAGTCTTCGGAGAAGGGCGGGATATAAATGGGATTAAAAAAATAATAATAATAAATTATTATTATTCTGTCCCTTATTGTTCTCTTCAGAAATCTGACATGTACCTCCCTTGGCACTTTGTGTCTCCTTGCATAGCTTGAATATTTGATCTAACTCTCCTTGCATCTCTTCTTTCTCAATTTCACACCAGAACGTATGGGACACAGCCAAAGCATACTTTAGAGTAGTGGCTCCCAACTTTTTCCATACCCTGCACCAGTAGAACGCTTCTGATATATTCTCACACCCCTTACAAAAGTTCAAAATAACGGCAAGGAATTATGCATATACACTATAATTTTGAAAACCCAAGTTTTCGCACCCCCCTGGAATATCATCTCGCACCCCCAGGTGGTGCGAGCAACCCTGGTTGGGAACCCCTGTTTTAGAGGATTAGCTATAACCTATATGGCCAAAAAGAACAAAGGGAAAAAAACAACAATGCATAATGTTAAGGGAAGAGTTTAAGAAATTGGAGTTAGAACTACAAAGAGATCCACAAAAGAAAACTCTGAAGAGACAAATGGAGATAACAAAACACAAATTAAACCTAATAGAGTCAGAAGAACTGGCTCAACAAACCAAAAGGCCAAAACAAAACTTTTTTGAAAATGCAAATAAACCAAGAAGATGGCTGGCTTACAAACTAAAAAAAGAAAGAGAGAAAAAACTGATAAATAAATTGCAAGATGAGAAGGGATGTCTACAATTTCAAACTGATGCAAAAAAAAATAGTTAAAGAATTTTATGAAAAATTATATGAGGTAGGAAAAGTTTCTTTGGAAAAAACAGTACAATACATGGAAAAAGCAAAAAAAATTCAGAAACCTCTAAAAATTTGTTAAATGAAAAAAATAACAATGATGTAACTGATGGAAGCTATAAAAGGACAAAAAAAATCATAAAACTCCAGGTCCAGATGGGCTACCCGTAGAGTTCTATAAATGCTTGCAAGACACATTAAGCTTCCCAATGAAGGAAGTGTGTAATGAGGTACTATTAAAAGCTAAAATACCAAATACATGGATAGAAGCAAACATCACTTTAATACCAAAAGAGGACTCTGACTTGACACAGATAAAAAAATTATAGACCAATATCATTATTGAATGTGGATTACAAAATTTTTGTTTCAATAATAGCAGAGAGACTGAAAAGAATTTTGATGGAATTTATCCATCCAGATCAAACTGGATTTCTACCAAAAAGACAAATAAAACATAACCTAAGGATCACTTTGGATACATTGGAATATTATGAAATGCACCCAGGAAAAAAAATGGCACTAATTTTGACAATGTAAGCTGGCAATTTATAATACAACAATTAAAGTGTATGGACCTTGGAGAAAAGTTTAGTAATGTAATTAAGACAATATACCAGAAACAAACAGCAAAAGCAATAGTAAATTGGGAATATACAGAGAATATTAATATAAAGAAAAGCACAAGACAAGGATGCCCTCTATCCCCATTGTTATTTATATTGACTTTGGAAGTCTTGAATAGAAACATCAGACAAGACTCAGAAATCAAGGGAATCAAGATTAAAAAATGAAAACTATAAATTACAAGTGTTTGCAGATGACTTGGTATTTATCCTACAAGAACCACTGGAGACAACCTCGAAATTACTGAAAAAGATAGAGGAATTTGGAGAAGTAGCAGGATTGAAGATAAATAGAGAAAAACCCTAAAGTTATACTTAAAAACCTCACATCTAATCAAAAAGGACAATTGTCAGAAAAAAATGGACTTACAAATAGTTAGAAAAGTTAAATATTTGGGGAATATATTTAACAGCAAGATGTGCAACAATAAAAGAAGATAACTACACAAAACTACTTAATCAAATAAAACTAGATTTGGAAAAATGGAAAAATTTACAATTATCAATGTTAGGAAGAATAGCTACAGTGAAAATTATCTTACCCAAACTGCTTTTCTTGTCCCAAACAGTACCTATAAAAATAGAGAAGAAATTTTTTGATGTTTTGAATACACTGATTTTAAAATTTATTTGGCAAGGAAAAAGAGCTAGAATTAAACTGAAAATGTTACAAGAATCTAAAGAAAATGGAGGATTTGGATTACTAGACTGGGTTTTATATTATCAAGCACATGTCTTAACTTGGCTAGAAGAATGGATAAGCCTCAGAGATAAAAGACTGTTACTTAGAAGGACATGATTGGCAACCTAGATGCATGGCATGCATTCTTATAGTATGAGAAGAATAAAGTTCATAGATACTTTCAAAATCACTATGTTAGAAACTCACTACTTCTTGTCCAGGAAAAGATAAAAGCCAAAATATACTGGAAAATCCCAAGATGGCTCTTAACGATGGAAGCATTCGTTCACCCTAATCTATTGAAATTTGAGAAAATCTGGACATATAAGGACATTTTGGATACTGAAGGGAATTTAAAATCTGAACAAGACATTGAACACCAGGCTACTGAAGTATCACGGTGGCTTCAAGTGCAATTGCAATCTAGATATGATAGAGATCTTAAAATGTATGCTTTTTTTTTTATAAAGACCAGTGTTTGATCAGTGAGAATTACTCCCTTCCCCCCACCCCAACATGTTGGAAAGCCATCCTTACCCCTGGATGTGGAGATCTCTTTTCATGACAAGAACGGCTCTGCTGCTCACGACTTCCCTGTGCCTCATCAGTCCTGACCAAAAGAAGAAGGTGATATGTCAAAGAACATCAATCTAGTTCAGCCTCTCCTTTCTAAGACCAGCCAGTCAGCCTGCCCACCTTTATGCCCCCACAAGCCCCTTGTGGATAGGAAGCCATGTTGGGGAGAGGCTCTTACAGACTCTGTAGTCCATCAGTGGTGCCCCACCATGCGCAGGGTTTAAGGAGAAGGTTGTGGTACCTGTCGGGGCACGGGAAGGTCCTCTCTAAGTTACTCTTCATGCAGCAGAAAAGCGCCAAATATCTTTTCCAGATGTTTTATGAAGAGGAGAGAAATAGATGCGAGCTAGTCAGTATAGTGGGGAAGCGTGACTTTCTTCCCTACTACTGCCAGTTTCTGCCACTGCAGGAGCAACCATTTGTCCTTCCACTCCCAGCTCCCAAATTTCTCACTTTTCTTCCCTCCAAGAATATAAATCAGGAGGAGGAACCCAGTGTTACTGTTCTTTGATTGATTGATGGTTCTAAGAACCAATCATCACTCACTGAATTTCTAGGCGACAGAAAATGGCCTCCTCCTTTCCCAACACAGGGCCTAAAAATCCAGCCTGAGCTGAGAAATGTCTGTAGTCCCTGCGGTTTGTCCTTGTTGTGGACAGTGGATCTGGCAGCTGAGTCTGAGGAATCAGATGAGGAGGAGGGGCCTGGAGTGACATTAGAGTCAGAGGAAGGCTCTGAGGAGCTCCAAGACTTACAGTCAAGATTGAGCTAGATTAGTACAAGTAGTCCTCGGCCTACCACAGTTCATTTGCTGACCGTTCAAAGTTACAACAGCACCGAAAAAGGGACTTATGACTATTTTTCACACTTATGACTATTGTGGCATCCCCATGGTCAAGTGATCAAAATTAAGATGCTTGGCAACTGCTTCATACTTATGACCGTCACTGTGTCCCAAGGTCGTGTGATCCCCTCTTGCAACCTTCTAATAAGCAAAGTCAATGTGGAAACCAGATTCACTTAACATACATGTAACCAACTTAATAACTGCAGTGATTCACTTAACAACGGTGACAAGAAAGGTTGTAAAATGGAGCAAAACTCACTTAGCAAATGTCTCACTTAGCAACAGAAATTTTGGCTCAATTGTGGTCATAAGTCGAGGACCACCTGCATGTAATTCTAAAGGTGGGGAAACCATTCAAATATTTCTCACTTCCAAACCACTTGTTATTCAAAAAAAATTCTTTCATTGTTTTCTAGCAGTAGATTATAAAGAGTTGTAATTAAGAAATAATATCTGACAAAAAGAGCAGCTCTGAAACTTTTTTTGCCTGCATTAATATGGAGAGGGGAAAAAAACTTTAGGACTTAAAGCACTAAGTATGTTCTACCCTATTTAATGCAATCCAGATAGGCTAAAATTGCAGTTCTCCTATTCTTAGCTGCAGGTTGTTCTGACTATAACAGAGCTCCAAATTAAATTTGTAACTCACTGTGGTCATTAAGCAAGTTGCCATGTAACACCAACTTCATAACTTTTTTTGCATCAGTTATTAAAGTAAATCCTGCAATTAAATGAATGCTGCTGTCATTAAGCGAATCCATTGCATCTAATGGACATTTCTCACTTTTCACCAGAAGGAAACACTGGAGATTGGAAAAAAAACCCATCAAAAATCATGCTCATATGACTAGGAATATTACTATTTGGGTTTCTATGAAGAAGTATCAGTTCTTCATTGCTCAAAGTTCCCATGGGCCTACAGAAGAACACAGGAGAAAAAGCAACTTGTTCCCCATCACTTTCATTAATTTAGAAAGGTGTCAAAGCAGATGTGTGGAAAAGCAGTGTGAAGGCAACCATTTGTTCTGGGCAAGTGAAGAAAAGGCTATGGGGAAAGGGAGAGAAGGGAATGGGAGGGAAGGGAAGTGCACGCACAGGTGGAGCAGTCCATACAGAAACCAGCCAATGATATTTGTTTCCTGTTTGTGGATAAAAAAAATCAAGAAGTAGAGGAATGACAATTCAGATCTTGTGATGGCCATAGTCCACTACAACCTGGACTGGAACTGCTGAAGCCATTTTCAAAAAGAGCTGGAAGCAGAATGGGAGGAAAGCAGCTTAGCTAATGGGAAGCATCTTGCAGGACGAAATGATTTTTTTTGTTATACACTAGTCATCCACTAGATGTCTCTCCATGCTGGATATAAAAATGTGGACAGGTCATTGGCCTTTCCTTTATTTTGTGAATTCCTGGGAGTAAGCCATTCTTTTACTATGAGAGTCAGTACTTTAGAACTCTGTGCTGTGATCTGTAGCCAACTGCAGCCATCAGCTCAGGTTGGCTGACATAATGGACACATCTAATATATCTGCTGTAATGCACCAACCCCAGGGACCAATGGAGACCATTGCAGAGGGAGAGAGAGAGAGAGAGAGAGAGAGAGAGAGAGAGAGAGAGAGAGAGAGAGAGAGAGAGAGAGGGAGGGAGGGAGGGAGGGAGGGAGGGAGGGAGGGAGGGAGGGAGGGAGGGAGAGAGAGAGAGAGAGAGAGAGAGAGAGAGAGAGAGAGAGAGAGAGAGAGAGAGAGAGAGAGAGAGAGAGAGAAGATGGAGAGTAGTCCAGACTCATTGACTTGCAGACCATTATGTGTTCCCTTTTAATAGAAAAGTCCAGATGCCAAGTCACTGATTTCAAGGTTTCTCCATTTACCTTGACATATACCTCATTTGATATATGGCAATCTTTGGGATGTTAGTGAGACTTGAATGCCAAAAGACATCCCCTGAAGACTGCATCAGCAAACTACTGCTGAAACATTGCCAAGAAAACTGCATGGATGATGCCGAACCAAGCTCAGCCCAAGGACAAAAGGAAGGCAGCTTTGGAATACAAGGCAAAGGACAGGAAAAATACCACTCAGTCCTTTAAAGACATCTAATGCTAATTAAAACTTATCCCTGCAAGGATACTCCTACAAATACGTACTTTCACAAAGCTGGGGACAAGAAACTGACAAAGCTCTTTAGAGTGAATTATGAGGACATATATCTGGAGCTCCTCCATGACACAGGGAGGTCCTGGGCCAATTCCATGAGATCTTAATGTCCATTGAGTACAAATGGGGATCTTACCAAATTTTCCATAATGATAAAAGCAGAAGATAAGAACAGAATGGAAGATTCTCCATTAATGGTGGGGATGATCAGCTCTGAAAAACTCCTTAAGTGCAGAAGTGGAAGATTTAAAAAAATCACCCCAATGGATTTTTCTAAATCGACCATCTATTCATATATGTATATAGTTCATTATGAATTCCAAATCATTATCCACAGTATTAGATAAAGTCCCCTAACAGCTACCTTCCTGTGGGGTTGGACTATCACTTCTATCTTCAATTTTGAAGTTTCTGTCCAGCACATCTGGAAGATACCAGGTTGAAAAAAGAATATCTATATCTCAATAGGTATAGAAAATACAGAACGAACAACAATAGAGCCATCATAGAAGAGGAAACATCTCCTATCAGGGAAATTAATTGCTAACTGCCTGCCATACATAATCCGTTACAAGCATTTCTATTTTTATAACATTAAAAAGATATGCTAATTACTAGAACACCTTTTAGTGTTTAATGTTTTTAGCAGATTAAAACTGAAGTTAATTGATCAAGTGCATTGCAGCCAAAAACAGAAATCAACCATCAAATAATAACAGTTTGGAGCTGAGGTAAATTTGTCCTATGTTCCTAGCAGAGTTTTGATTCACTTCTTCCCTTGCCCCCACTCCCCCACAGCTAATCCCGAAGGTGCAAATCTCTTATAGTCATACTGGGATTCGTAAAGATTGAGTTCCTCAAGCACACTTAGCATGAGCGATCCTTTAGAAGTATTGGAATTTGAAGCTGGAAGTGGGGAAAAATGATTTTGGATAATATTTTGCTAACGGTAATATGAAGCTTGGAAGTTAGTCAAACTTTCAAATCAAGCCAAGTGCTCCATCAGAGGCAATAAAAGTCTCCGAGTAGTTGCTGAGGCAGAGCATCTGAATGTGTAGAGTAAGCCTATTGAAAATATCTACTGTTTGAACCCCATGTAACTTCTCCATACAAACCTGGCAAATTTCCTTCTATAAATAAAACTGGTTACGGATGCCGGGGCTCATGCACATAAATTTAAGGATGGAAATATCATTGGCAAAAACATCTACCTGAATGAGACCAAGCAAGAAACTGTAAACCCTAGTGGTACATCACTTATCCATCTATCTTGTGTGGATTGTGGAGCCTGTAAAGTGATATTTGCTATAGATTCTTTGCAGATTGTTTCCTGAGAGGGTTTCGTGCAATGGTTGCTCATTCTACTCAAGGGATAGCCAACTTGTCTCTAAATCTTGCTACTAAAGAGAGCTTGAGTTCTGTACAGAAAGATAGGAGGGATCCTTGGTGCTCTCTGAGCGTGGTTGTTTTCTTGCAGATGTTTCATTATCCACATAGGTAACATCATTAGAGCACTGATGATGTTACTTAGTTTGAGTAATGAATCATATGCAAACTAGGTAACATCATCGGTCCTCTGATGATGTTACCTAGTTTGGATAATAAAACTTCAAGAATAAAACCAAGCTCAGAGACCACCACACACCCCTCATTTCTACCCTGAGCTACAAATATTCTCCATTGATATTTCTGCATGTCCTAAATTACCACTGCAGAGTGTGTTCTTCTTCCAAGCTGATTCTATTAAAGCAAAAAGCAAATAGTCACCTACCCCAGTCTGGGCTTTTAGCAGCCACTACATTATTTGACTCAACCTCAGTGCTAAGCTAAGATAAAAACAGATCGTTCAAGGGAAGAAGGAATTCAAACAAGACTGGAATAAAAGAATAAACAGTCTGTGAGTCCATAATAAAATCTGTCTCAAACCATAGTGATTGGCGAGAACATTACTTCTAGAGTGGACCAAGATGACAATGTCTGGAAAAGCCTAAAAAGGAAAATAATCCCTCCTCCTTTTCTATTCTCCAACCTAAAAACAGTCCAGTACTAAAAGCCACTTGGTTTTATGCACATAAATAGCATAAAATTTAGAATTCCAAACTAACATTTTCTAATCTGCTACATCTCAGATGCATTGGATTACCACCCCTTCCTCCAGCTCTAGAGTCTTATATTCTTTGATTGTGCATAAGTGTCTCAGCAATTATTTTAGTAACATACACATTTACAATAGTGCCTTTCAAAATGTATGTTCTCGGCTCTGCAGCTGGTCGCCATATCCTTTTGCCTCACATGGAACTCCTTGAAAAGCTCTCATTAAGGATCAAGTTGGCTTCCGAAAGCTCTTAGCTCCCCTTTCTTCTATAGATTTAAACACTATAATGAATAGAAATGATTGAATTTGTGGGTGAAGTTTCATTCTCCTAGCTTGTGGGTTGGATCCAAAAAACTTCGTATTATGACACACAGCACCCAAACCACTACACAACACACAGCCAACCATCATGCAAAAACTAACCGTCCCATGCACAAAAGGGGTGTCAGAAATGACAGCCAGAATTCTCCAACCTCTAGGAATAGCAATAGCCCACAAATGCACAGCCACACTCTGCCAGGAATTATCCAGAACCAAAGACAAGATAAGAAGGATGAAAAAAACAATGTAATCTACAAAATCAACTGTAATGATTGCAACCAGTTCTATCTGGGACAAACATCCTGTCAATTAAAAATCAGGATCCCTGTGGCAGTCAAATGCCATGATCCCAAATCCTTAATCTCTACCCAGACCAACACTAAACAACACCAGCTTGATTGGAGCAACACTAAAATCATTAGCCATGCTACCACCTGCCATGCTCATGAGTTCATCGAAGCCTGGCACTCTGCAAGCAATTCCATCAATAATTATTTAATCTTTTTTAACTTTTGTATTTATATTTTGATATTTTATTGCCCTGTACACCGCCCTGAGTCCTTCGGGAGAAGGGCGGTATAAAAATTTAATAAATAAATAAATAAATAAATAAATAAATAAATAAATAAATAGATAGATAGATAGATAGATAGATAGATAGATAGATAGATAGATAGATAGATAAATAAATAAATAAATAAATAAATAAATAAATAAATAAATAAATAAATAAATAAATAAACAAACAAACACATTGACCTACAACCAGCCTAGGAACCCCTCAGAATCCAAATCAACCACACAGCCAATCAGAGACAGCACCGACCCTTAACCAACCCACGCAATCCCCCTCCCACCAGTTCACTTCCCAATGACCCTGACCTGATGTAACCTCCCCACCACAACACCCACCACCACATCACATATGACTCATCACAAGACCCATCACAAGACCCTCACTGATGACTCACATCTGACTCATGACAAGACCCATCACAAGACCCTCACTTGACACACCCACACCTGCAGCCCTTATAAACAGAACACTGACCTTGACATTCCCTAAGCTCCGCTGAAGATGTTACCTAGCCTGGTACCGAAATGTTCAGAAACCAACCCACAAGCTCGGAGAACAAACCTTCACCCTCATCCTACACCCGAACTACAGATATTCGCCACTATTGCAAATGATTGAATTTATTTTCCAGAAGAGTTGAATATGCAAATCTTCCAAAAAACAAAGTGCCGAAGAAACACATAAGAGTTCAGTTTTCTAGTGGGGAAAATGCTTCAGGCAGAACACGTGAACTCTTATTTTGGCCAAGCCATGCAGGGGAATTGATTGGAGAAAGCAATTATATTTGAAAAATGGTAAAAGAAAACCAGCCCATCAATCAAAGAACACAGTGGCTGGACATCATCAAAGCTGACACCAGCCAGAGCATAGAAAAATTCAAAGAAATAGTACTGGATCGGAGGTTGCAGAGAGACCTGGCCCATTTAATCTCTAAGAGTGACTGGAGCACATCATCAACATCATCTGAACATGTGAAAGAAATCTGGTCTTAAAGTCCAGCACTGCTTATTCTGGCTGGGTCTGTCCTGAAATGGCCACTGGATTCTGGATTGATTGTCCCCTACCAAATGTTCTCCTTGTTCTCCAAGTGTGCTAGGACTACAGCTCCCAGCATTCTAGTTCTGCAATTCCGGAGGATGCCTGATCAAGGAAAATTCAACTAAATTAACAGAATACATGTCACGATTAGCTGAAAAGGTCATGTACAATCAAGATAGCCCAGCAATGTAATGATTGCAGGATGTTATTTTCTGAACCTCATGTTTATAATTACTTCATCAGCTTCTCCATTATTTGCACTTTCTCCAGCTAAAGTATTTTTCTCCCCTTAATAACAAACAAGCCTTTGTCTCCTTTCCCAGTGCGACTGTTATATATTATTTCTTAAATTGCTATCTAAGGAAACACTGAGGTTGCTTGGGGATACGTAGGTTGCTTTTGCTTTTAAAGAAGTGCCTCTCAACAAGTTTGCAAAATTCAAACTTCATGGATTAGACCGTATTTGATGATCTCATCCTAGCCTCTGGATAGATATTAATTCCCTCTTACAATCAGCCATTCAGCTTGGCCAAGTGGCAAGTCCCTCCACAGGGTGGGGTGGGGGGGAAAATGCCTAGCAACAGCAGGTGTGGGGAGGATACAAGAAGGGGGAGAATGGAGAAAGAGCTGCAGGTGTAATAGCAAAAGAGCACTTCCCTAGATAACACTTGGTGTACTTAATAATCTCTTTACTTACCAGATTAGCTCTTCCAGTGTAAAGAAGTATGGAGAAGCATCAAAACATATGAGCTGTCTCCAAGTGACTCCGTGGCTTTGTTTACTGAGAGCCTCCTGAGTGTAGAATTAAAGCAAGATGAAGTACTGAGGTATTATCAACCTATTCCAGTTAGCCACTAAATCCTAAAGACTAAACATTAGGGATTTCTCCTCAGTCTTGTATTATGCATACCCAAAGCATACATCAGGCCGTTAAAAGGTACCTTTGTTATTACAACTAATCTTTCGATTTCTTGAGATGCCTTCCTACAGAAAATCATTAAAATGCAATAGAACGATGGACAAACTAGGTTAAATTTCAAATGAAGATTGTTCTAAACTGTCTAAGAGTCTGTCAAATGCCAAGAAAACTTTAAAAAGGATCTTTTCACATTGTCTGTCAGTAGTTATGTTTTTAGCAGAATGCCCTGCCCAACATAATGCTATGTAGAGGAGAAACTACAGAAGAAAATCAGTTCCTTCATCAGGGGAGGACATAGCTAGTTAGCTATTGATTGATAATATATTTAAATGATAGATAGATGATTGATTGATGATTGATTGATAATGAAAGATAGATTGATAGAGAGACAGAGAGATGATAGAGAAAGAGAGATATACAGGTAGTCCTCAACTTACAAAGTTCAACTTACAAAGAGCCTTGGTGGAGCAGTGGGCTAATGCCTCCTTAAGTAACACCAGCTGCCTGCAATTAGTGCAGGTTCGAGTCCCACCAGGCTCAAGGTTGACTCAGCCTTCCATCCTTCCGAGGTAGGTAAAATGAGGACCCAGATTGTTGGGGGCAATAAGCTGACTTTGTAATAATGCCACTTGGTGGGGGCCGAAAGCCCTAATAATTTAATTTAATTTAATTTAATAACATTTATATACCGCCCTTCTCCCTGAGGACTCAGGGCGGTTCACAGGGCAGAATAAAATAGCGAATACAAACATTAAAAAAAAGATTAAACAAATTGCCCTAGTTAAAAACAATATAAATACAACACTAAAAACCCCCAGAAAAGTTAAAAAACGAAAAATAAAATAACCCCAACACTACCCCTCAGGCTAGGCCGGCTTGTACAAACAGAAATGTCTTGAGATCGCGACGAAAGGAGCGAAGATCGGGCGCCATCCGGAGCTCAACCGGTAGCTGATTCCACAGCTCCGGAGCGCCCACAGAGAAGGATCTCCCCCTGGGGCCAGGCATATACATAGAATGAAGGCTATTGCTAAGCACATTGGTTTGTGCTTAAATTGTAAGCCGCCCTGAGTCTTCGGAGAAGGGCGGGATATAAATGGGATTAAAATAAAAAATAAAATAAAATAAATTTAGTGCTCGTTCAAAGTTACAACGGCACTGAAAAAAGGGACTTATGACCATTTTTCACACTTATGAGTGTTGCAGCATTCCCATGCTTACATGATTTACATTTGCATGCATGACAACTGACTCAAATTTATGACTGTTGCAGTGTCCTGGGCCATGCGATCACCTTTTGCAACCTTATGAGAAGCAAAGTCAATGGGGAAGCCAGATTCCTTTAACAACCGTGTTACTAATTTAACAACTGCAGTGATTCACTTAACAAATGTGGCAAGAAAAGTCATAAAATGGGGCAAAACTCATTTAACAAATTTCTCACTTAGCAATATAAATTCTGGACTCAGTTGTAAAATCATAAGTAAAGGACTACCTGTAATATGATCCAGCACCCTAGCTCAGTCTTTCTCAGCCTTGCCTGCTGGCTGTGGAATTCTGAGAGTTAAAGTCCACAAATCTTCAAGCTGGCAAGGTTGAAAAACACTCCTAGAGTCTACTGTTGGCCCCCAGTTGTTAAGTTTTGTGTTGGCTTTATTCCTGCTGGCTATAAATTATATCATGTTTCACAAGGTAAGTTCCTGCATTGCATACCTGCCTTTTGTTCTTTCATTTCAGGATGCAGAGAGTTGCAATTTTGAGAATGCACTTAAGTGTGTTAGTGGCGAATATTTCCCATTGAGCTCAATGGGATGAGTTTGCCCAGCAAGCGTCTCAAAATGGTTGTGTAACCATTATTTGCACAGAGATTGTCTGGAATTTCTAAGCATTGTTTTTTTAAATCCCTGACTTCAGACAAATCGGTGGATAATTTATATTTTCCCCCCTACATTGACTGCTTGTTATCAGAGGAAATGTCCTTGGAGTCTTGGCCTTCTGTTTCTTTGAGAGCTTTATCTGTACGACAAATTCCATTCAGAGAAATCTGTTGCCAGAAATGGTGAGATCTGCATTCTTGGGGAATGACTATTTGAGGCGCTAAGCACAAATCAGAAGTGACAATAAGTAGGCAAGAACTCCCTGGATGCTAATAATGCTAATAATCACATTATTTCCCACCCTCCAAAGAATTTGGGGTAGGGACGCAGGCCCCTCCCCCTTTTGCTTTTACAACCTCCCCCTGGGTTAGAGTAGGTAGGCAAAGCTACTTAGCTGCTCATCACTATGTGTTGTTTAAATGAGGTCTGTTCAGGCCATGGTTGGTATTCCCCTGTAATACAGGTAGTCCTTGACTTATGACCCCAACTGAGCCCAAAATTACTTTTGCTAAGCAAGACGGTTGTTAAGTGAATTTGGCCCCATTTCACGATCTTTCTTGCCACAGTTGTTAAGTGGATCACTGCAGTTGTTAAGTTAGCAAACCATTGTTAAGTGAACCTGGCTTCCCCATTGACTTTGCTTGTCAGAAGGCCGCAAAAGGGTGATCACCTACCTCACTCCAGTACACGGCACCCATCAAAAATATCAGTCAGTTGCCAAGCATCTGAATTTTGATCACATTATCGTGGAGATGCTGCAATGGTTGTAAATGTGAAAAATGGTCATAAGTCACCTTTTTCAGCGCCGTTGTAACTTGAGCTGTAAATCAATCAGAATAGAACTGGAAGGGACCTTGGAGGTCTTCTAGTATCTACCCCTGCTCAAGCAGGAGATCCTATACCATTTCAGATGGGTGGCTATCCAGTCTTTTCTTAAAAAGCTCCAGTGATGAAGCACCTACAATTTCTGAAGGCAACCTGTTCCATTGTTTAATTGTTCTCGCTGTTAGGAAGTTTCTCCTTAATTCCGAGTTGCCTTCTCTCCTTGATTAGTTTCCATCCATTGTTTCTTGTCCTGCCTTCTGGTGCTTTGGAAAATAAGTTGACCTCTTTTTCTTTGTGGCAGCCCCTCAAATACTGGAATACTGCTATCATGTCCCCCCTAGTCCTTCTTTTCTCTAGACTGGCCATATGCAAATCCTGCAACTGTTCTTCATATGTTTTAGTCTCCAGGCCTGTAATCATCTAAGTTGCTCTTGTTTGTACTTTTTCCAAAGTCTCAGCAACTTTTTTGTAATGTGGTAAGCAAAACTGGATGCAGTATTTCAGGTGTGGCCTCACTAAGGATTTATAAAATGGTACTAATATTTCATGTCATTTTGATTCTATGCCTCTGTTTATACAACCAAGGATTGTATTAGGCTTTTTGGCTGCTGTGCAACACTGCTGGCTCACGTTGAATTCTTGTACACCAAGAAGTACTTGTAGTATGTTGAAAAAGCCTTGGGAGACGGAGCAAAGAGATGTTGCCCAAGAAATGGTCAGATTAGAGAGGGCATAGCCTTCAGTTGGAGAGCAGATAGAGCAGAAGGATCTTTCCTAGTTTCTCAGGCTCTAAAAGAGATGGCAAGAATTGTATTTTCAGATTTGAAAAATTCTGTTAATGTGACATTACAATAAAGTAGAAACAACTTAACTGTTCCTGTTTCCTGTGTGGTCTACCTGGTATGGCTATCACACCCAAAGATGTCTGCTCCTGTGTTGATTGATAGTTATGAGAATTGCAGTCTGATATATCTGAAAGGTAACAGATTGGAGGACATTGCTCTAGCTTCCAAAGGACTGGATTGGTCCTTGTGCTATTTACACATTCTAAAATGATTATTTGAAGAAAAGAAAAAAGGTCTTTATCTGAGTCTGCCTGTCTTTGATGATCTTCTGCTGCTTGCCTCCTTCTCTTTGTCATCAGAAACCACAATGGGACTTTTCAACAAGACGTGTGCTATACATTTTCTAAGAATGATCACACTTTTAGCCACTAGACTAGGCTACCTTAGCCTGGTCCATCTGAAAAAAGAAATAGACTACAACTCCTATCATCCCTTTAGTAGCCTGGGCAGAATAAGGAGATTGGTAAGGGCACACACTATTTTTGACAAATGTTTTTATGTTATTGGCCATTGTGCAGGATACTTTGGAATTCTTGCTGCTATGAACAGTTAATAGTTCTTGTATTCACTGCCCAGAATTTCTCCATATTTATTTCTTTATGTTATTGCAAAAAACTTTGTATTTTGTTTAATTAAATTATACTGCAAGTGCCTTAGAGCTCTTGGAACTAAAAATAAGGTACAGATTATCAATCAATCATCTTCAGTCAAACAAATATAGTAACTAGGAAAGCCAAATGCTGTTGGAGCAACTTTTTTTTATTAAAAAGTTTTATAAAAGTTACAATACAAACCCACCCCAAACCACCCCCTCCCCCTCCCCCACTTCCCAGAAGTGAATACAGGGTTACAAAAATAACAATCAAAATCTAAATAACATTAACCAACTATATATGTAACCAAGTTCCTAACGCACTTTAACTCCCCTTTAACATGAACACAAACAAGATAAAAGTAAACATAATAATAAGAACATAAAAACAAGATAATATCCATATTATTAAACAATACTAATAATAAAAATAATAATAAAATATAATAAAAACTAATAAAAATACCATAAAAACATACTAATATTAATAATATCATTCTATAATTCATTCATAAACTAGATGAAACTTTTTAGTCCCATATTTGTTCTGAATATAATCTATACATCTTCTCCAGACCGAAATGTATATTTCTTGTGAATGATCCTTCAAATAAGCAGAAATCTTAGCCATTTCTGCCAAATTTGACACCTTAAGTGACCAATCTTCTATAGTAGGCAAACTATCTTTCTTCCAATATTGACCTACCAAGAGCCTTGCTGCTCTTATCAAATTCAACATCAAATTTGTTTCTTTAGTATCACAATCTATAACAATACCCAATAAAAACAATTGTGGAGAAAATTTCCACCAAATTTTAATCCAAAAAGCTTTAACATTTCTACAAGTCCACCATATATGATAATAGGTAGCATCCAAACTACCACATCTCCAACATTTGGGCTGTAAGTTAGGATACATGCAGGACAATTTTGGGGGATCCAAATGCCATCTGTAAAACATTTTATAAAAGTTTTCTCTTAAATTTTGAGCCTGGGTAAATTTCACATTTCTAACCCAAATTACCTCCCATGTATCCAATGAAATTGGTTCTTGAATATTTTGAGCCCACTTTGTCATACAGTCTTTAACTAATTCTATTTCAGAATCTAATTCTATTAAAGTATTATATATTCTCTTTATATGCGCTCGATTTTGATCTTTAATTTGTTTTACCAAATTTTCATCAGTTAATGTAATACCAATTTTCTGATCTATCTTCCACCTCGTTTGCAATTGAGTATATTGAAACCAAGACTGTATGATATTTTCTTGTTTTAACTCACCTAATGATTTTAATTGCCAACCATTCCCTATCCATCTAAGTAATTCCTTATATGAAGTCATATCCAAGCTCACACCCACAGATACACCCTCTATCGCATGCCCAGGAATCCCCCAAATTGGTATTTTGTAATTTAACTTATAATAATATTTTTTTGACTCACACCCTGGACGGTATCTCTTTACTCTCCTACCATCCGGTAGGAGATATAGGAATATAGCCAGCCGTACCAACAGGCTGAAAAATAGCTTTTATCCGTGGGCTGTTAGGCTTTTAAATGGGACATAATCTTATGCAGAATTGACTTGGGAGGCCGGTGTGTGGTGTAGTTGGTTCACATAGTGTGGTGGGATGGAGGGTTTGTTGTCACTGTGTGTTGGGGGGGGAGAGCACGGGGGGGAGGCTCAGCTAATCTCAATGTACACATGTTGTACTTTGACAATAAAGGTTTATTATTATTATTAAGGCACTTCTTAAAATGTGAGATTTAAATGCCTTATCCACTTTTTATCATAAACTAAATATGCATGCCACCCATATAATAAGTCCCATCCTTCAAGGTAAAGTAATCTTTCTGACATTAGTACTAATTAGGAAATGAGAGTGTACCATTAAGTGATGATCCACTTGGTCACCAAGGACCCTCTCACAGTTATTGTTTTTGAGCCAGGTTTCTTTTTTTATTGAAAAGTTTTACAGTACATTTTTAAATACAAAAACAAAAACCCTCCCAACCCCCTCCCCTCTTCCCAAACCTCCCCAACTCTCCCCTCCCCTCCCCCTCCCCCCTCCCCGACTTCCCAGAGCTAAATACAGGGTATAAAAGTACAAACAAACATAATCTACAATATGCAAACAACAATAAAATATTAAATTCTATCGCAGTTTAACTCTTAATAAAATAACTACAAGCATTTTATGTATCACTACTTATTCAAATGCTAAGTGAAACTTTTTAGTCCCATATTTATTCTGAATATAATCAATCCACCTTCTCCACTCCACAGTATATCTCTGTTGCGATTGGTCTTTCAAGTACGCTGAAATCTTTGCCATTTCCGCCAAGTTGGAGACTTTTAAAGTCCATTCTTCTATAGTCAGCAGTTCTTCCTTCTTCTAATATTACGCTACTAAAAGTCTCGCTGCCGTAATTAAATTCAACATCAACTTAGTGTCCACAACGGTAGTATCTGTGATAATGCCCAGTAAAAACAATTGCGGACAAAACTTTATCCTTTTTTTGAATATTTTTTTGCATATTCCACCAAATTTTAATCCAAAATGCTTTAACCCTTTTAGAAGTCCACCATACATGAAAATACGTTGCATCCTCACAACCACACCTCCAACATTTGGGCTGGCAGTTTGGATACATACTTGCTAATTTTTTAGGATCTAAGTGCCACCTATAAAACATTTTATAAAAGTTCTCTCTTAAATTTTGGGCCTGTGTAAATTTTACATTTCTCACCCAGATCTTTTCCCAAGTATCCATTGTAATAACTTCTTGAAAGTTCTGAGCCCACTTTATCATACAATCTTTAACAAGTTCCATCTCTGAATCAATTTCTATCAATGCAAGATATATCCTTTTTATATGTGCTTGACCTTGATCTCTAATTTGCTTTACCAAATTTTCATCAATCATTGAAAAACCAGTTTTCTGGTCCTCTTTCCACCTAGCCTGTAATTGACTGTACTGAAACCAGGTTTGTACAATCTTTTCTTCTTTTAAAATGTTATATGGCTTTAATTGCCATACATTCCTCTCAAAACTTAAAATTTCCTTATATGTAATCACATCATATTTAAATCCAACATTTATATTTTCTATTGCATGTTTAGGTATTGCCCAAATAGGTATCGTATAATTTAACTTGTGTCTGTACTTTCTCCAAACTCGCAACAGAGCATACCTTAAGGGGTTTCACCTAATCTGCACCTGTACCATTGGTTATTCTTGCCTAAATGTAAAACCTTGCTTTTCTTCTCAGCAAATTTCATTTTGTTGGCTAGAGACCATTGTTCAAGTTTGTCAAGATCCATTTGGATCTTGAGCTTATCTTCTGGGGTGTTGGCTACTCCTGAAGTCCAGAAGACAAGCTCAAATGTAAGCTGTTCCAAGTAAAGCCACTTTTTGCACTTTATTAATTGTGCATTTGTGAATGCTGATGGTGTTCCAGTGGTACTCCAGAAGTTTTGGAATTGCACCCAAAGCACCTGATACTATTGGTACTTTCTTTGCTTTCTTTTGCCACAATCGTTCTACTTCTATTTGCACGTCTCTGTATTTTGTTATCTTCTCCAGTTCTTTCTCTTCTATTCTGCTGTCTATTATTATTATTATTATTATTATTATTATTATTATTATTATTATTATTATTATTATTATTATGCTAAAAGATCTAATAACATGGTCTTTTGAATGTAATAGTTAGTACTGCTTGATACTGGGTTTTCTACTACTTTTTATGTTGGGCCTATGTTTAGAATTCTGTGCAGATACTTTCCCAATTAAAATAGAACAGCTGGGGTGGAATGGAAACAGGATATGACTTTCTGCACCCAGAAAGCCAGGGCTTTTTTTCTCATAGAACGCTCAGAACGGTGTTCCGGCACCTTTTTTTTTTGCAAAAAAAAAAAAACTGCCTCTATTGGCTTTGGAAAGCCTACTGTATTGCAATCTTGGCTCTTTTTTTTTATCACTCGTGGACTTCAACTCCCAGAAATCCTGAGCCAGCCATGCTGAGGGGGAAAGTGAGAGGTTTCCAGGCTGAGCCATGCTGGCTCAGGAATTCTGGGAGTTGAAGTCCTTGAGTCATAAAAGAGCCACGTTTGCCTACCCTGCACTAGATGACATTAAAATTATTTACAAGGTTACTTCTTTAGTAACTAAACTTTTAGAATCTAAAACAGCTAATTGAAAAAAGCCAACAAAAAAGAACCTCACATTTTTCATCTGCTTCTGTCTTTTGGAAGGTAAAATTAGATAACAAAATAATCTATTTCCTATGTTAATATCTCTTCAATGAAATCAATAAATCAATAAGGAAAGAAATGAGAAACATTTTTCTCAATGTAATATGTCTAATTTAGCTGATGCTAGAAAAAATAGTATCTTTTGAAAATACTCTTGAAAACTATTTTTGAATCTATAACCATCTATTACAACTAAACCACTTTAAATTAAACAATTCTTAAGAATGAAATATTCTTAATTTGGACTTTACTTTTACTGTTTGGACTGTTGTGTGTTTTGAAAAATAGATTATTTAGAATCTAGTTATGTTGCACTTCAGTCTTTAAATAATTAACCTAGTATATACATAACAATATATGATGTTTTCCATGGTGAGCTTAACATCAATAACAACATTTATTTAAAAGGCTAAAATAATTTCTGGTGGTATTATCTGTACATTAAAATTTTGTTTATCCACAATCTTTCACTTTTCACAATCTGTGCAAGCAGTAGTCATGTATCCTAGCAAAAGATGTTACATAGTCAGTATCATATGCCTTTTTAAAAATATCAAACATGCAAAGAAAGAAAAATAAGTCCATAGCTTGTGCAAAAGCTTTTTTGTGTGTGTGCAAAAAAAGGAGCCGGAACGCCATTCTGAGCGTTGTATGCGAAAAAAAGCCCTGCTTTTATGTTTTAATCTTCTGATTTTAAAAATACATTTTTTTCTATTGTAAGTTGCCCCAAACCTCGCCTTGTGGATTGCATATAAATATTATATAATGGGTAAATAAAGGTAGAACATATGTTAATTATACATCAAATAATAATATGCCTCCCTACAAAGTCAATTCTTGCTCAATGACAGACCAAGGAGTTAACTTGGAAAGGCAAGAGGAAAATCTAGAAGAAATCTGTGCAACTTGTAGAAGGGAAAGGCCCACACTGATAAATTAAGGAGTGGGAGGTGGATTCTGTGGAGTCCATGTGCACTCCTTCCTTGTGCTCACCCATGTCAGCCAGGCTGGTGGCCTACCGGTGCTGGACCTGTGCCATCGTCACCTCGCCCTGCACGCCTAAGTAGCCGCCCTGCATCGTCTGACCCGCACCACCTCTGCCACACGCCCCGCGCAGCCCCGCCATATAGAGCGGGCCCCGCTGCTCCCACAGCACCAGCCGCGCCGGCTCCAGCCCCAGGGGGGCAGCCCACCGCCAACACCCCTCGCACCCGTGATTGCAGCAGTGCCACCCCCTCTGCCCCCCCACCTCCTGTGCCTGCTAAGATGAGAGTTCCAGCACCTTTTTTTTTTTTAGAAAAAAAGCCCTTCAGAAAGCTATTTTATTTGGAGATGACTAAATGCCTGAAGAACAATAGTTTCTTATATAATTTGTGCATATAAAATCCTTTACGGGGGAAAAATAAATGAAGCAAGTTTTTGATTTTTTAAAAAAGGTAACAGCATTGTGGTGACACTGTCAGAAAAGTTTGATTATTGCTTCTTGTAATTCTGGAGACATCCATGCAGAAGTGAAAAGAACTCTTTGAAGACAAGAGGGGCAGAAGTAAAAAAGATTGCACAGGGTACAAGCAGTGGGGTAGAATGGGGCTGGAAATCTACAAAATGTTTGGGAGACTATTGCTGTGAGTTTTTATAGATGTTAGCTTTGATTTGTTTTGGGAGTTTATTGTTTTGCATGGCCCAGTGTTATTACAAATGGCGCCTGCATAAATCTTAAATAAAAGAAAAGAAATAAAAATGGGATGAAGTGGGATGGAGTGGAGTGGAGTGGAGTGGAGTGGAATAGAATAGAATAGAATAGAATAGAATAGAATAGAATAGAATAGAATAGAATAGAATAGAATAGAATAGAATAGAATAGAATAGAATAGAATAGAATAGAAGAATAGAATAGAATAGAATAGAATAGAATAGAATAGAATAGAATAGAATAGAATAGAATAGAAATATACTGTAATATTGCTTGTACGTTTTCTGAAATGCCATACTGATGGAGTCCCATGAATTTAAAGCAGCCTGTTGTGTGGGAGATGAGAGTGTCAATATGCTGAAAAGAATGAAGCCCTAAACCAGCAGTCTGCAGTGTGACACATCAGCCAGGATGTGAGATAACCAGGGTTGAAAATATGCCCTAAAATGAGCAACCGAACAGCCAATATTCTTTTCTCCAAGGCAATGTTATTGTCTCCAAGGCCTCTTCTGAACTGCCGCCGAAATTCAGGGATGCAGTTTGCCACTAGAACAAGGCAACAAATTATCTTTTTTGCCTCTTTACACTTTTAAAAATTCCGATATTAGCATATAAACAACTTTTTATTTTATTTTTTTCAAAGTGATTCTGTTCACTTTTAAAGGGAATTCCAGTGGAATTTCTTCCACTGGCCATGGCTGCAATCTTAATAAACCTAAATAAATACCCCAATTTCATCTACTTGTTTAGACTTAGAGGAAGGTTTTGCATCGCTATAGTTTGTCTGTTAAGATCAGGCTGCAGATGCAGACTCTGGTTTTGCTCATTGCTTCTGGATCAAAAGAACTTGTGACCCAACTCTGCACAGAGCAGTGCAGATTTTGATGGTATCTCACTTTTATTTTGTGCAACTTAAGTCAGTGTATATAATTCTTTGGTCTCCTGTTTATTTATTCATTAGATTTCTTAATGTTGCCCAACTCCAAAAAGACTCTGGGTAGTTAAGACTACTCTTTGCCCCAAATAAATCAAATTAAAACTTTTATTATGGCCTTTTTTCCAACAATGGCAAGCCTGTGAATTGTGGGAAGGATTGACTGGCCCAAAGTTACGCAGCTGTTTTTCATGCTTGATGCCCTGGCTGCCATGAAGAGGTCAACAACACTTTGCCATACTCTGTGGCATCTCCGTCATCAAGATGTTGGCAGAGGGAAGTCTGAAAATTTGGGCCATTTTCATCATTCTTTGTTGATTTGATTTTCCTCAATCTGAATGTCAGTGATGGAGCAGGCCATGGGGAGGTAAACTCGGAAACTGCAGTGATGTGGATGGATAGGTGAAGAGATGAAGCCATCTACTTGTTTGTTTAACCTTTGCCCTCAAACTGATCCAGGTGATTGATGCTTCCTTGAATGACCAGATGTTGCCACATGCTTATAGGAGGCAGCCATCCAATTTGTACCATTTTCTGGATCCCCAAAATGTGATTATAGGCCATTTTGGAATCTTCCTTTCCTAGGTAAGGTGATCAAGGATAGGGCTGCCTTGTGGTTCCAAGCAAAGCTGGATGGAAGTGAAATTCCAAACCTGCTTCAATTGGGATTTTGTCTTGGTGATGCAAATGCTTTGATCTTCTTGATGGATATTCAGTGTTTTTGGAACAGGATGTTGAGGAACCCCCGTCCCCATCTCAATTGCATCTTACCCCTAATTACAAGGGTGTAATCAGACCCTTTCATTGTTGCTTATACTTAATAAAGGGTTGGATGGAGGAGAATGACCTGAAAGTCAGTGAAGGCAAGATGGAAGTACTATTAGTGAGTAGAAAGCAAGAATTGCAGACTAAAGTGAAGTTTGGTTATGGCAGAGCTGTTCTCCCCCAGAAGTAGCAGATTTGCAGATAGTGACAAATGTGGCAACAAGGAGCATGTTTGTTCATTCACTTCCATAAATGAAGAAAACCACGAAGAAGACATTGAATTCAAACGTAAACACAACTCCTAAACTGAAAGGGGATTGAATTAAAACAAAAAAAGTATCTGTTCTATTTAGCTATGGTGCTGACAAACAAAAAAGAATATATAAACAGTGTATGTACAAATGTACAGCTGAAAAGTTAGTCAAGTCAAATCCAGAACTGAAAAGTTAGTTAGACAAGTGCTGAATGCCCTTCTCTTTGCTAGCGTTTTAGCAGACTTTTAAAGCAAGAATTTAATGGTCTGATGAATTGTTGGAATATACAGAACACCCGTCCCAGTCCTTGAAGTTCTGTCAGCACCATAATTGGCTTACACTTGGCAAAGGATGCAGTATGTCCGTACTGCAAAACACAGAACTATCCAATGAGTTATACATTGGACATCTTGGAATAGCGAAGACAAAGGTGCTAGCTTGAATGCTTGTTTGTTGGCTGCGAGGAGACAAATGCAATGAACAGGTTGGAAGCAGTTGCTAAGTATATCAAAAATGACAAAACCAGTGCTATTTCAGCCACGGAAATAGCCTGCCTCGCTATGGCAAAAAATTTGCATAAACTTTACAGAACTGTTTATGGGTACAGCCTTTTAAAATTTGGTAGCACATTGGCCAGAAGTTCTCTCAGTGGCTTCAACAATTACCACACATATTGCAGAGGTATGGGAAGGAATGTCTGTGGAGATTCTCAGTCATTCAGCTCATAGTTGTCTCAATGGTGCTTTTCCAAAAGGCAACTGGACTGTTTTTTCCTTGAGGAAGAAGAAGATGACATTTTGTTTCTCATCCAAGAAGCTTGATAGGTTCTGGTAGGGTGATGGGGGCTGTGGAAGGATTAGTTATGACAAGATGCGGCGGGGCGGGGGCGGAATTGAAGGATCATTTTTCTTTGCAGTCATCTGGTCATTAGCACTCTCCTGAGAGTTCTTGAGATGGATGGCTGCAGAGAAATATGGTCCTTCCAACCCTCCCCTATCCTGTCAGAACTAATCCTCCCATAGCTCCCACTGTCCTGCCAGAACTGATGAAGCTTCTTGGATGAGAAGCAAAACTTCATCTTCTTCTTCCTCAGGAAAAAGGAAACAGTCCAGTTGCCTTTTGAAAGGGCACCTTTGAGATATTGGAGGGAATATTTGCCAGAATGAGTGTCCCAGAACAAGGGACTAATAATGGATCACATCATTTGTAGCTGAACTTGCAGATATTACTGAAAAATAAAGGAATCAGACCTGTATCATCAGCAGTATAGCCTTCAGCTACAAATGGATTGACCGATTGTCCAAAATCTCAAGAATGTGTTGCCGTGAATATATGGGAAAACATAGGGAGTCAAAACTCTTACTAATTTTCTATCTGTGTGAGGCAACACGATATATACAACAATTGATATGCCAGCAATGTTTTTACGACAGCCCTGAGGTTCAAGGCTGGGCCTACTCAAACCTTATTTAAAATGACTAAAACAAGGTGAGCAGTCCTACGTTGAAATATAAGAGTTACTGTATCTGTTGGGCAGCCTACTATTAAGAGATGAGGGAGGAAAGAGAACAATATGCCAAAGAAAGATCTGGAGCATTTACTTATATCATTGTTTCTGGTAATATTTGGAGTTGACACATTGACTAACTGAGAAGAAGGGCAGTGCAGATAAAAGATTAGAACTGGATATTGGAGCCCCAATCTCTAGTTCCTGAGTTACCACCAGCAATACCTGTCCTCAAAATAGACACACAGTTCATGCTCATGATCGGTGATGGGCACTGTTATACTTCATATAAGAGTGCTACGACACATTTGTAAATGTAATATAGATTTGTACTCGGAGAGGGGTGCAATGACCTTGTGTTGTTATATGGCTGAGGATGCTAAAATAAGTTGCAAGTCTTGCAAGCTCCAGAGTTAGTTCTTCAAAAAATGTTTTGGCAAAGCAAGCAATAGAGAAAGCAACTCTGCACTCTGGCAACAAGGCAGAAAAGACACAACAAGAAATACACACATTGGCTACCCTTATTTTATATAACTTTGATCGAACTTCGGTTTTGATTTAATTTAATCGAAGACAGTATTTGCATTGGCCTCGTTCCCTTCTTTAATCTGTCTCTACTTCCTCCTTGAATGCAGCCTTGGCACAGGTCTCAAATGCCGAATGTGCCCTTTGGTCTCATAAAAATTATATCCCCTTGTCTTAAGAGTAAGCTTAAATTCTTCAGAGACAAGGGAATAGGAGACTTCCTGCCTTCAGGAAGGAGAAGGGCAGTCTTCCTAGGTACCCAACCTAGGGTATCAGAACTGTCAATGCTGGTAGACAAATTAACATGGAGTTCTCTATCTTTTTCTGTTGTAAAAATTCATTCTAGAAGCCTTCTAGAGCCCTCTATGATATGATCAATATTTATTGCAACATTTCTTCTGATTAGGACAGAGCTAAGAAAGGGTGTTAGCTCAGTTCTGGCCATACTTTTAATCAATGATTTTTTTGTAAAAGAAAAAGGTGCTGGAACTCACACGTGTCATACAACCCGCTTTGCCTACCCTACAAGGTTCCATCCCAAAAAGGTGCTGGAACTCAGTTCTGAGCGTTCTATGAGAAAAAAAGCCCTGCTTTTAATGGTATCTATGGGAGGAGCTCCTTTTTTCCTCAGAGAAAATGCAATCTTCCCTCAAACCACCTCCTCACCCCCCCCACCTCCCTCCCTATTCTGCTACAGCATCCTCTGAATAGAAATAACAAATTACTTCCATTCATTCGGTTCTCATTTGTATTGTATGGCTTTGTGCTCTTGTCAGGGCCAATTTCTTGAGAAGTGTATTTCAAGAGACCTTAACCTTATTGCCTAAAATGGAAAATAGAGATTTCTTCCTGTACTACACCTTTACTTTATTGATTGAGAGAGCTTAGGGATGCAGTAGAGCTTCCTCCTTCTTTGTCTAGTAACTGGAATTGTTTCCCAGACATACCTATTCCTACTTTTTGATAACACTAATACACTGATGTGTGGAGAGGGGGGGTGGTAGTGGATGCTGTGATTATAAGCCTGGAGATGCTTTCTGTGAAATAGTTTAATCAGAAAGGAAAAGTACAGTTGGTGAATAGGGAATAGAGAAATGAGAGCTGTCAGCTGAAGCACAGGAGGCACCTAAGATACTTTCCAGAAGAAAAAAAGTCAAGAATCTCTGATCTCAAGAATTATACCTGAGATTTCATTAGAATTCTTACAAGACCTAAACTGGAGTGGTGCCTTCTGGTTGCATGTCATCACCAACTTAAGCTGGGTAGCTTCTAAATCCTCTAGAACCGTGGTGGCAAACCTATGGCACGCGTGCCACAGGTGGCACACAGAGCCCTCTCTGTGGGCACGTGCACCGTCGCCCCAGTCCTAGGCCTTCAGCTTGGTTTTATAAAGCCTTTTTGCTTTAGGCCTCTGCCGCTGTGTGCAAAAAAAAAAGGTTCAATCAATCAATCAATTTCAACTTCTCGCGGGGAAAAAAACATCTGGCAAAGTTGGAAATGATTCAACTTTTTAGTCCCACCGTCTGCCGTTACCACCACAGCCATGCCACCAATGGGCCATGCCCACCCAATGGACCACGCCCACTCGGCACCCGAAGATACATAAGTGGGTTTTGGGTTGCAGTTAGGGCACTCGGTCTCTAAAAGGTTCGCCATCACTGCTCTAGAATATATGACAAATGGCAAAAAAAGTGCAATACATTTTTTTCTTTCTAAAAGAGCAATTTAAACCATATCGGGAGGCATAAAAATCAATTTCCTACAAATAAAAATCAATTTCCTGCAATCTTTCTATTAATAATATTATAGTAGTTAAAAAAAACACTCTCATCTGTTCAGGCTCTGTCACTCTGGTAGTGTCACTGTATTGTTGACATATATCCCTGCGCATCAATAAAGCCAAATTCTTGAAAAACAATGCAGCTTGAAAACAGTCTGTGCCTGATTTTTATAGCACTTCTTGGTATATATTATGGTGGACTAATATAATCTATATGTACATTTATTTGAATGTGAATCTTTCACAAACCTTTAAGAAATAAAGATTTTTCACTTTATCAAATGCATAGGATTGGGAAAGCATTGGGGAAAACCCCCCAGGAATAACTCTAATCATGGAATATTGAAAGTCCAGTGACTGGTTGAGCCCTCGTTTGCTAAATCTTCAGTTTCCTTTCTCTCATCCCTTAGAAGCTGATCTATACTCCAAATTGCTGTAAATGCAATTAGCTTTTTACATGGCTTTTTTTAAAAAAATCCCTTCTGATAATTAGCCCTTTGTATCAGCACAGTTAGCTGAACATGGCAGCATCTTTGGTCTTTTAAGATAAGAGGTATTTCATGAGTAAAACAAGTTCAAGATTATTTGGTGGTGCTGTTTATATAGATCTGTTTCTGTTGGTGCTGATTAAAATGGCTAAACTGTAGTACTAAAATCTTGCTAATGCTGTCCCTTTGAAGAATTGAAACATCCTCACCATGGGTGTGCCCAACCTTTCTTTTGGTTGTTCTTGATATCTCAAGGTGTATTTGTTTATAAGCTTGAAGTCTGAAGGAATAGCTGTTCAAGTCAGTCTGCACTTCCATGCACTAAGCCAGTTTTTTTTTAATTGTTTTAGAAAAAAAAGACTGCAATCTGGCTTATGAATATTCTGGTAATGGAGTGCTTTCTTTGGGGCTAGAAAGCTATGCCAAGCAAGTTCTCCCTCCTCTTCCTAACTTCATTGTGCTGATGAAGACGATTTGGGGGATACATGAGGCAGTTTTGTTTCACTATTCTCCATTTCATGAAGATAAAATTTGGGAAAGGGCCAGACACAGAAATGGGAAGATCATCTTCAGTTTAGCTTACAACAGCAACTCAGGGTTTGAATTGTTTACAAAGACAGGCCTTATCCAAGCAACTAGAGCAGGGGTGTCAAACTCAATTTCATTGAGGGCCGCATCAGCATTGCGGTTGCCCTCAAGGGGCCGGGTGGGTATGGCCTGGGTGGGCGTGGCCTACTAGGTGGGTGTGGCTAGAGTGCATATGGCCTACTGGGTGGGCATGGCCAGCTCTACATCGTTCGCATCAAGGGTGCCTATGAGGGCCTGGGCAGGAGTGGGACAGATCTGAGGGTCTCTGGCAGAAGGAGGGTCTCTGGGCCAGGGCCAAGGCAGTGGGGGCCGTTCCCTCACTGTTTCCAGGATGGCTTCGCGGGCCACATGAAACCACTTTGCGGGCCGGATCCGGCCCCCGGGCCTTGTGTTTGACATGTCTGCTCTAGAGCTTTATTCTTTTGGTAGAACCAAAAATTATTAAACTGCCCTTAGATGATGTTCCAAGAATTATCCACTAATTATGCGGGCTGCACGATGTACATAGAAGTGAAAGGAAGAACCTGAGATTTCATTTTTGTTTTTCTTACCTGAAGTTTGGAGAAAACAGGCTACACCCTCTATGTGTACAATAACCTCTCCCCAATTTGATGTCTTCCGGATGTCTTCGGCTGAAATTTTCACTGCTGTTATGTACCACTGTAGTCAGTGCACATAAGCAGCATACAATGCCCACAAAAAAAACCCCTTGGCAATAGCACAGATTAGAGTATTTGAGTTGTATTCCCTACCTTCCTCCAGGCTACTGAATACTAAAAGAACTTAAATGCACTCGGTTCATAGCAGATATGAATATGAGATATGAGATACCTCTCAAAAGCCTCCATTGAGCAGGAGAATTTAAATTGATTGCAGCAAATGCCTTTGCTCTAATTAAGAAGGAACACTAAACCAGAAATTAGAAACAGTTGTTCTTTCTAATCTGTCTGTTGCTCAGCCACACCTACTTTTGTCTAGCACAGGGGTAGGCAACCTTGACTCTTTTATGACTCGTGGACTTCCAGAATTCCTGAGCCAGCTATGTTGAGGGGAATGGGAGAGGTTTCCAAGCTGAGCCATGCTGGCTCAGGAATTCTGGGAGTTGAAGTCCACGAGTCATAAAAGAGCCAAGGTTGCCTACCCCTGGTCTAGCACAATGTAACACAGTTTTATCTACCAGTTTTATCAAGCACAGAGTAACACCACCTGACTTATACAAGTTCCATTAGCTTTTCCATGTTTGATACTGCTGCAATGTGACTCAAGGTCAGATATTTCTATGATTATTACAAATGATTATATCTAGCAAGAAATGTTCCTTTAAAAAGTGGTTAATATTTTATACATGAAACTCCTGACAGTGATGTGTGTGGACATTTATGGGATTACATAATGGTGAAATGGAGATATAAATGATGTATGACAATTGTATTCTGAGCAGTAAGTGGGAACCGCATACTCCATGCTGGAACCAGGCTTAAGATGTATATAATTTAATGACTAGCATTTTCCACATTTATGTATAATTTCTTTTTATTCTGATGCTTTGTAATAGGTATTTTTGGGGGGACGGGTGTAAACGTCAAACATACATTTGTGCATGGATGGTGCTTGTGAATATGATAAACGCTCTTATAGTTATACTTGCCGAGGAGAAATGTGAACTCAATGGATGTCCATTTGCTTCTATGAAACACATTGCAAAAGTTAAGTTATAAGAAGAAGAACCCAATAGTCTAACCATACCTTGCTCTTGTCAAGGAATGAAAAATAAGCCTGGCCCATATTTACTTTTCTTACCATCCCCACCATTACAGATACTCTTTGCATTACTTTTAATGCCCCGTTTGCATTAGCAACATTAAAGACATGTAAGACATGCCGTTGGATTTATTGTTATTATTTTTTTTATTGAACCCTGGTTAATGCTAAACTGCTTAGCAGCAATTAGACATGTGATCTCTAAGAACACAGGCAACAAGTAGCAGACTGGATGGTCTGTCCATTCCAGCAATAAGAACAGAGAAGATTTGGGGGGGGAGGGAGAGAGAGAGAGAGAGAGAGAGAGAGAGAGAGAGAGAGAGAGAGAGAGAGAGAGAGAGAGAGAGAGAGAGAGAGACAACAGAGGATCCAACTTTTACTAACAGATGACATCAGAACTGTGTCATTGACATAGGTGTCACCGACTAGAATAGAAAAGAGGGCAGGATAATCTAATGGTCTGAAACAATCTGCAGGGCAATTGTGCCCCATACTACACAGTAGCAATTTATTCCAGCACCTCTTTTACTGAAGATGAGCAATACAACCTTAAATAAATCAACAATTGCTTATTGCTTAATATTTGGGATTATAGAATCTTTAGTTTATCAGTACCTTATGGCCTTCCACTCTGCATTCTATGTACAATTCAGTTACAATACATTCTTTTTGGATCAATAAATTATTTCTTTTTAAAGAAAGAAATAAAAAAGATACATTACAATTGTGAAAGGGGAAAAGGGATAACCAAACATATTTGACATATATCTTAAAATAAAATGACTTTTCTTCCAAACATCTAAATATAAATAATAAGGAACATTGTGTTATTTACACTGTTATATTGGATATATAACTCATAAAGACAATAAATGATTGTGATGGAACATCCAAGTATGTACAAGATGTATTTACAAAAAATAATATATACTTAAAATGATATGTGGCCATTGCATTTCCTGCATTTCTCTGCAGCATTTCAGATTGGTTGATCATCAGCCATTGTGGCTACTAAAAATTCAGCCAGTGCTAAAAAAAGCTGAACAGACTCTGCTTATGTCGCTTATTAAAGATGTGCAATTTAGACAGACATCAACACATCTTGCTGAATATTCAAGTAGCCACCCCTTACTTTGATATCAACCATGAAAATATGGACATGATGATACTTCAATCTTTTAAAAAAGAACTATACATTATTAGTTGTCCATTAGCCACTAATAGTGGCTCACATGGCTTAGCTTACAAAGAAACAAGATTGTGGGCTGATGAAAATGTATTTATGTGCAGAGACGCAGGATACCCTGTTCTATGTACGCAGTGTCCAATCTAGAACTTTAATTGGTGTATTTTCTTAAGATGCCAAACTATTTATTACGAGATGTCTGAACTGAACTCAAGCATCAGCTACATTCATAAGAGCATTTTTTTTATTCTGACTGCTGTTTCACTTGACATAACATTTTTTTTCCAAATTAAAGATTAAATAGAAGTGAGTAGAGATACCACGCTCGATACATTTATGGTGTAAAGTTTGAATGCATAAAACAAAATTGCCCTGAGAATTGAAATCTTCTTTCAATCATATATTTTTTTACTACATTGGATACTTCTACATAAAGTTTTGTTTTATGAAAGGAGAGTTGTCGAGAGGAATGGCTTGTAACCCATTCTTGCTTATAACCCATAGCTGTTCTTCATACTACTATTGAGGTTAACACTTATCTGTCATGGATGCAGCATTGATTTATAACTGTAAATGCACTGTCCACAGCTTAATTATCTAGATGGAATGTTCTTATTGTCCAAAACCAACTCTAACACAATTCATTCAATTGTGCATTACAAAGTGATGGGAAATCAAGCAATATTCATGCACAAACTAATCTGGACACATCAATCAACAGAGTAAGATATTAAGCTAAGTGGCACAGTAGTGTTACCCATTACAACAGGGCATGCATAGTTTCATTATGGACTGAGGGCTGCAGCTCAAATTACCCTACCCAAAGTCTGAAGTGACCCAGCATAAAATAAAGAATTAGGACCAGAGCAAAAATTCAAGTTGATTTAATTTAAATTTAAGTTTAGCTGAATGAATTTAAATGCATTACATGATTTCTCCCCATTGATTTAATTGCATTTCTCTTCTGGTAGAATCATAACTGGTTTAGAGCCATTTTTCAAGATACGTGCAATTCTGATCAGTGCATCTTCTTTAAAGCCATGTTACATCGATTTAGACTCTTTCCCTTGCCCACATTGGTTGTCTCCCCATGTTTTAAAAGCAGTATTGCAATCAAAGGAACTACCCTTGCCTATGCCTATGAAGTCACCAGGAGTTAAGTTCCACTCAAAGAAAACTTCTAGCAAGGACTCATGGCCAGGGCAACAGGCTCAAATGCAAGAAGACTCTAGTCGTGCTTTCTTCCCAGTCCACTAGCTCAGAGTGAGATTCAGCAGCACAGAATAACAAGGCAATCAAAATGCATGGATTTTCTCTCCCCAGCTTCCTCTGGGGATCCCAGCTTCAATACTGCAAGAAAAGTTTTGGGGATAACGAAGTGCATCCAAAATGCAGGAAGATCAGGTTGATGCACCTATCAGTTTTGTATTGGTTACAGTTTTGAATTGGTAAGCACAGAAAAGGAGAACATGAGACAGTCCCGAATAGGCATGTTTTACTTTCGGAATAATGAATGAAAAGACAGTTAATGAGGTCATAGGGACATTAATGTACTGGAAGTATTGTCTGGAATGGATTAATGTATTTTAAATAAAAGGCATGTGTGCAGAAGACTATTGGAAGAACATAAGACTGGGGAAATGTCCAGTCTCCAAAATGCTTTTTAATCTAAACCGTGTTCCATAGAGTCGGAATAGCCTTCCTGAAGTCTGAAATTATTTTTTTTTTCAATTGGAGCCCCAATATACCTTATCAATTACTCCACATGAAATATGTACACGCCTGTTTTCACTATTTCCCCCCATACACCCTACACAATAGCCTTAGTGCATCTGAAACAATAGAGGCCTGAAGAAATATTACTGGAGGAAGTATGCATATTAACAGCAGAGTCCTCATTCAATGTCAAGGATTGGTAACATTCTGGAAAACTTTCTCTGGGTTGTCCAACTTTCTGCTGAAGAAAGAACGTCCCTGCTCATTTTTCTTCCTCTCTTAAAATATTTGGCACCTTAGCCAAACAGTTCCTACAAAATATCAGAGTTTGGGAGAAGGGTTTATGATATTTGGAAAATGTTTAGAAATAAGAACCTCCTAGAGCAGGGGTGCCAAACCTTGCTAACCTTGAGACCTGTGCGCTTCAACTCCCAGAATTCTGGCAGCCACAAGTCTTAAAGTTGCTAAGGTTGGACACCGCTGTTTTAAGGGGTTCTTTGGCAATACAGAAAAAAACCAAAGACTTTGTCAATAGAGAAAGCCTGTAAGTGAATATTAGGAAACACATATAAAGTTACGAATCAGAAGTCAATATTCAACAGATTGCTTCAGTACCCACTTGGAGTCACTATAATGATTTGGAAACGCGCAGTGAACCTATGTTGCATAATAGGAATGTGTTTTACTGGTGCTTCTCAAATGTAAGTATCACTTTATATAGCGATTCTAACCAAGGCTACGCAGAAGTCTACTCTACTGTATAATTATTTTCCGATACATAGGACTAGGATTGCCCCGTTAGCCTTCAGTAACCAAGTTAACATTGTCCAGATTAGGCCTTCTGTGAAGATACCACTATTAAGTAAATTTGAGCACTGGGCATGAATTTTTCTTACCAAAGAATTTTTTTTCTCACTGATTCTCCCAAAGCTCAGCAGCATTTATACCAACCACTTTGCTTTTTATTCGCAACAGTATCAACAGGACACGATTGCCAATGCTAGGAAGGCTAAGAGTACAGATTTGTTAGTCTTTGGCCTCTGGGCTGCGCTCTATAGTATGATATAAATCAAGGCTAATTTTGTCCCAGATTCAGGTCTCCAAAATAAATTACTGGCTTGTGAATTAAGAAGCTGCAGTAATGTTGCTGCTGGTGCCAAATTAAATACCAGACCTGTTTGCTTGAACTTAGTCTGCCCAAATGATGCATAAAGCAGAGCAAGAGGTTACATATTTGAGGGAGAAAATCATAGCATAGATGATTACTTTGTTCCTATCTGCAGCACAGCACTCTGTATCTCCCCTCTCCTGTTCCCCTCCGCCGAGGAATTCATTTCACATAGACAAGCTTCCTTCACCTGCCTTGATGTTTTTGCTCTAGAAACAGAAGCCTTGTAAGGGACTGGGCCAAACTGGAGTTTAAAGAAATGCATTTGCTCTTATCATGTCCAAATTGTTTCTCCAACATGCCTCGAAGAAAGGCGGCTTCTATCTATTTCTGGCCGCATGCATAAATATATTTATATAACAAAACCCATGCATGACGGGAGCCTGAGAAGTATAAACATGCTCGTCTTACTTATACGTAGGTTAAAAAACATAATAGGTCACTAGGCATACAGAACATGTTTACCCTTTTCTATTAGAGCTCATTTTACCACATTTGGATTCCATTCATGTGCAAACTAGAAAATTTAAGCACACAGGAAGTGATAATCCGTTGCGAAATCATAGTTTTTGCTATCGATTGTCCTGATCTGAAATGGGGGGGAAAAGAGTGATTTACCTGAAAAATATTGTTTCAAAATGAGTTTAATTTAAGCAGTGGGTATTACATTTCCTCTGCTTTTATCCACCTCCTTGATGGTCTAAAAATGCCTGCCGTGGTACTTCAATTTACTTCACCCAGGATAATCCAGTAAGCAGGTTCTCCCATACAAAGGACAGCAAAAGAAGAAATGCCTTTTTCTTGGACTCATCCTATTAATTTAAAAGATGCTTGCATAGAAGGACTTCCTACTAGATTGGATCCCACTATGTTTCTGTCAAACCATTGTGAACATCTAGGAAGTATTGTTACGTAAATCAAAACTATGTGCGTGCATGTCCATGTGTGTCTCAGTGGAAAGGTTGGTGGTGGTAGCAATGATAGCTCCTATTTAAATTCAAGTAGATTCTTGGGTAATTATATTCAAATGGACAAACCTACAGTGATACCTAATATTGGATATAGTTCTACATTTCTGAAAGCTGTATTATCCTTTTAAAAAAGAAACATGACAATGGCAGGCTGTTGGACCTGCCCATTTTCTCAAGGGTTCCAAAATAAATCTTGTTTTTGTCAGAGAGCAACTCATAAAATGCAAGGAAATAGAAGCCTCTTCAAAGAAGAAATGAGCATGTTTTGTTTCTAGGTTGGTATGCCAGTGTGGATTTTTTTTTCTTTTATCAGAGCTACGACAAGCAACACAGGGACGGTTGCAGTTCTTACAGACCGTACAGCCAGTCGCTATGAATCCGATGGGAAACAGACTATTAGAGACTTCTGCAAAATACTGTGGAACAGCAGTCACTAGGAACTTTTACAAAACTTGCTCTCAACATAACATAAAGGCACCATTGATATCGTTCTCATTTTTGAAATACTGTAAAAAAATTGCTACATATGGCACATAACACTTTTGTATATACATTATATATTTAATTTATAAAAGTTTTTTCCCCCTCCTGGGTTTTCTTTTTTAAATCCTAATAGCGTAATTGCTAAAATAAAATAAATTGTTTTAATTTAATCATGGAGTATTTCATTATATAAAATAAAGTTTTACATGTGAATCTATGTGGGTTTTTTTAAAGTGTTTTTCCCCCCCTCCTTTATACAGCGATGGGATCCTGGTTAGCTATTACACTGGACAATCTTGCTTGATATTCTTCCTGCGTTGAGAAGCGGCTGGCTTGGTTAGTCCTAGTGTCAGTGAGTCTATATGCAGCAGCAGCTGATTCTAGGTCAGGGGTTGTAGGGTTTTGTATGCTCAGAAAAGGTGTGTCTTCACCTATCCTTTCGTCTTCTGTCTCACTCTCTGAGCTACTGTTCTCACAACTTGTGTCAGTGTTCATTTCCAATCGAGTGGAAATGTGGCCATTGGGCTTTGTTCTTTTGGCCCTCCGACTGTTGACTAATTTCTTTGGAGGCTCTTGCGTAGGTTCGTATTCCTGTGTGGTTTCATATTCCTCGTCGTCTGCAATCCTCAGGGGACTCGGCGGTAGACTGTTGCTTTCATGGACAGGATTGTGGTGGTAAGAAGAATTGAACTGTTGCAAGTGAAGCTCGTATTTTTCCCGCAGCCTGGGTGGGGTCACCAGCAGGAGAGGCCTCTCTTCTTCTATAAATGGACTGACAGCTACAGATGGGACAGACATTGTTAAACTGGAGACTTGTGGAGACATTTCTGAAGCTGGCGATTTTGGAGAACTTGGAGTGTGGTAATCTACAGGAGACATGCGAGCTGGCGTGGTCATGGCAGATACGTACCTAAAGAAGTACACATAAAAAAATAAGCTGAAGAATAAGGATATGATAGAACTATGATGGTGATAAGACGTATTCATCCTTCTATGACAGTAACAAGTATTTGAATTCAAATGTACGAGCCACACATTCTATAAGTAGAAATACATCTTCTACAAATAGCTACTAGCTACTGAAATTTAAGGGACGCGGTGGCTCAGTGGGTTAGGATGCTGAGCTTGTCGATCTGAAGGTTGGCAGTTTGGCAGGTCGAATTGCGAGTGCCGCATAACAGAGTGAGCACCTGTTACTCGTCCCAGCTTCTGCCAACCTAGCAGTTCGAAAGCACGTAAAAATACAAGTAGAAAAATAGCGACCACTATGGTGGGAAGGTAACAGCGTTCCATGCGCCTTTGGCGTCTAGTCATGCCGGCCACATGACCACGGAGATGTCCTCGGACAAGCGCTGGCTCTTCGGCTTTGAAACGGAGATGAGCACCGGCCCCTAGTCGGAAACGACTAGCACCCATGTGCGGGGGAACCTTTACCTTTTTACTGAAATTTAACGTTAAATTTCTGGGCTGAAATAACATTGAATGATCACTTATTCACTTCTCCTGATTTCCAACATGTAAATCCAATGCCTGAAAAGATGGAATATTGGCAATACAACTCACTAATCTATAATTTATTCCAGCCTTGGAGTCTCTTGAGATTTCTGAAGATATAACGGGGCTTCTGTTACTAGCCATGCAGAGATTAAAAAAACAAAACAAAATAGCGTTTGCATCTTTTTCCTTATTCATTGTCTTTTATAGAAGATTTCCATCTTATTGCAAACAACTGCACTGAATGCATCTATCCAAAATTTAGGATTAAGAAAGATTACATGACCATTTGGGAATAAGACACAAAGCCAAGAAGACTTTGGATGTTCTTCAGCATTTCTTGCTTTGGTCTTCTTCAATGTCAACATGCAAAATTCAAATACTTTCATTTTCCTAATTTTCATTCACTTTTCCAGGTTTTGTAGCTATTAAAAAAACCCCAGGTAGAAATATAGATAATAAAAGCTACTCTAGAGAATTAAACATTTAAACATTAATGCTCACAGAATTAATGGCCTGGAAATGCAAATAACTAGAAAGAAATTGTGCAATTTTATACTTTAAAAATCGGTCCAAAAGCAAATGTAAGTATTGTAGAGAAACAGGACTCCACCTTTCAGACTGCTTCTATTATAAAATAGCCAAAGGAGTACCAGTGGCATTGAGGAGAGGATGACTTACATTGATTTATTCATTTGCTATTTTTGCATTCTATTTTCTGTGCTACTGTACCTCATCAACTAGGAATCAGTGAAAGCACAGATCAGCTTTGCTTTTCAGAAAGGAAACAAGATGATGCAATTAGGTGAAGGAATTAACCAATTCAAACAAACATTCTCCACAATCCAGTTACCTCTTAATTTTTATCAGAAATTAATAGTGTGCAAAACTAATATACATTAAATATGTGAAGACTATACTAATTCATGGATTCTGGCATTGTCCCAAATAGTAGAGTTTTGTTCACCTTCTCGTCTTTATTTTGAAAGGAAGAGCTGCTTTTAGCTTGCCTATCTGTTTGGTACAGGATATGAATAGCTGATTTTTTTTAAAAAAAAATCTTATTAAATGGAAAAGAGTGCAACTTCACTTAACACTGTCTTTTAAACATTCACCTTCAGTTCTTGTCTATATTGCTCTTGTGGTTGCTTCTCCACTCAAACTGTATTTTTTCCCCCACACTTCTAATATAAATTGCATCCATTGATCACCACAGACTGCAGTGGTGAAGATGATTTTGGCCATTTTTTTCCATGCAAAACTAAGGATATGTTCTAGGGTGAAGCAGTGATGATATAAGCCACAGTTTCTATACACTGGCACAGTGCTATAAATTATGAGGAAACAGCCTTAAAGAAACTTGGATTAATTGTAAAAACAACAAAGGAAAAAACCTATCACAAAAGCACCAAAATGCCATGAAAACGGCAAATTATTATGTAAATATTAATGTACAAAACCTCAATTTAAAATTTCTTGATCAAAAAAATAATAATCCCAAAATAAAACCCACCAACCCTGATTAAGAGTTCAAGCTGCAGTTCTCTTTCTGTCAGGATCTGGATATGCCCTACAGTATTTCAGATTGGCATCCTTCTTAAGGTCAGCTCATTCGGATACCTTTCACTGTGCGGTGAATCCCGGTAAGAATCTGGTGTCTCTCGTGCGTGCCGAAGAAAACTGTTGTATTCTCTTGGTCCAGCAATGCCATTGAGGCGTCCCCGAGGTCCTGATGGGCTTGCATGGCGGCTGTTCTCAACTGAGGAGCACACAAGGGCCGAATGACTTTCAGAGATTATGCTTTCGGTCCGACCATTACTCCAACTGACCACGAGCCGTTATGAAAAACAGAAGAGAACATTTTAAAATTCAAGAAGAAGAAAGTGAAAAGAAAGAGAGTCTGACATGGAAAATGTCAGCGTCCTCTATGTATTGCTTTGGCAATAAGTGTTTTACATTCATTATGTTGCTGAAGAATTGAGGTGATCATTCTCCCCCCAACTGCTGGGAATATAAAAAGATAATCACTCAATCTTAAACTAACATCATTTTCAAAATTTTATTGTTATGACATAATGAAGAATGCTGGAGAGTAGGATTATTCTATGTCAAGCCAAGCCAAATTAGGTACACAAAAGAATAATGATATACTCCAGGTAAATTCAGTAACTCATCATGGTCCAAATGTAGTACTCATTCTGTAAGTGCAAGTTACTCGTGTGAAAATAGAAAATAAGGCAGAAAATAAGGCAGCAATTGTGAAAAAGCGGGCTCATATGTTGATACTGAGACTTGCTTCTTTTCAAAGGAAAAAAATAAATCAGGAAAAAGAATCAAAGAAATAAAGGAAGTTTAATAAAAATAAAGCAAGCAAAATAAAGCAACTTAAAGCGTTTCAGCTACAGAAAAGTCTGTCACCTTTAAATCAAAATACTTCTGTTTAGTGTTTTTTAAACTTGCTCTGGAGTTTTAGTTAAAAAATACGTTGGCTTTATCTGAGCCTCCTACCTGTGGCTGGAGGTCTGGGTGACGGTTGTAGAATGATGTGTAGTTGAGGTATAGTGACTTGTAGAAAAAGAGGCCTCAGTTTCTCTCTCAACAGCATGTTCACTGGATATTATGTTTTTAGATACATATTGCTAAACAAAAGAAGAGACACATATTTATGAGACAGTTAAAATCTACCAATCAATTCTGTACTCTTGCTTTATATCAGGGATGTCCAACCTTGAAAACTTTAAGACTTGTAGACTTCAACTCTCAGAATTCCCCAGCCAGCATGGCTAGCTGGGGACTTCTGGGAGTTGAAGTCCACAAGTCGTAAAGTTGTCATGATGGACACCCCTGCTTTCATATATACATATGAAAGCGTTTCAAAAATTGAAGTTGTAGTACTTCTAAAATTAGTTGCCACTTTATTCTCACGAGAAGACACTTTCCTAGAAATAATTCAAATTAAAGTAGGTTCATTGGAAACAGTAGTATATTCTCTCCAGAATTCTTTCACCAAAACAAGTCTATTTTAATGGAATTCACGGGTAGGAATAGGACTATTGCCGAGCACTATAGATTGGTAGATTTGTAGTCATTGAGTGGTAGATTTCCCTTTTCCTTCTTTTTGCACACTGCATTTTTGCAATCTTTGTAATCCTTTGTAATCCTTGGTCTCTGAAGTTTAGTGACAGGGAGTTAACCCTTGTTCTCTATGAAATGGATTAGGAATAGGAATGGTATAATCTTTCTGTAATTTTATGAATTAGCCTTTCAAAATATTTAATTTGGCTGTCATCTGATGTTTCTGACATAATGAAAAGAAATAGTGGACTGCTGGTACCGTTAATCCTCCACTTACAATAGTTTGTTTCGTGACTGTTCAGAGTTACAAGAGAGAATATGCATACTGTATGCATATTTCCTTTGAGAAGGAAACTTCTGAGAATATGTCCTTACTGCTTTTGTCCAAGCTAACAGACATTAGTCCCCTTTAATCGGGCATAGAACAACTTAATCCCAAAGCACAAGCATCTTTTCTTACTTTGCTGGGGAAGTTAATAGAACCAGCTAAAGCAGAGGTTCCCAACTTTTTCGGCAACAGGGACCAGTTCCGTGGAGAGAGGTTTTTCCATGGACTGGAGAGTGCGTGGTTTTGTGTGCTGCCTGCAGCCCATGGATGGGGCTTTGCTTGTCTGTGCAGACCGGTTGCTGGCATGCTGCAGCTCGGTAATGGTCCACAAACCAAGGGTTGGGGACCCCTGACCTAAACAATCATAGATATATCGTGTAAAGGTAAAGGTAAAGGTTCCCCCGCACATGTGTGCTAGTCATTTCCGACTCTAGGGGCCGGTGCTCATCTCCGTTTCAAAGCCGAAGAGCCAGCGCTTGTCCGAGGACGTCTCCATGGTCATGTGGCCGGCATGACTAGACGCCAAAGGCGCACGGAATGCTGTTACCTTCCCACCGTAGTGGTCGCTATTTTTCTACTTGCATTTTTACGTGCTTTCGAACTGCTAGGTTGGCAGAAGCTGGGATGAGTAACAGGCGCTCACTCTGCTACGCAGCACTCGGGATTCGACCCGCCAAACTGCCGACCTTCTGATCGACAAGCTCAGCGTCCTAACCCACTGAGCCACCGCGTCCCTTAGATATATCGTGAGCCACCCTCAAATATTCCTTCATAGTGATGGATTTTGCTTTTTTAAAAAAATAAATTTGGGTTGTGGCTCCTGAATGCATTTTGAAAGCAGAATAAAACCATGAGTTCTGCTGAAAAGAAAGTAAGACAATCAACACCAGGAACTGTTCTTTAAGTTAAAACAAGCAAAGATCTGAATTATCTGTTTTTCGTTTTGAATTTTCCTCAATTGGGAGAAAAGGGTTCACATATTCACTACATCACCAGGATTCATCTGACAGTTTAATGGGTCCAGTTCTGTGAGAAAAAGCTCAGATGTGGTTGATCACTTACATGCAAACATTATTTTAGACCCAAAACCAAACAATTAAACAGCAGACTGTACACCCATGGTCCACAGAGAATTGGTAGTGTTCAATATCAATATCAATATCAATTGAAATTTATATTTATCAGATAGCTAACTGGCAAAGTAACATTACATGTTTATGCCCCAGAATATTAAGCACAACAAAGCTATTTTAGAGAAACATAAACAACTAAAGGAAAAACCTTAAAAAACAGATCTCAGCAATTATTTCAACTTTCTACATTTTAAAAAAAAATAAGAACGGTCCAATTTATAAACTGAAAGTTTAGAGAACCGTCTTATTAGGTCTCTCAGTTGAGTGAAAGCTGTGAACAGTGAAGCACCACAAAGATTCCTTTTTTGCTTAAAAACCACTCTAATTTCTGATGACTTTTCTAGCACATTCATCCTAGCCCATATTTCCCTTTAATATCCTTTCTACAACAACTTGCCCCCTATCTTCCCTATTTTGCTACAAGAAGATTCTGAGGACAACTTCATCTGGTTCCTACTTATAGGTTGGAACTAGCACTGCTACAATAGGCAGAAAAATTCTTGTGGCCACAAATGCTTTATGCAGAAAATTACTCCTTTAATCTTTCTGTTTATTAGTAGTTTTTTCAGCTGTATTTTATTATTTGCATTTATAGCATTAGAGTGCACCATTTCTTCTATTTTTATTGATTTTAGAAATGTTTCTTCCTTTTAATTTGAACCTTATAACATCTCATACAATTATACAATGCTATTTTTAATGTAAATTTAATTTAATGTAAATTAAAATGGTTTCTTTTGTGGATAATAATTTATTATACTATTAAGATTTTTATCCAGTGTTTCCTACACGTAATTCAAGGTAGTGAACATGCTTAATGTACTTGCCTCCTATTTTCTCCACAACAAACAAACCACCCCACCATCATCTAAATATCATTTCACACTTGTTCTCAGTTAAATCAGCTACTGCCATTGTTTTGATAAACTGGTGTTAGAAGATGAGCAGGCTGAACCTGAAAGGAGAGGTCAAATGCGTTATCAGTCTGGAGTCCCTTTGGGCTCACAAGAGAACTTACTCCAGCCCACCTTGACTTCCAGTGACTCTTATCTACCACCAATTTGGTTTGACCATTAGTTCAGATTCTTGCAGAGTATCACCAAGCAATAAACTGTATTCATTTGAACCACCTTGCTTCCTGGTTTCTTGCCCCTTGCAACTAGTGGGAGAATAAGATCTTAGGAAAGCAGTACTATTTTTTAATAAATTAAAAGGACTAAATGTCACTCAAATACATACTGATGAAGAACTGATTATCAACAAAGCTGAGGTGAAACTTACATTCACCAGCTGGACATTCTCTGGCGGTGGGTGGGGATGGTGAGGCCCGTTTGCCATGTTGACCCTGTGATTGCGTTCTGATCGAAGGCCTTGCCTGAGACGGTCGTGTAACTTTTTCCGCTGCTTCCTGAATTTGAAATACGGAGGTACTTTAGTATTCAAATAGTTGAATGAATAAAACAGTTCTACAAGCCTTATTGACCATAGCACATTCCCATTACAGAATGGAATTTTATCATTTGAAAGTTCAGAAATACCAGGAGCTGACGGAGACACAGTATTAAAGTTTGCCAAAGTTATGGGAAGATTTATTCACAAATAAAGTTCCTGATATAATATCTGGCATCCTAAAACTATATCAATCTCATCCAGTAGCCAATTACATCATGGTACTGTATTGTATGAAGATGCTACAGAAAGCAGATTGTGCTCCAGTGGCTTATAATACATGTAGCCAAGGGCAGGTTATTAGATCCAAAGGAGTAGAATCTTCTAGGAAAGTAGCTTTTTTGCCCCCTCCTGTGTTTTCTGGCAAAAACAGTACACTGGAAACCTTATTCCCTGTGGCTAGGTCTTTGTAATATATCCGGAACAGGGACCCTTTGGAAGACCTTATTTTGAACTCCCCAGCTAAACTGTTGCCTGCCAGCAACCAATAATTGTACAGCTGTGTGCTGTGTGTTGGTTTTTCTATAGTATACTTGCCAGGCTGTTCACTTTTGTCTGTAAAGATATAGGCATTTTTTTTAAAAGTGGTTCTAAAATAAAAAATATTGGAAATAAAATGGGTTCTACCCAGCATGGACTCAAGAAATGATCTTGATTCTGAAAGAGGCAGCAATTACTGGCTGAACTTTTTCAACTAATTCATTTATTTAAAATGCTGACTCACTCACTGACCTCTCCTTCCCCATGGATGAGAGAATGTTACATTAGCTGCACATTCAACTGGGCTGAAGATACGTGCTTGATATTAGTCCAAACATACAACAGCATTCTCTTCACATATTGATTTTCCTTTCAATATAGGAGGGAGGAGAAAACCCTTTCTCTCTGACCTATCGAAGACTGGAAATAAAGCCTCCCCACCCACCTAAACGAGGGTGTCTCCATTATCCCCATGTACGGAAAGGAAACATAACACCCCTCTTTTGCAGAAGATTGAAGATAGCAGGCATCCCTCCCTTCAGGAACACATTTTTGGAGGAAGAAGAGACAGTATTACCTATTCAGCCTGTCATTCAGGAAACAGGAAGTGTATGAGGGGAAAAAATCTAATTACTGGGCCAGATTGCTGCTTTAAATCCTCAAAAAGAGATATTGAACTAGAATCACTTGATTTTCTCAAATCAGGGGTCAGCAGCAGTTTTGGTATTATTTAATAATTTTGGCTAAGGTGACATCTGGAAGGTGGTTGTTGTGGGGGGAAGTGGGATACTTAAAAAAACATAGATAGGCAGTATACAGGCAGTCCGACTTACAACAGTTTGTTTAGTGACTGTTCAAAGTTACAATGGCACTGAAAAAAATGACTTACAGTATGACCACTTTTCATACTTATGACCATAGCAGCATCCACATGGTCACATGATCAAAATTCATGACTCATATTTATGACAGTTGCAGTGTCCCAGGATCATATGATCCCATTTTGCCACCTTCTGACAAGCAAAGTCAATGGGGAATCCAGATTCACTTAACAACTGTGTTACTAACTTGACAACTGCAGTAGTTCACTTAATGACTGTGGCAAGAAAGGTCGTAAAATGGGGCAATACTCGCTTAATGAATGTCTCCCTTAGCTACAGAAATCTGGGGCTATGGCCTATGGTTCCATGGATTGAGGTTTCTATAAAATTGGATGTGATGGTTCATCATCAGAGCTAAACAAGCAAAAGGTCAGGGGCTAAAGGGTCAAAATTCAGGTTAGCTCATTCTTACAGCTTCCTATTATGTCTAAGCTAAGCATGTGCCCTTTCTATAAGTGAGAAGATATCACTGTTGCACACTGTTGCCTTTTATTAAAGCACTCAAGGGATTCTAAGAGGAAAGGAGCCTTGGTGGAGCAGTGGGCTAATGCCTCCTTAAGTAACACCAGCTGCCTGCAATTAGTGCAGGTTCGCATCCCACCAGGCTCAAGGTTGACTCAGCCTTCCATCCTTCCGAGGTAGGTAAAATGAGGACCCAGATTGTTGGGGGCAATTAAGCTGACTTTGTAATAATGCCGCTTGGGTGTGTGTGTGTGAAAGCCCTAATAAGCAGGCATATACATAGAATGAAGGCTACTGCTAAGCTTGTAAGCCGCCCTGAGTCTTCGGAGAAGGGCGGGATATAAATGGAATTAAAATAAATTAAAAAAAATAAAAAATGAAAGATAAACACACCCAATATTTCCACACCTATAATTCATTAAATTAATTGTGGCTTAGATATCACCTTCATTAAAACTTTCACTGAATCCACAATTGCTGAAAGTAGTATCAATAGGGAAAGGAAAACGTACACAGAAAATGTTGGAAGTTTTAACAAGCTTAATAAAAGTTTTGACTTCTCTTCATTCAGAAGATGGATATGTGAAACCATGGGAAAGGTGCCTTGAAGGTTGGGTATGTCTTTTATTTTATTTTTACAATGCCATTAAAGTAAATATTTTTGCCTGTAAAAATGTATCACCAATATACTTAGCAATACACAGCTCTGAGTCTGAAACATTTTTGTCTGAAGAGCTCACTCTGAAGAAAGATTTCATGCTTTAATTTGGAAAGATAAACATAATCATAATGATTGCGAAAGAAAGCTTTAAAACATTTCCTGAAAGTTGTAAAAAGTCAATATTAGGTTATATTTACATAATAAACCATAATATCAACAACATCAATTGTTGCCAACTGATTGGGAGGGGGCAGATGTTTTAGAGATTCCAAGTTTCATTTATCAGGCACCTTTTGACATTCATTATTAGTGTGATCTGCCACATCACACACACACAGCTAAAGATAAAGACAGTCTTGGATTTAAGCCTAGCGCAGTCATTGTGTGTAATATCATGTGGTATAACAAGTTTAAAGGTGGAAGCCCCTTTAAAGCAAATGGGATGTTTTTGCAATGATCTCACGTGATCATGAAATAGATAAAGATTCTAAGGACTCACTTCCTACGTTCCAGCTGTGCCTACAAACTTACAGAGAAATTCTCAAGTTTATTAAGCCATCAAGATGTGAATACATTTTTTACTTTGTTTTGTGAGATCCTGATTACAAAATTATAGAGAAAGGAAAAGGGGTGTTTACTTGGTTTTGCAATATGCCACAACACACATGATGCCAACTACAAGGAGAGCAATGCAGATGCCAGTTATGGTCAGCACCCTTTTCTGGTAGAGTTCCTCAGCTTCTAGAAAATGAGAAAATATAGAGGGCTATAACATGTACAGAAACCACTAAGTACAGCTTACTGTCTATCAGCTTATAGCTACAGTGAAAGTATGACAAACTTTACACTCAGAAATTACAAACTATATTTAGTATCACGAGCTTAAAACAGTGGCGTAGCGTGGGTTGTCAGCACCCGGGGCAAAGCAAGTAATTTGCGCCCAACTCGTGGATTTTAGCACTTGAGTCTGCACTGTCCCTCCCCCAGATAGTCCCTCGCTCTCTCTCTGCACCGCACGCCTGGCACCCCCCCTTCCACAGTGGGCGGCGATCCAGCGGCTCGGCTCGGATTCGCACAGCCAGCACTGCAGTGAGAGAGAGTGAGCCAGGCAGGGGCAGAGAGCTGCGAGTGCGAGCGTGCCCCCCCAGATGTTGCGCCCGGTGCGGCCGGCCCCCCCTGCACCCCCCACGCTACGCCACTGGCTTAAAATAAAGAAAATTTAAAATAACTTTAAAATAAATCAAATCAAATCACAGTCCAGTGTTCTGTTTAACATAATTTAAAATTTACAAAGTTGTCTAATGAAACAAAAACAATGCACTGATAAAACAAGTCATTTTGTTTGAAAACGGGGTTTTCTTGCAAAGATAACTGGGATAAAGATCATTATTGGGCCTCTCTCATCCCAATTTTCTCTTTGCAGTCCCCTGTGGTAATTTAAAATATCCAGGTGTTTTTTCAATATTATTTTCAATACTACACCAATCTTTACATGAGGAACATTACATTCTACTTTGAATTTCACTCCGGCACCTGGGAAAATTGCATAATTCATCAAGAACTGACAGTGACATTTAAGTTTATCCACCCCTCCAATAGGCAATATGCATTGTACCATAGACATTCTATGATTGATTGAATAGTAAAAGAAAGATGATGATATTTGGGTGAAAAAAATATATGTTCTACTGTGGTGATCTAAGTACTATATCAGTATGAACTAATTCTTAGGGCAAACAATGTTTTGCCTGGCAAGATAGTCATATACCCCTTGGCAAAACATAGTTTATATGCTAAACAAGGAAAATGGTACATGCCAATGGTACACAGGAGTACACACCAGAATGAGCCAGAACTTTGTTTTTATTTATCTTATTTGGTTGCTAAAAACTGTATTTAGCTTTTAAACTTTTGTAATCGTCTAGTTGCTAACCTCAAAGTAAGCATTGTCTGAGCAGCCAACAAGAATTTGCATTCTTAATGGGAATGTTTTTAGGAATATGACCATTCAGAATTAAAGAAAGGGGACAGAAAAAAATCACTTTCAGTAGTCCTGGAAATGAGTTTGTCATCAATGGAACAGGATTTGAAAATCTGTTACTTTTCTGCTTTGCGATAGTTTGTATTTAGCAATTTCCTGGTTTGGGGATCTTTGTATGTTTGCAGATAAGACATCTGTTAGAGCTTGCTTTGCCTTAGCCTGTTATTTCAGATTGAATTCTGGCAATAAGCACTGTCAGGTCCCAAATTCCTGACTTCTGTGGTCATTGTTGCTCTAAAGATCCAAATATTTAACTTAGGCACCGACCCAATATATAGTTAGACTATGTCATATTGGCCAAGATCCAATAACTGGCAGTGTCTGCTGACATGCAGGGCCATTTATTGATATGTAACCATTTTGGAGAAAAAAAAAACATGTTGTTTAGATTTTTTTAATGGGATATAGGATTTGATCAAATGCTTATTACATAATTTTCAAATGCTATTTTCAGCACCCAACTTTCTAAGGGGAGGTTATAGCCCTGTAGCTGAGACTAAATCTGAATGAGCTCAGTAAGGTTTTCCGCTGAGTAGACATATATATGAACTCAGACTGTGAATGAAGGAATAGTTCACCAGCTTTTGGTTTTCCTTTGAGAGGACTTTTGAGTTTTCAGATCGTAACAGAGTAAAGGATAAAATATTTAATTGGCTTGGCTCAAATTGTACAATCAGTGAGTGGCCGTTTCATGTTTTAGCTCCTCCCTTGTGGAATCAATTCACCCTTGAAGAATATGCAAGAGGCTGAATCTCCTGAGGTTCAAAGACAATTCTTTGTTTTTAATGACATTAATGAAAATGAAAGTACATTTCTTTTTTATTTTAATATCTAATAGTAGTTTAAATGATGATAATGCTGGGATTTGAGGATATCTGGAAAAAAATTGTGTTGTGATTTTTATAATGTTGTTCTTACACTGCACTTAGGTGTAAGGAATAGGCTAACTAGACACTAATTTTTCAGTGAATTATAAATTTTTGAATTATTAATTTGTGTATAAATATAGGTTGGAGAAAGCAAATATTATTATCTCTTTTAGATTTTTGTTAAGAGCCATTAGTTAGCCTTTTAAATCCCTTACATTCAATGGAATTTACACAAAGGAAACAGATTTTTAGGGACATAGTATATTTCCTCAAATATTTTCTCTGTGATCATCTCCTCTCCCAACCTAAGCATTCCATTAAAGGATTTTTCTTTCTTTTTTAAAAAACGAGAGCATTACTTTATACATCACTTTATATAACACCCGTATTTAACTCTCAAGGGCTGCTTTTGGTACTATAGTTTGAAATTCCAAATAAACCCAAACTAAAATTTTAAAACAATCTTTCAAACCTTCATACCTATGATACAATGCATATTATTGCTTCCTACAAGCCAATGCCAATACAAACATTGATGAACAAGTTTCTAAACATATTTGTGCAGAAATCAACAATACTGATTATGAGTAAAAGGAAGGAAGGATCAGTTTTGTGAGAAAATAAAACTAGAATGCTCAAATGATTATACAAACAAAAATCCAAGACCAAGAAGTAAAAGTAGTGAAACAAACACAAATATGGGAAGAGGGAGAGGAGAGAAAGAGGAAGGAAAGGAACACATGAAGGAAGAAGGAGGAAGCTGAAGGGAAATATAAGGTTAGAAGTTGAAAAGTCAACTATAGGCCTGGCACAGCATGCTTGATAACTGGAAGAAAGAGTAAGAAAAATGCTTGAAAGTAAGACTGAAGCAGAGTTGAAAGGGATTTTACATACAGCATAACTCCTAAGCTATGCTCGCCCAAAAGCACTGATTGATTAGCCAAATACTGGAGTCTTATTACTATATAATCAGAGATAGCAAAAGCCATGCTAAATGCAATCCAGTACATAGGGAATAATGCAGTTCTTAAAGGGTTAACAGAATTTTCTTTGTAGCATCAGCCATTAATTGGTTAAAATTGTGTGGCTGCTTCCCTCCTGCTCACAGCCTAGGATGGATGCACAAGTTGTGTGAGTTTTATATTAGCCATAATTAATAGTATGTTTTTTTAGTGCTATAACATGATGGATGTGATCCACAGTGCATTTCTAGTGGCATTTTATGGATGTTTAGCGCAATGAAAAACCAGGTTGAGTCTTATTCACTGTTCTCTCATTTTTTTTCAGTCTCCTCATCCCTAATAGTCCTGCTCATCCTCTCTTTGCATTATATGGTTTTGTTTGGAACTTTAATAATATGCATTTTTTTGCAAAATCTTTTGTCAAGAGCATCCTCTTTTGCAGACTTTATGTCTCCTTCCCAATGTAGACACCATGGGGATACGAGGAATGTATACAAAACCAACATTCTCTTTTTTCAATCTACTTGGCTTCTATTGTAGGCCAATATGCAGCATGATGTGGGGTATGGATATATATTTTAATATAGTTCTACACCATGAGGATTCTACACCACAAGATTTATAGCCGATCATATATAACCGGGAAAGTCCTGCTACATAGTGAGGTTCTAGAACTGGCAATGTAGAATAATTATGAAATAATTACTATGAATACAGTAATTATGAAAAAAATGTCACTCTGGTTGTATTAGCTATAGGCTATATCAGGGGTGTTAAACTTGCAATGTCATGTGACGTGTCGCAACATATCGTGACTTTTTCTCCATTGCTGGCAATGGGGTAGGCATGGTTTCGGCATGACCCATCTGGCCCGCGGGCCGGCAGTTTGACACCCCTGTGCTATATTCTCCCTTCTTTCTTTTCTGAATGAGGCCATACAAGGGTTTAATATAATGTTGCCAGGCATCTGATGTGACATCAATACATTTACTATCCTGGGCTGGTGTAGTGCAGAAATCCTAAATGGCAGTGGAACAAAAGCATCCAGAGCTGAACAAAATATAAAAGGAAGAATAACACTATTTTGCCAATGGATGTCCAGTCCACTCATACTTGCACATCTGAAGCATCCCAATGGGCACGTAAGCTTATGTTTAGAAACACAAGAAATTAGCATCCAGTGCAACTTTAAAATCATTTCTAGCCATGCCAGAAAACAATTTTAGATGTTAAAATTTAAGTCCTGAGTAAGGTCTAATTTAGAGTTTGAAGCAGCATTAAATTAAATAAAAAATAAGAGATGAAGGCAACAAGTCAAAGCTGGTCATGTGGTAAGACCTTCCCATATCACCTCTTTAACCTCAAAATATATTTCTGGTTTGAATAACAAGGAAAGGATTGTAGCTATGAAATAATTAATTACAGGTTCAGTCCCCATTCTCTTCACTTAGAGCTAGAAAAATAAGTTCTAATCCTGAAGGCCCATAGCTGGGTCTTTACATTTTATAGTGGTCCGCATTCTCTTCATGCCATCTTTATTTTCTTTTTGGCCCATTGCATGGGTAGTCCTTGACTTACCACCACAACTGAGCCCAACATTTCCATGGCTAAGCAAGACATTTGTTAAGTAAGTTTTGCCTTACTGCAGGGGTGTCAAACTCAATTTCATTGAGGGCTGCATCAGCATTGTGGTTGCCCTCAGGGGGCCGGGTGGGTGTGGCTAGAGTGCATATGGCCTACTGGGTGGGCGTGGCCAGCTCTACATCGTTCGCATCAAGGGTGCCTATGGGGGCCCAGGCAGGAGTGGGACAGATCTGAGGGTCTCTGACAGAAGGAGGGTTTCTGGGCCAGGGCCAAGGCAGTGTGGGCCATTCCCTCACTGTTTCCAGGATGGCTTCGTGGGCCACATGAAACGGCTTTGCGGGCCGGATCCGGCCCCCGGGCCTTGTGTTTGACATGTCTGCCTTACTGTATGACCTTTCATACCACAATTGTTAAGTGAATCACTGCAGTTGTTAAGTTACTATCATGATGGTTAAGTGAATCTGACTTTTCCATTCACCTGGCTCATCGGAAAGTCGCAAAAAGGTGGTCACATGACCCTGGGGAATGCATGTGAAAAATCATTCATGTGATAAAACATGAAAAATGGCAATAATTTACTTTTTTGGTGCTGTTATAACTTTGAATGGTCACTAAAGGAATGGTTGTAAGTCAACGACTACCTGTATAACCCTTTTTCCTTTGCATGGTGCAAATCCAACAAGTATGTTCAGTCTTCAATTGTTTTAGGGACATGTGCACATAATGGTTGCATAGAATAATTTCAAGTTACTCCTGATACTGGGGTCTGCATTTCCATTATTTTCCAAAAAGGAGGCATGTTATTTTCTGAATGTTTTTACCGGCAGTTAATTTCATATGTGAAAATTGCATAGGTTCATTCAGAGATAGCAGCAGTAATAAGATTGTTGCAAATGTTAAAAAAGTATGCCAAATTACCCATCGGAAAAGTTAATTTCCTGTCTTTCGTGGGCATCACAAGCACATTCCACAGTGGTGTGTGTGTGTGTCTCTGTTTTTGTCTCTCACACACATATACAAACAGGCACAAAGACACACAGGCGTATGGTTATGAGAGCTGAGTTAAGTGTAATAGGGAGCTGGCAAAGGCTGTTATAGCTGTATGATCCCTTTTAAAGCACAAGGAAGTTGGTTAGAAATTGAAGGTGAGGCAATGAAAAAAAAAAGTTTTCAATCTCTCAGCAAGCTAAAAGGAATGATTGGTCCATACCCATAAATTCAATCCCAAGATGCTCTGCCAATGCAGAAAGTTGACATAAAAAGAAAGAAAAGGGAAAATAGTTTCAGAAAAGAGCAATACACCTTACTGAAAAAAACAAATTACACATAGATATTATACCTATTAGGTGTTTGCACAATGAGACAGGACAAATGGCCTAAGGTTAATGTGTAGAGCTCATGTAAGCTTTCACAGACTCTTTTTAATATATATATATATATATATATATATATATATATATATATATATATATATATATATATATATATATATATATATATATATATATATATTTATTTACAAAACTATGGCTCTAAACCAAACCACAAAATGGTACCGCTGTATACAATTTAAATAACATGATGACTTCACCAATGTATTTTAACCCTTAAAGATACTACTGAAGTATATGTATTTACTCTATCATCTGTATCACATTTAAGGTACAAAACACCCCCATATAAAACATGTTCATTACTACACTTATGGTCCATAGTGGGGAACTGATCTTGGATTTTGCTATACATATAACTTCACTGTTTCACAATCTCAATCTCCCTTGTTTTTTAATCTTAGCGACTAAGGTGTGTGGACTTCAACTCCCAAAATTCTCTAGTCAGCATTTTGGGAACTGAAGTCTATACACCTTAAAGTTGCCGAGATTGAGAAACATGGCTTTAGACTGTTGTAGGCAGAATTTAAGTTTACTCTACTGCAGGCTCATGTTAGAAAGGATAAAATGTAAATATACGCAGTTCTGCATCTGAAGTGGTAGTAAGTAGCCTCTTCTGCAATTATAAAACTGATTTGAAATTCTTCTTGGATCATAAAAAGGAATGAGAAGAATTACTGAAATTATTATACGTTATGAAGCCTCAGAGAATCAATCTGATCAGAAGCAGATTTATGAGTAACTTTGTAAAACCATGAAACGATGTATGAACATTATGTGTTTCAGAACACTATATGATAATATTGAATCTTACAAGTGATTTTTCCCCTTCTTCTAATACTACTGGGAGCAGAAAAAATGGCATTACAGTAGATGATGACTAAGAAGAGACTATGTGTAGTTGCAAATGACTACCTTCCATAGAGGGTGGCCCGTTATGTTGTGGCTACTGTAATTGCTGGAATTTATACAGACAGCACAATTTGCTACAATGAAACTATACTGATACTTCAGCTGAAGTACAGAATTGCTTGCATTTTTAATTCAAATCCAAATCCTTTGATATGATTATAAACAGACTAGTATGGATCAAAACTCTACTTGATTGCAATATTGGGAATGTGTATAATGAATGGATTAAGTTTTTTTTAAAAATGATAATATTAGACTGCTTGTTTTATAAAGCATTCAGTGATTACTCACAGCTCTGTATGTTACCATTTAATTCTAGTATCAAACTATAACTGCTATGTTTGTCACTAAGGAGCAATTGCTGATTCCTTTCTTAATATGTATAGGGGTGTATGTGCGTGCGCGTGTGTGTGTGTGTGTATATATATATATACACACATACTATATTCATTTTCACTTCTTATAGGTTAAAAAATTTCCAGCAGTGTACAGTTTTCCTTTACAACCAGTCATATTTTAAGGGTTAAATAAAAATACATAGGTTTTTCACACACTTAAGAGCCAGTGTTACTTGCCTACATGAACACTACTAACAATACATATTAGCTGCAGTTGCATAGAAGTTTCAGTAGAATTAGTGACATGCTCATGCATAAATATTATTGCATATGGTAGTTCACAGGTAAGATAGACAACCCAGATGAATTTCAGATAAATTCACTAATTTCAAACAGCTTATATATGAGCTAATTAAATAGCAAATTGGACACACACACACACACACATAAATAATTTTCATTCATTTGTTCATTCGTTCATTCTGGTAGCAAAACTCATGCACAGGGAACATGCACTGCTTATTCTAGCTCCAGGATAAATGCAAAACATTCCAATTAACATTTGCAATTCATATGTTTTCTTGATTTTCAAACTCTCAAACAATCATGCTTGCTCACTTCAGGGCTAAAGATATTATTCCATACATTCACAGTATTATACAGCTACTATGATTTTATTTGTTATGTCTGCCTTGAATGTTAAAATTTATAACGGCTTATTTAAATACTTATTACACGGGTACACAGTCTGTAAATAGTAAAGTAATAGCACTTTGCTTATGCTTTGCTGTTAAAACTCTGAGACTAGTGGGGGGGAATAGCTCTGTAATTTTTCTTTTTGCTTGTTTGTTTAGGCAGTTCTGCCTATAAGCTTCATTCTGTAGTGCTTTGCAGTTGAGCACAATTATCATTTATGCATGAAGTTAGTAACATTAACAAAATTACCAATGTAATGAGACAATTTAAAATCCAAAGTAATTTGGCTGTAGCATACATATTCTACTATCTCCTTAGGAACCTCTTGTTTTTTCTGTCTCGAATTTCAAAGGTAGCTAAGCCTGAACCAAGTAAAAATTACTTTTAGTAATTTCGCTGACTGTTTCTTTTGCCAAAGGAGATTTCTACGTTGCCTGAAAGTGGTGGAGCTCTGAGGCTTGAATGTCAACGAGATAATGTAAAATTTATCTTCAAAACCTCTTAATCTACTGAAGATGGAGTGCAAATAAATGGATGGCGGGTATCAACACGGGTGGCAACTAGGGAGGATAGATTGGTGCTGTGGGAGGATGGTCATAAAAGTGGGCTGCCCCAAATGTCTAACACATGGCTATGAGGTTGCTGCAATGGCTGGAACTTTGAAGTTGGGTTATAAATCTATTTTTTCAGCACCGCTGTAACTTTGAACAGGCACTGAATGAATGGACGTAACCTGAGGACTACTTAGATCCCTTAGAACTGGTAACCGCTGAGAATTACATTTTGTGATATTGCATGATTTATTGATGGGATTAATATACAAGAAGCGATCTGGCAAATTTTCTAAAAAGGTATTTATATCAGGAGTAATTACAACTACTATATCAGGAGTAATTACAAGTACTATGTCTATTTTTTTGTATTCATTTTATCTTAGACTAGATTATGAAATAAATCCTCATTAGATGTTTTACAGCTACTCACATAACATACAGTACAGGCAAACCACCGCATAAATGTAACTTTGAAGTTACTATTTAATTAGCAAAACAAAAACAAAACCTTTTTTTGTATATCTTTACTTATATCTGACCAATTGAAACTGCTTCTTTTGGGATCATTCTTGTGAGATGCAAATGTATATTCCACAAATACATTATTAAGGCTTTAAAAGAGACCTTTGGTACATACATTTTAGGTAAAAGGGGTGTCATGATTTGTGAACATATTTAAGAAGCTGAGATTTTTTTTAGCATTCAGGTGGAGCTGAAGTCAGTATATATCTATCTATCTAACTATCTAACTATCTATCTATCTATCTATCTATCTATCTATCTATCTATCTATCTATCTATCTATCTATCTATCATATATCTACAAATAAAGAGTTCAATTATTATTCCAGATAAGCAGAGACTTCCTGTTCATATTATACCTTCACTTATTCTTCGTTCCTGAACATTTTATACAATAGGAAAGAAGTTAGAAAATTCTTTCAAATATATTTCTTATATGGGTAATGAAAATATCAAGAACAAGCTTTCTACTAATTGATTTTTTAACCCAAGAAAAATATTAGGCAATATTAATTCTAAAACTCCTCTTTGGGAAATTGCCTGTAATTTAGGAGCTGAGTGCTTAGGGTGGTTATAAATTATTCATGCATTTTTTTCACAGACATGAAAAATATAACCCATATGACTGACGCATGCTACCTTGCCAATGGAAATTAAATAGGATCATCATGAAGCAGCTGACATTTTTCACTGCTGTTGAATAAACCATCAGGGACTGTTTAGCAGGGCTGTGCACACTTCAAAAATGATTTGAAAGAAATACTTTGAGCCATGTGCAAAAACGGGATCTCTCTGCTACTCATTAAAGCAGGTCACTTTTGTTGTTGTTTTTTTAGGCTTCTTCAGGAGTTTAAAAAAGAGATGCCACTGCTTTAAGGAAACACTCATTAAATGAATATGACACTCTTAAAGCATTAGTATTCCACTGACCACTTAATCAAAAATATTCGGATTCCAGTAATAATACACTGATTATGCACAGAACTGTAAGAAATCTCTATGGCAAACTCTGCAATTATAAAGTGTTCACCTCATATAATCTTATGGCCAGTTTTAGCTTTGGACTTAACTGGTTATGAATTATGGGAGGTAGAACTAAACGTTTCTATAGGAAGTCTGACTGCAAAAGATTGTTGTTTTTGAAAATCTCATTGGGTCTGCCACAAGCACTTGCGTAGCTCTAAAATAGCTCTTTAGAACCCTACTAAACATTTGTTGTGAAAGGGCAAAGCAAAATAACATTCAGTTAATCAGACAGGGATAACAAATTCTTGGTTCAATATATAAATCTGAGTTGTGACATGTATGTTATATAAATGGCATTCTCTTGTTTATGTTAAATGGACATTTTTAAAAAATTAAGTAAAACCATTGTCCTCAGTTCACATATTCTTTAGCACTGTTTATTGATTACATTTGATGTGATCATGTTTTATATCCAATTTCCTCCATTGACTATTGCTCAGAAATATCTTATTTGGATTAGATTTGGAGAGTTACAGCTTTGTAATGATATTTAGCCTTATGTTCATATTTAACTCCTTGAACAGCTATTAATTGGAATCAATATTATCCCCCCCCCTTTAATTTTTATTGTTCTAATTTTGCTGTAGTCTTGACATTGCTTGGACAATCATTACCATGCAAACAGGCAGAAGCAATCGAGATTAAGGTTCATGGAATCCATTTAGTAATAAAGGAAAATCTGAGGAAAGATGCGACTAGAAGAAAGCAGAACCAAACTGAGCATGCTCCTATTCAGGCAGAGACAGAAAGGAAGTGGACGTACTGTAGAAGCTGGCCATTACGTAGTTTTGACAGCGATCACCAGTAAATTCATTTGGGCACCTGAGAGTAAAAACAAAAACAAAAAGAAAGAGAAAACAGAGAAAGAGAAAAAGAGGCAATTATATGCTAAGAGGCTCCTTGAGTGACTGCAGCCAGAACTTTGATGAATTCATCTTCAGAAAATGGGCCTGTTTCTTATTGCCAAGAGGCTGAAAAAGTTTTGAGGAAAAAAAATGGCTTCACAAGTACCAATTTAAGGAGGAAGGTGGTTAATTTTAGTTAATATAAAAGTATAACACCTGAAATGACCACTTGATAATATTGTCATTAGACAGTGAACTTGAACACAAGCCAGCTATTTTTTTTTTTAAAAAAATTTAGGCTAAAGCCTCAGAGACCCTTATCCAAATAAGAATACTTTCTATGACAACCAGAACAATAAAGAATTGCTGCAATTAGCAAAACAATAGTAAGTGTTTGGTGCTGTCAAATCTGCACAGAATGGTCCAAGGCAAAAGAAAAAGATCCCACTTTAAACTGAAGAGTGAAAACATCAAATGATAGTGATTTTGATTGCTGTAATTTGGGGAGAAAACACATTTCATCTTATTTTAAAACATACTTTGTGGACTTTTTGGCAATTTATGGACTTTCATGGGTACAACTTCAGCACATCTTGGTCCAGAGAATCCATCCTGACACCTAAAGGCAAAAATGTGATCCACAATTTAAAAAGAGAAGACCCAGGGGTAGAGAAAATCCTGTTCTGTTTCTATGGCACATGAGACTCCTCTAAAAGACCGCAGAGAAAGAATTTAAAATGAAAATGGATGACAGAACCATTGCATTTTTATTTAAACAAATTCTGTGTCACCAAAAGATAACCACAAACAACAAAACTAAAAGGTACAATCAAGGAAAGGAAGTAATGCTGATGATAAATTTTCAGCTGATGTTTCTTTCTAGAATGCTATACCATGAATTCACTGGTGCTTTCAGCATTTATTTTGATGGCAAGATCAATTAAGGATATTATCCTTTTTCCCCCCACTGCCATATCCATTGATATTTTAATAAATATGCAGAAACATGGACTTTTATGTTACAGTTGTACTACAAAACTACCAAAGCAGAGCATAACATTTTCAAATACAAAATATATGATGAAATAGTAGAATGCAATGCTTTCTTTCTTTCTCTTTCTTTCTTTCTTTCTCTTTCTTTCTTTTTCTTTCTTTTTATGATTTAAAATTATTAATTGACCATATCAAATTAACTCCAGGCAGCATTATGTCAAAACAAAAATATAATACCACCAGTAGCAAGAACAGTATAAAATCAGAGGCAAAAATATATTTATTCTATTATTAGGGTCCGATAGAAAAGCTGATCCTCCATATTATTCAGAATAAAGGAGGAAAACTGGCCAAAGAGGACTTCAAGAAGAAACTCCAAAGCTTTAGCTAAAAAAAAGTAACCATGCCTCAGGAAAAGCAGTAATAAAAAGTCCTCTATAAAACTCAGATTTATATTGAAACAAGCAATTCCTCAGTTATTGTAAACTCTTGGAAATTAAGAAGCAGGACTTGAATTCAGTTCAAGAGAAAACTGGGAACCTCATCAGATAGGAGTCTCAAAATGCTCTCTCTGATTCTGTCAAGGACTCTGCATTAGATGCATTCTCTAGATTCTTTAACCTCGACACCTAATTCTTCAGATGATGTTTCACTACATCCATGGGAGAAGAAATAACTATATGCTATGCTTCTTTTTCCTTATTTCATGTCTTTAATTCCTTTGGGTCACTGTTTATTGGTCTTTTCTGTGTTGTGCATTACATAGGTTATCTCAAAAGGGAATAGCATAATGGGTATGTATGTATGTATGTATGTATATATGTTCAGTTGGTTACAGTCTCAAGATCAGAATCTGGACTGTAATAGATCTAGATCAAGAATTTAAATCAGAGGTTATAAACTCTTAATAGTTTTTGGCAGATTGACAAGGATTAAACATGTCTTTAATGCTTCTAAAACAAAGAATGGCTAGCAAAGCAAATACAATTTTTAAAAGAACTGTTAAATTAGTTCAGTTTCTAGGCAAAGCTAATTTCTTAGTTCAATAATTTTTAGTTTGATATGATTTATACCAGTTGGCAGATTTCAATATCACAGATGCCACAATTGTGAATTTGGTCTAATTAATTAATCCAAAAATATATGAAATTGGGACAGTAATACACATTCAAATACTTTTATCTGAAAGGAGAACATTTTAAAATGGATAATAATAATCTAGGAAAGAGAAATGGGGATAATGTTTTTTTTAGAAATGATCTAATTGTATTGTCCTTTAATACTGCAGGTAATTTATAATCCTATAGGGAAGCATTTATCATTTCCTCTGTCCATTTAGACAATCTCCATCTGGCAGTTTTAATTAACCAGCACAGTCAAAGGTCCATCATGAACCCAATTTTCCTGAAACAGGAAAGGATATTGATCATATCCTTTCAGGGGGGAAAAAAGAGAAGAAAATCTTCTCTATAAAATGCTATGTAAATTAATGGTGGGGATTATTGAACTTTCTTTAAGATTCAAGTTCAAAGCCATTTGGAAAGGTTCCAGTGGCCGAGATTGGATTTGCCACAGAAAATATGTTTTTTTCTTGCTATTGCTATTATAGCTATTGCTATAGGGTAAACAAAAAAAGAGAGAGAAAAGAATCCCCACTAGAATTGAACTGGATTTCATTGCTTTTGTTCAGTATCATTTTGAACCCAAGGGATGAAAAGAAAATGTCATGCTGAAAGAGAGAAAAAGGGAAAAAAAACTTGTTTGAAATTTATACCATAAAAAAACTCATCTTCCTGGTTTATAAAAAAAACTATCATACAAAGAAATTATGCTGGGTTTGTAAATATATATATATATTTATATATATGTATATATATATTTGTGTAAATTACTAACAAAGAATGAACTGTCCGGTGTGACTACTGCCTGTTCGATGGCCTTCAAGATAGGCTGAAAACAGGAAATAAAGATTTGCCCCATGTTTGGGGCCTAGCAAGGTAATCTAAATAGTTAACATTTGACATATATATATATATATATATATATATATATATATATATATATATATATATATATATATATATATATATATATATATATATATATATATATATATATATATATATATGTTTTCTGAGGTTTTCGCGGGTGTTTGTATGTGCATCTTTGGTTATTCGGGTTTTTCCCCGCGTAGAACTAAAGGTGTAGGGGCGACGTTTCGACGGAATCCCATCCGTCATCATCAGGCTGGTGGCTTCTGCTTCCTTCTTCTGGGAGAAGCATGTGGCTGTTTGTTCCTCTTTTTTAAACTGCCAGAGGGGGTGTGTTCTGTGGGTGGTGTGCTCTGATTGGGTGGGGGAGTAAGTGTGTTCTGATTGGGTGGGAGTGTGTTTTGAATGGTGGGTGTGTTCTGATTGGGTGTGTGTGTGTTTTGAGTGGATGGGCTGGTCTCAGCTGCCAGCCTTAGACCTGAGCTGGTGAGTTGTGCTGCTTTTGTTCGGCTTCGTGTTTGTGGTGGTGCCATGTTTTTATAGTGGGTGTCAGTTTGCTTATTGTGTGGTTTGGAGGGGTTTAAAGTGGCTGATGTTGCAGCTGTAGTTAGGTTTCTGTTTTGTGGTTGTGCCTCGTTATCATTGTGGGTTCGGATTTGCTTTTTGAATGGTTGTGTGGTGGTGATGTCATGTGGTGTTATCATGAGTTTGGGTCTATCATTCTTGGTGGCTGGGACTCGTCTGTCAATCAAGGCGGGTTTCCAAATGGTTGGTAGGCGAGAGGTATCATCTCGTTTGTTTATGCTGTGGGGGCGTTTTTCTATCTCAATGGCTTCTCTGATTATTCTGTTGTTAAAATGTTCAATTTTGGCGATAGTTTTGGTTTTTTTTAAAATCAATTTCATGTCCCGTGGCTTCAAAGTGTTGGACCAGGGATGAAGTTTGTTCTCCTTTTCTGAGTGAGTTTTTGTGCTCTTCAATGCGTGCACTTATTCTTCTGTTGGTCTGTCCGATGTATGTGGTGGGGCAGGTGGTGCATGGGATTTCGTATACTCCTTGGTTTTCTAAGCCAATTATGTCCTTGGGGTTTCTTAGGATGGTGGATATTTTTCTGTCTGTGTAGAATGCTGTTTTGATGTTGTGTTTTTGGAGGACCTTACTGATTCTGTCTGTGGTCCCTTTGGAAGTAACTTTATTACTGTTATTACTACTACTATTATTATTATTATATTTATGCTTAACATTTGAGCATCATTTTCTCCCAAATATGTTTTCCTAAGTCTTGTATAGTAGTCACAGTCTGCTTGAAATATACCCTGACCACAACAGCATAGCATTTAAAATATACTAATACTAATACTAATAATGGAAGGGACCTTGGAGGTCATCTAGTCCAACCCCCTGCTCAAGCAGGAAACCCTATACCATTTCAGACAAATGGCTGTCCAGTCTCTTCTTAAAAACCTCCAGTGCTGGAGCGTTCACCACCTCTGGAGGCAGGTTGTTCCACTGGTTAATTGTTCTAACTGTCAGGAAGTTTCTCCTTAGTTCTAGGTTGCGTCTCTCCTTGATTAGTTTCCATCCGTTGCTTCTTGTCTTGCTTTTAGGCGCTTTGGAGAATAGCTTGACTCCCTCTTCTTTGTGGCAACACCCGAGATATTGGAAGACTGCTATCATGTCCCCCCTCACCCTTCTCTTCATTAAACTAGACATACCCAATTCCAGCAAGCATTCCTTATATGTTTTAGCCTCTTTGAAACGCACTTTGAAACAACTTTGCATAAATACACAAATGTTATTGGACTGTATGTGTCAAACATTCTTTCTCAGAAGGGCTTCATCAAATCAGAGCTGCTAAAGTTTTTAAAATTCTATTTTATCACCGATCTAGCTTGTGCATGTTTCAGAAAGGCCTTATTAGTAAACAAACCAGAATGGCCTGTAAAAAAATATGTCCTGTTTCAGGAATACCAATACCAAGGTGTCCTTTTCAGTAAATAGCACCACTATTCATGGATCCTGGTGTTTCCAAAAATACAAAATAAATTATATTGTATCTCTTCCTACCCCAGCCAGAACTCCATTTTCAAACTCTGATTATTTCTGAAAATAGCAAAATATGTGGTTTGGCTAATAAAAGTTATAAAAGCAAGAATAACTATCACAAACAACACTGTAGCAATGTTGATTGCACATTGACTACATGTTTAAAATAAGAGCTCCCTACACTGCATTAATTAATCTTCAATTAAGAGCCTTGGTGGAGCAGTGGGCTAATGCCTCCTTAAGTAACACCAGCTGCCTGCAATTAGTGCAGGTTCGAGTCCCACCAGGCTCAAGGTTGACTCAGCCTTCCATCCTTCCGAGGTAGGTAAAATGAGGACCCAGATTGTTGGGGGCAATAAGCTGACTTTGTAAAATGCTGCTGTGGGGGGTGGTGGTGAAAGCCCTAATAAGCAGGCATATACATAGAATGAAGGCTATTGCTAAGCACATTTGATTTGTGCTTCTTAGATTGTAAGCTGCCCTGAGTCTTCGGAGAAGGGCGGGATATAAATGGGATTAAAAAAAATTATGCTTGAAGACCAAGGTTGACATAAGCAAAACAATGATATGAGTATAATTATATGAGATGAATTAGAATGAGAGTTTTCAGTTGTTAGGAACTTTTCTCCAATGACATTTTACCTTGAGCTTAGTATCAGATATTTTACTGATAACTTTGTTGGCCATAAAGACATTTGAATCCCAAGTTGGCAGCTAAAGAGAGAATGTTTGACAATAGTAAAATTGTCTGCAATGTTATGGTTTGTGTTTCAGTTTAAGGAAATATTGCTTTGTTTTTCAAACAGTAATTCACATGTAATAAATATGATTTTACTATTGAAGCAAAAACAGAGATATCTTAATGCTTCCCCTTTAGGATATAGCTGTATCAAAACACTGTATTTCTAACCCTGATATGAATTTGTCTATTTTTTTATTCAAAAAATCCCAACAACAATGAAGTGATAGTACAGCTCTACTTACTTGGATTAATTAGGTAACACTGTGTTTTGTATGGCAAAACTGGGTGAGTATGGTCTTTCTAACACTTCATTGGTCAAATTTGCTTTCCAATCTGTACATTTTAAATAGGGTTGGTATGACATTTTATCTGAATGAAATTGATCTTTCTGCTTTATATGTTCTTGCATATAATTATATCAGGACTTGAATGTTATTATGAGCAATATAGTAGGAGTTTTTGGTTTAACAAGGCCAATCTGAAAACAAAGCAATGAAAGAACACCCATTAAGAAGTAATTATATTCTCAATTTGATGTGAAGCTTACAATATTAACTAAGTCTGGGAACTATAGGAAACTTCTAGCTTCTAGAAATAGAAAAAGCATATTTTATTTTATTTCAGCCAAAATATAAGACATCTTATATATAAGACATCTTAGAATTCCAACCAATTAATTATCTAATTGTTCACAGAGTATGTGCTATATGTTGCAATGTTTCTGGAATAACTTTCAGCTTGAAAAATAGTGGAAAGTCAATTGTGACATCTCTACCACAATGGTAAGCTATCACAGGTCACTGATCTAGCAAATATTATGGAATAATTTCAGAATGTCTTGTTTTAATGAAAGAAAGAAAGCATATGTAGATTTCATATTCGTATTTCGTAAATGGTCTTTTAATTTAAAACATGGTTTTTTTCTCCAAACAAATGCATAAGTAACAACATTAAATTTTTTGAATGCTTTTACCATATGAACAGTATCAACTAGTCAAACCAAAGATTCATTTACTGTAGTTTTTCAAATTGGTTCACTCCAGCTAGGTTGACTTATGGGTCTGATAATTTTTATGAAATGCAGTCATTGGCCACGTCAACAGAGTATGATGGTCCAATGCAGCTGGAAGCAAATTGGGCACCAAAATAGCGGCTCCTTTTATTTTAATACATTGGGGATTTTTTTGGGGGGAAAAAAAGGTACCGTATTTCTTTTTCTATCAGATTGTTATTCCTTTTTTTTGGCTAAAGCATTTTATATATGGATTTAATCTAATTTAAATCATACACACAAAAGTACCTGCATGTTTTGGAGACATGGGAAATGATTTGGGATGGTGTTTAACTCTTATTTTGGAGGATAAAAAAACCCGTCATCAGCTCATAACATATATTCTTTAGGTTAAACAGTGTTACTATATGAAACATGCATTAAAGCAATAAATTCTGTAGCTTCACTGGGAAGTTTCTCGTACTTGCATAAATATCTTGGGTTTGGAAGATCTTTGACCATGAAGCATTCACCCCCATTTACACAGTAGCCTTTCTTATTCACATCACATCTTGTGAGATGACTTGTCCCAGTAGTAGATGTAGAAGTGGCTAGAAGAAACAATGGAAATAGAAAGGGACAAATCTCAGTATGCACGTACTCAGAGTAAAAGAGTTAGAATTATTAGTATTAGCATTTTTATGACTTGCAACAAATATTCAGTACCTTAGTTGCAAAGAGAACAACAAAAATCACTTTGTCCAAAGTATTCTGAGGGTTACCATATGATGTCTGAGTCAACACTCATTTTCCTGCTCATGGAATGGGACAACTCACCACAGTCAACTCTCCATGCTCAATTCACCATGGGACAACATGCCAAAGGACAATTCTATAATTCAATTTAATTATTTAAAATAATTAAAACATTTTATTTTTTGTCAATCACATTTCATTGTGTCCCTCCTTTGGCATCCTTTATTTATTTATTTATTTATTTATTTTATTAGTTTTCTATACCGCCCTATTCCCGAAGGACTCAGGGCGGTTTACAGGGCAGCGTATAAAAGACAATATAAAAAGACAATATAAAATTAAAATGAATTAAATTAATTAAAGCCCAACAATTAAAACAATATTAAAAAGCTAAAACCCCTTCAGTCCAGGCCTGATAGATCAAAAAGCCAGGTTTTCAGGTCCCGGTGAAATGAACGCAGATTGGGGGCGGTCCGGAGTTCCACAAGTAAATCATTCCAAAGGGCAGGCGCGCCCACAGAAAATGCCTTCCTTCTGGGGATCACTCGCCGGCACTCCCTAACCGGCGGCACCCTAAGGAGGCCCTCTCTATGGGAGCGCACAGGACGATGGAAAGTTGATGCTGGCAGCAGGTGCTCCCTAAGATAATCCGGACCCATGCCATGTAGGGCTTTATAGGTCATCACCAGCACCTTGAATCTCACCCGGAGGGCAACTGGAAGCCAATGCAGCTTGCGGAGAAGAGGTGTTACATGGGACTATCAGGAGACTCCCATCTTTAATGATTCTATTCCACCATTTCTTCGATAATAGTGTAACTCTTATCCCTCAGTGAGTTATCCCCCAGCAAGTTGTCCATGGTGAGTTGTCCCACAGTGAGTTGGCTGCAGTGTGTTGTCCTAGACCCTTCCTGGTCGCACTGTAATATTTTACAACTAATCTCTTTGACACTGTAGGATGGATAGAGGAGTGAACAAAAGCAAGTCTCTTGCTCCTGGCATGATATTTTATTATACAGTACTTTGTATAGCTTCTTATAAAATACATTTGCTGAACAGAGTATAGAAAAAACATGCAAAAAGTAATACGAATAGTATACAATTCTACATATTCACAATAAACCAACACTTTCTTATATTCTCACATACATATTCATCACATTATTTCCTTTAGAGATAAGTAACATTATGCAAAGTTCAGAAAGAGAACAAGAAATAGTAAGGAAAAGAATTGGAAGGATGTGTGTATGTGTGTGTGTGTGAGAGAGAGCCACAATGTATCTTGTTTACCAACTCCTTTGAATACTTCAGCATACTTTTCTTTGTTTGCAAACTATCCTTGTTTCTATCTATATCCATACTCCCCCCCTTTGTATGTTGTCATTTGTTGTTTAATCTTCTGACCTCTTTTTTGAGGATCTTATCAATTTCATCCATCAACATTTTTCAACTCTTCCTCTTCTCTCAAACTCTTCACTCCTCATATATTTGTTTTGCAATTCTATTATCATTTGTGCTCTTTACAGACTACACCACACCACATTTTTTTCCGAACTGGTTATTCAGAATTAATTTATTCTTGCTATTAACTGTAACAAGTTTACATGTTACCACACACTCTTCTTAATTACACAATTCCTACTTCATTTTACTTGTTCTATTGTTTCTCTACATAGTGGTAAAGGCACCAGGTTAGAAAGCAGGAGACCATGAGTTCAAGTCCTGCCTTAGCCATGAAAATCAGCTGGGTGACTTTGGGCCAGTCCTCTCAGCTCAACCCACCTCACAGGGTTGTTGTGGCGAGTAAAATAGGAGAAGGAAGGTATGTTCTCATGCTCTTCAACCTTTTGTAACACCAGCATCTGCTTTACAGTAGGGGGTCTATTCTGGGTTGATAATCCTAAACCAGGGGTCCTCAACCCCAAGTCCGTGGCCCAGTACCAGGCCGCTGCATGTCAGCAACCGGTCCGCACAAACAAGCAAAGCCCCATCTGTGGGATGCAGGCAGCACACAAAACCACACAATCTCCAGCCTGCAGAAAAACCTTTCTCCACGGAACCAGTCCCTGGTGCCCAAAAAGTTGGTGACTTCTGTCCTAAGCATTAGTTTGCTATCATCTGAAATTCAGCCATACACATGAAATACAGAGAAGTCACCCTTAACCAAGCAAATCAAAGTCAAATTGAATAACAATGCAACTGTCTGCCTTGAATCCAATTTGCTTGAATCCAATCCTTCCACATCTAGTTCTTTCACTGCTTAATTAATCTGCTAGTAACATTCAATCAATTCAATTAATTAATTTAATGACTTCCTGTAGATGCTTCAATCCAAAAAGAAAAATAAATTGGTAGAGCTGTCAAAACCCCTCATTACTGTTTGCCTTCCTCTCAATTTAGTCCATGCTGATAATTTCAGGATTTAATCAGCTCTCAGATTTTAGATAGCTTTTGCTCTTTCCATCTCCAAGCCTCAAATTCTTAGGAGACACAGACTCCAGGAGAGGTCACCTCCACATCTTAGCTCCATCATATGGAATCATCACTTAAAAATATAATTAGGCATAGCCATAATTTATGAACTGGATCATCAGTGTTTTCTGATGGAAATTACTACTGCATATGGAATTCTAGAATCATACAAGAACTGCACCTATTACCTCTTCTCCTTTATCCTCTTTCCATGTTTTCTTCTTAAATCAGACTATTACTCTAGAGACACCCTGCAGTTCTGAAGTAAATGCATTAATTTGAAAAGAAATGCAATACTGTCTGCTTGAGATCCTGCAGACAAAGTTTATTACTGCCACAAAGGTTAATGGAATGTTTTAAATTGAATTATAAGGATGAATGTAGAAGAGTTAAGCTTAAAGCTACCTATAATTGCTGTGGCCATCTTATTTTGCCCTTTTTTCTCTGAGCAAGTGAGAGATCAAAAGTAATTCAACTGGAATGCAGCGAAGAGATTTTTTTTTTTTAAAAATTGAGATAAATTGTGGACCAATCTGAACCATGGAAAAACAGGCTTAACAGTTATTCTCTCTTTTCAGAAGTCTCTAAAAATAATAAAAATTGGGGAAATATTACTTATCTGTTTGTTGATATGATACAGTAGCTTCTCCCAACTTGGGTGCTTTCAGAAATATGAACTTCAACTTCCAGAATTCCCTGGCTTATTAGTGAGAATTCTGGGAGATGAAATTCAGTAAACTGAAGAGCAACCAGATATGGGGAGGTAACTTGTCTATCAATAAAAGTTCTCTAAGTAGGAAAAAAATTAAACTATTGGAATATAAACCATAGTAATGAAAAGCAACAATGAAGACAATGAAGTTGCAGAAATGCTTTGATGAAAAAGTGTTGAGAAAGAACATTCTTGGATGAATAAAGAAGTCTTCATGTGATATTAAAAACGTCACAAGAAAGGCATCAAATCAAGGGGAAATGTGTATGCATGTATGTATATTTATACACACACATACATAGTGCTAGGATGCTACTATGAAGGTCCTATCATGAGTGGCCATCATAACTCTAGTTGATAAGAATGCAAAGAAATTTAATTCTGAATACAACTCTGTTTAATTGTCTAGCACACATGAAAGTACATGATTTTTCTGCTTTACAGTAGTTGTTTAAAAGGGATGGTCTGTAATTTGGTCCAGACATTAATGAATTTATTTTTTGAAAATAAATCAATCAATCTGCTCTACCTATTTTAAAGAAGGCAGTAGCCTACCTGCCTCTTAAGAATCCAATTATTTCTGGATTCAACAGCTCTGGACAATTTTTTTAAAGTCTTCAACCTCCACCTTTTGGGAAAAGTTGTGGAGAAGGTGGTTGGACTGCAGCAAAGAGAATTAAAGATGAATTCCATATCCTATTGCAACTTCCAATAAAAGTATAGAATTAAATCCATATGTCAATAAATTTAAATATCTCCACGTTACCTGCTTGGCAGAATATTAGATTTTACTATTCCCCAGATCGTCATCAGCTTTTTCCAGTTTACCCTGAACTGCAGTTAACATTATTTTAAAACTCTATTTAAATATCTTAAAAATAAGACATTGTATGATTCCAAAGCTTAGGAGCCAAATCCTGGACTGGTCTTAGTTATGAAAGGGCTGAGATGATAGCATAAAGTTGAAATTGCCTTTGAGACTGAATGAGTTTCAGAAGCCACAAATACATAGGAAAGAAGAGAAAAAAAGTAAGATGAAAGCTCTTGTTCTTCCAAGGAGCCAAGAAACGTCTCTTGCTTGCTCTGATATTCTCTGTACAGACAGTCCTCAACTTACGAGCCCAAAATTTATGTTGCTCAGTGAAACATTTGTTAAGTGAATTTTGCCCCATTTTACAACCTTTCTTGCCACAGTTGTTAAGTGAATCACTGTGGTTGTTTAGTCAGTCTGGCTTCCCCATTGATTCTGCTTGTCAGAAGGTCGTAAAAGGTGATCACATGACCCCGGGAACACGGCAATCGTCATAAATATGAGCAAATTGCCAAGGGTGTGAATTTTGACCACATGACCATGGGGATGCTGCAATGGTGATAAGTATGAAAAATGGCCATAGGTCACTTTTTTCACTGCTGTGGTAACTCCGACTAGTCACTAAACGAACTGTTGTAAGTCGAGGACTACCTGTACAGAAAGTGCTTCCTTAATTTTAGTTGACTAGTTAAGGCCCTATCTGGAGGAGAAAAGATGATCATAAGTAGCCCAGGTCTTACGTAAAAAGTGGCTCTGAGATACGCTTTGCACTTTAAAAATTTGGAGACGTTTCTTTTATTAATTCTTTTCGCAAGAAAGCAATTGTCTTCTACACCTGTACAATACCCCTCTGCATATGCTAGACTGAAATTTAGAACAGAAAAATCCCTTTACTGGATTATTGTGTCAGTTTTTTAAAGTCAAATGTTTTGCAATAATTACTTATTTGAATTTGTACCAGCTTTATTACGGTTCCAATTTGTGACTTCCACTATTCATAAAAAAGGACTTTGCTTGTGAAAAGACCATAGAAATTCATACCGGGTATTATAAGTCTTTACAAAATTAATGTCTTTTTTATCGAAATGTATACTATTAATGCATCATTGTGGTGAATGAAACATTATACTAATCTGATGTAATATTTATTCCACTAAATACATAAAAGGGGTATCAATAAATAGTACGTCAGCAAAGAACGATGAAATATAAGTGCCATAACTTCATTCTAGAGAGATACTGAGTAAGCACAGTTAAGTTTGGCTTTTCATTTCACATAAAATTCAATCCATCTGTTCAAAGGTACAAGTGAAATATTTTTTCCTAGAGAAGGAAACTTTTTGGGAAACAAAACTTCACAATAAATCAAATTTAGATTCTTGTTCTTAGTAGCAGCAAAAATAAATAAAACAAAATGCAAGGTTTCAAACTTCTCTATCCTTCCTCTTCTCCAATTTGTGCACATTATCTGATGAATCATTTATTGTCCTAAATTATTGCTTTTTAAATGATTTAAACACATTTACAAAGTAAAACTGAAATAATTCTGTTTTAGTTATACATTGCTCTAAAACCAAAAAATTTTTTCAGCTTATTTAGGTATGGTTGACCTTCTTTTCACACCTAGAGATATGGAAACATTTACTATATTAAATTCTTTGTTTTTCAAATAATCTGTTCTGAAAATCTTTTATATTGACTTATAAAGCTACGCTTTTCCTTCTTTTAAAACATACCCTCAGAATAGATAATTGTGTGATTTTGAGCTTCATACTACTAGCTTAAAGTCCATCTTCCAATAGACACCTTTGCCCAAGAATGAAACCAGTCAGGTAGTACCTACTATTGGTCAGTAACTGATATAACAACATGGCCTCCTATTTCAAGTCTTCAAGAGTGTCTGGTTGCTTCTTGGGCTGCTTTGAATCTGACTGAATGAAGTATATATGCTTTATATTTTAACAGAGTTTCTGCTGAGATCAGGTATAACTTCAAGCAGCTAGAGCAGGGGTCTTCAAACTTGGCCCTTTTATGACTTGTGGACTTCAACTCCCAGAATTCCTGAGCCAGGAAGAGCCCTGAGCTAGAGCGTCACGCACACAAGGTAACAAGTCTAATGACACTGATGATGGGAAAATAAGCTATCAGCTGCAGTCCTTGTAGGTCAGGGGTGTCAAACTCAATTTTACTGAGGGCCGCATCAGCATTGCGGTTGCCCTCAGGGGGCCTGTGTGGGTATGGCCAGGGTGGGTGTGGTCTACTGGGTGGGCGTGGCTAGAGTGCGTATGGCCTACTGGGTGGGCGTGGCCAGCTCTACATCGTTGACATCAAGGGTGCCTATGGGGGCCTGGGCAGGAGTGGGACAGATCTGAGGGTCTCTGGCAGAAGGAGGGTCTCTGGGCCAGGGCCAAGGCAGTGGGGGCCGTTCCCTCACTGTTTCCAGGATGGCTTTGCGGGCCACATGAAACCACTTCGCGGGCCGGATCTGGCCCCCGGGCCTTGTGTTTGACATGTCTGTTGTAGGTCATAAACAAGACTCTTTTGCTGAATTATAAATAGATAAGGATGTCTTCTTTAATAATAATACAATGACATGATAGCAGTGTTCCAATATCTCAGGGGCCCCCACAAAGAAGAGGGAGTCAAGCTATTCTCCAAAGCACCTGAAAGCAGGACAAGAAGCAACGGATGGAAACTAGTCAAGGAGAGAAGCAACCTAGAACTAAGGAGAAACTTCCTGACAGTTAGAACAATTAACCAGTGGAACTACCTGCCTCCAGAAGTGGTGAATGCTCCAACACTGGAGGTTTTTAAGAAGAGACTGGACAGCCATTTGCCTGAAATGGTATAGGGTTTCCTGCCTGAGCAGGGGGTTGGACTAGATGACCTCCAAGGTCCCTTCCAACTTTATATTATTATTATTATTATTATTATTATTATTATTATTATTATTATTATTATTATTATTATTATTATTAAGAAAAGAATGACTGACAGAACAAAGAGCTCACTATATCACAGGTTTTTGTGAATAAATACAGCTGTCGGCAGAGGCACAATTGTAATGCACTCCACTGGTGAGTGAGTTGGTGAGTGAGTTACAATGATCCAAAATGCTGGAAATCAATTAGAGAACATTTAAATTATGATACCCTGTACAAGATTTATATTCTCAGCTCTTTTTAGACAGCATTAGTTTAAAAGATTCCTTTTTCTTTATTAAAGTAGATTTTTACAATACTCTGGTAAAAAGCCATATAAAAAGAGTTTTCTGAAATAAATAGATGCACTAATTGGGGTTCTTACTATCTGCAATTTCAAAAATAAAATAAAATAAAATAGGGCAACTTGTTAGTTACTACAATTTATTCTCTCACTCCCCACAATATAGTAACTCTGTGACAACTGTTTCTCAGAATGTGGTTTTTGGGGGAGTTTTAATGCTCTCAGTAGTTTGGTACATACAAAATTATGTTAATGGGTGAGTGGGGCTATGGATATGATTGCATTCTGAACTAAGGATTCTGAATGTATCTATGATTACAGGTACTCCTCGAATTAAGCCCAACATTTCTGTTGCTAAGTGAGACATTTGTTAAATGAGGTTTGTCCCATTTTGCGAACTTGAACAAGAAGGAGCAAAATCATAAGGGCTTGACTGCAAAGGAAGGGAGGAAATCAGAGATTGAGCCTGAGGATGTTTTTAAAAGAAGCTTTGATAATATTTGGTACCAAGTCTAAAATTTGGTCTTTACAAGAGCATGGAGGCATAGAAAGCTGCACGTATCACTATATTTATATGTACTTTAAAATAATGAACATTCACATTACGGTCAGTAAAGCAAAAATTAGTCACGCTAAATTTCATGGCACTCCATGGCCATAGTTTACAAAAGGTGCTTACTTAATTTTTCATCAGCTACATTTTAAAAGACTCCAGTGCAGCTGAAATTGTTAACTACTTATTTTAGTTTTGACATATACATTATTTGCCACATTCTAAAATACTCTCAAAATAATAATGCATGAAAATAAATGCAAATTATGTAAGTCACCATGATATATTAAAAAAAGTATTATCATTATAAAATACAGCAATACTTTTTCTCTGAAGCCAGGTAATTATGCAATTCTATATACTAAGCCAAACCTGATTTTTTTTTTTAAAAAATAATTGTTGTAGAATGGTTCAAAAGAAATATTTGACAATGTATATTTTCACAGATAAACATCAGCTTGCAACTGATGCCATAACAAATTAATCCCTATGTAGCAATTAAATTTATCCTATTCACTTACACTAGCATCCTGAGCTTAATTATTTCCGCAGCCCTGTCTTTCTATAATGTCAGATCTACATCACTGAAATGCCAGCTAAAGGCTATGGTTTGTAACACCGCACTAACGCAGATGTGATTATATGTCAATTTTAGAAGCCTGAGAACTGGCACCAATTAGGCTAAAAGGCATTCTTATCTTTGTCTTACAAATATTACCCTTCCATAGTGTAGTTCAATTTTCAAAAAATAGAAAATCAATAGAAAAAGAGATGTGTTTAAACCAACCTGCTAAAATAGGCAATCCAGAAAAACAACTCCCTGGGTGCCTTTAGAAATCTCTCAGAAAAAGGAGTAACAAAGAGACTGAGGCAAGCATTCAGCCTGCTCATAGGAGCAAATTTAATTTCCATGTGTCCTTTTCAATGCCATTGTTGCTACAAGAGAGTAAGGAACTGTGAAAGAAAAGTTGAAATCTTTCCTATCTCTATACCACCAGGGTTTTGGCTGGAAAACCTAGTATTTAAAGTAGCATATTATTTGCATTTACACAAATACACAAACACACACCCACTACAACATTAGTCCTTATACACATCTGCTTTTTCACGAGTCAAAAAGTCAGAGACATGTTCAGCAGCATGAAGAAGAGAAGGTGGGGGGGATGTAATTCACACAAAACAAGCCAATGAAGTTTCAGAACTGGAAAATGAAGATTCCCTGTTAGGAGAATGTCACTCCTGAAGGAAGGCTATACAGGTAATCCTTGATTTATGACTGTTATTGAACACAGAATTACAGATCATAAGTCACTGTGGTGATAAAGCAAGGCATCATGTGACTGGATCTGAAGCTGCAACCATATTTAATGATGGCCATTAAGTAGATGCCATAGTTATTAAGCAAATTCATTTTCCACAATGGGCATTTTTTTTCCTGGAGATTGGAAGTAAATGCAGGAAACCAGCAACAAAGTTACAAATCATGGTCTATGAATGTGGGATGTTGCAAATGGCCATAAAAGTGAACCAGCTTCCAAGTGGCCAAAATGTGATTATGTGATTGCAGGATATGTGTAACTTTGCTGTTGTAACTTTGAAAATGGGTCATAATTAGCTCTGGGGAGCTAATCATAACTTTGGACTGTCATTAAGTGGCCAGTTGTAAGCTGAGGGGACTAGCTGTAAGGAATATATCCAACAAATTACAAACTAGAAATTGTGAAACAATAAGAGAATGTTTTTTAAAAAATCTTTTTTTAAAAAAAATGTCATAATTCACTCTTCCAGCTTTTACACTTTTGGAACTTTTATGTATCTTCTTTACTAACTCTCGCTTGGAAAAAGAAAGCAGCTGAAATATTATTAACTCTGCAAGTGTAAGTTTCAAAACAAACCTTTAAAATAACTTTCTAAAACATAAAGGGAAATGATGGCTGATAGCGTCATCTCACCTTATGCTATCTCTTCTTATATCCTGAAGGGAAAAATATTGCAGAGATAGACGTCACAGAGAAATTACATATTCGGACATAAATTTCCTTAAAGCTACTCTATACATCTTATTTTCTGCAGAGACAGTTTGCCCATAGCAAACTTCAAGATATAAAACTATGTTTCCTAAAAAAATACAACCTTAGCACTTTTCTCTTAACTTCATCATCTTGGCAAAATGGCATTACTATCAATTTTCTTTTTAAAAAAACAAAAACCCACAGCTTTATTTCCTAAAGTTCATTTAGCAAGAAATGTCACTGATAAATTTAAGTCATTCATTGGTAGAATCATTCATATTGTATAGTAGCCTTTCACATCCCGAGGGCATTCAAATGCACAATACGATTTCTATCAATCCAAGACAGCATGACTGTCAAACTTTTGTCTCTGTGGGTCAGTGTGTGTCTGTTGGTGTGTTCTAAATTTGCAAAGGCTGCTTTGAAGATATTTCTTTCCTTCATCTAATCCATGGGCAACAAACAATTGCAAGCATCATCGTAATTTATCAGCCTCTGCTTCTAGCAAAAAAGAATTATAACTGCATCAAGCCTTCTCTAGTTATCACTTGGAAGAATTCTAGTGCAGGACTAAACAAGAGTGCTGAATTCCAAAATAATAATAATAATAATAATAATAATAATAATAATAATAATAATAATAATAATAATAGTGGTGGTGGTGGTGGTGGTGGAAGGGACCTTGGAGGTCATCTAGTTCAACCCCCTACTCAGGCAGGAAACCCTATACCATTTCAAACAAATGGCTGTCCAGTCTCTTCTTAAAAACTTCCAGTGTTGGAGCAATCACAGCTTCTGGAGGCAGGTTATTCCACTGATTAATTGTTCTAACTGCCAGAAAGTTTCTTCTTAGTTCTAGGTTACTTCTCTCCTTGACTAGTTTCCATCCATTGCTTCTTGTCCTGCCTTTGGGTGCTTTGGAGAATAGCTTGAGTCCCTCCTCTTTGTGGCAGCCCCTGAGATATTGGAACACTGCAATCATGTCCACCCTCGTCCTTCTCTTCATTAAACTAGACATACCCAATTCCAGCAGCCGTTCCTTATATGTTTTAGCCTCCAGTCCCCTAATCATCTTTGTTGCTCTTCTCTGTACTCTTTGTAGAGTATCAACATCTTTTTTTTACATCGTGGTGAACAAAACTGGATGCAGTATTCCAAGTGTGGCCTTACCAAGGCATTGTAAAGTGGTATTAACACTTCACATTGAGCTTCCAAATTTTGTTCTGTGTCAGTGTTGTGGCTTGAGTATTTATTATTTCAATCATTGCAAAGACAATTAGAGTCAGAATCAGAAAGTATCTTATTACATAAACTCAGTCTATTCCTTTGAGAATGGAAGGCCTAGAAGTACAAGCCTAATCCTGCTGGGGATATGTAGATTTATTCAAGTATGTATACAACCTACCTTATACCATGTAAACTGTTGGTAACTTAAATACAATTAAATAATTAATGAGTCTTGCTGTAATATAGGCTTACTGCAGTTAGAAGAATTAATGGAATTAAATCTACTGTGGATAACCAGATGTCAATAAAATGAATGATGTACTTGATCCATAAATGTCTCCCAGTCTGTAATGCCTCATACAGCATGAATATTATATACAAACTGAAATTAGGTGATGGCTTGATTGTATAAAACAAAAAACCAACACAGTGCCAGGCTGCATTAACAAAGGGATAGAAATCAAGATTACGTGAAGTATTAATACCACTTTACAATGCCTTGGTAAGGCCACACTTGGAATACTGCATCCAGTTTTGTTCACCACGATGTAAAAAAAAAATGTTGAGACTCTAGAAAGAGTACAGAGAAGAGCAACAATGATGATTAGGGGACTGGAGGCTAAATCATATAAGGAACGGTTGCTGGAATTGAGTATGTCTAGTTTAATGAAGAGAAGGGTGAGGGGGGACATGATAGCAGTTTTCCAATATCTCAGGGGCTGCCACAAAGAAGAGGGAGTCAAGCTATTCTCCAAAGTGCCTGAAGGCAGGACAAGAAGCAACGGATGGAAACTAGTCATGAAGAGAAGCAACCTAGAACTAAGGAGAAACTTCCTGACAGTTAGAACAATTAACCAGTGGAACAACCTGCCTCCAGAAGTGGTGAATACTCCAACACTGGAAGTTTTTAAGAAGAGACTGGACAGCCATTTGTCTGAAATTGTAAAGGGTTTCCTGCCTGAGCAGGGGTTTGGACTAGATGACCTCTAAGGTCCCTTCCAACTTTATTATTATTTTATCACAGATAAAAAAATTAAAAGTAAGGCAAATTCCATTATTTCCATCTTGCCATCATGGGATCATTTCTATTCAGTACAAGTTCAAACAAAAACAGCAATCCAATGATGGTTTGGAATTTTTTTTAAGAAAATGGTTAACTACTGGATGCTTTGTGCAAATGTTATTGTTTATAGCAATGTCAATAGCATTTAGGGTTATATACTGCCCCACAGCACTTTATAGCACTCTCTGGGCAGTTTACAATGTAAAGGCATTATTTGCATATTGCCCCCAACAATCTGGGTCCTCATTTTTCCAACTTCAAGGCTGACTCAACCTTGAACTGGTCAGGATCGAAACCCCTGGCAGCTGACAGAGTTAGCCTGCAATATTGCATTCTAACCACTGAGCCACCAGGCCTCCTATGCTTTTATAATCATCATCCATCATCATCATCATCATCATCATTTTCATCCCAACTTCTCAATAGCTTTTTTTGTTCATTTTCACTTATTTCTTTTTTAATCTTTTATTTACATGGTTTTATTTTATTTATTTATATCCCATCTGATTCAACTGTATTCCCATTTGGGTTCTTTCTGGAAATCACTATCTAACGCACAGGTGTCAAACTCAATCATGTCATGTGACACAATGTGACATATCACAACATTTTTTGCCTTTGCAAAGTTGGGGTGGGTGTGGCCTGTGCATGATGCATCCGGCCTGCGGGCTGCCAGCTTGATACCCCTGATCTAACTGATACAGTAGGAACAACGGACTTCCTGATCATAGAATTAAACAGGATGAAGCCTGTCTCAACTTCTGTTGAGTCCATAAGAACCAGTCATCATAGCAAACACCTTTCCTGCAATATGTACTGAGACTGAGAATGTAATCCCCATTGAGTGCAAACCACATGGAAGGACTCGTGAACTTTCTCTAATTAGAGACTAATGACACATTTTCCACATAAGAGTTAAAACTCTTCTGAACCTCTCTCTTCTATTTTTGTTAGTGTTTTCAATAAAGCAAAGAAAATGGCTTGAATATGAATTAGCATCTTAGTCAGCATATATTTTACATTTTTATTACTAATCCAGTTGCAATAAAAGCAATTTTTAGCTTCACGGGGAAATGAAACCTATCAGGGGAACAGACTATTCTAATTTGTGAGACAGGTTTAAAATGATGAAGCGTTCAAAGTAATGATTTAGACCTGCAAATCCATGGTGGACTTTAACAGATATAAATTTATAAAAGTAATGATTTATTTTTATTCTTTTAAATTAAAAACCTTGGTTAAATGTTTTTTTAAATTAAAATGCCACATGAAATATTTCATTTTTCAGGAAAGCTAGAACAAGATAAAAAAAAAAGCATGATATTGTAATATTATTTCACATGCGAGTTTGCCTTTAGTGCTTTTTTCAAGGTCATTGAGCACTTTACTTAATTTTTATCGATTTCTTGGTATTTCAATTCTGACTTGACTGCTCATTCGAAAAAAGGAATGTGAATTATGTTTTTTTAAGATACAAATTTATATTATTATTATTTCAAATTTAGTTGAAATTAATTCTTTTCAACAATGGGGAAAATATTTATTATTTCATCTACAGTCCAAATCTATGTAGCCCCAACATTTCCAACCCGTTTAGCAATAGGAAAATAGAGAAACAAAAATAATATTTTAAAATGAAATATTTTTACAAATTTGAAAAAAAGGTATATAATTCTACAATACAGTAATATCTGAGTTTTATTTTGCTTCCAGGAAAAACTAATCTTAAGAATTCTGGATTTTTCTTGACATTTGGCAAATACATTTTGCCTCACCTATTCTTACTTCAGTTTGGCTTTTAAACTTTGGCCATCATGAAAGAATGTAATCATAACCAGATGGCGAATGAATGAATGAATGAATGAATGAATGAATGAATGCCTTCCAGTGGTTACATTATACTGGATTGGAATTTGGGAGACCATGAGTTCTAGTCCTTCCTTAGACAGGGAAGTCACTCTCACTAAGCCTAACCCATTTCACAGGGTGTTGTTTGGGAGAAAATAAGAAAGAGCATTTTTATGCTACCTCAAATTGCACAGCATTAAAGGATTATAATAAATAAAAATAAATCAGTAAATTGCTAATTTGAACAATTTAAAGCTTGAACAAATCATTAAAAAAATCTGGCCCTGGCACAAAAGGTAGCATTATGTTTTTGAACTGTAACAATAAGTTACAAAAAAATTAAATGGTTTATGGCTTGACCTTAAAAATATTACTGGCTTAGCATGACAATAAAATAGAATTTTGTAGTTCTTCTACAGTCTGACTGATGGAATTAATTTACATGGGATTAATTTACATTCTCAAGCAGTTTAGTCTCTAAATGTGTTTGAATTTTTGATTGAATTCATTAAAACTGCATTGCTTTGGGCTAAAGAAGATACAACATAGACCTCAAGTCCTACAGAAAAATGAAAGTTGTCTTTGAAATAGCTCAAAGAAGCTAGAGTTCTCTAGGAAGATGGTATGAATCCATTTATATAGAATAAGTTACACAGTTCTCACATGAAATTAGAATTTGAAAGCTAAATGGGTAACATGATGAGAAAATTAATGCTATATATGCTAGCGCCCAGCAACTCTGGATGATTAATAACTCAATCATCCCATATTGTGACACATGGAAATCGTAATATTCAAACATCCATCAGGATTGAGATGATATAGCCAAACTGCACAAATAAAATTTATAGAATGAGTAAAATTAAAATATTCATTCAAGTACATTAATACAAAATAAGGGTGATTTATTTGTATGGCAACCTCATTGTCATCTATACTGAATAAAAACATATGACATGCTCAGTCAAAATCAATAATAAGTATGGCTCTATTATAGCTTTAACAACAATAAATCTACCCTTACTATTGAATGGTAACAACCATTTGCCTGTATGGAAGCATGTTTCATCTGATGTTTTTCTATTTCAAGAGCTTGTTCATTCTAAAGCTTCTTTTAATTTTATATTATGCATAATTTGCTAAATTGTTAATATGCACATTAAGTATTCTTAGTGCTTTCCGTCTGTTCTAAATTACTCCAGAGAGAAAGAATAAAACTTTTAGCTGACCTAGAATCATACAAACTTTAATTTTTAGGTAGAAAATGTATTTTAAAAATCCCTTTGATCCAACTATTTCAAATAAAAAAGCAAAGCAAAGATGAAAGCCTGTTAAAAATTATTCTTGATCATGTGATTTGCACTCTAATTTTTAAAGAAATGAATTGGAGCTTCTGTTTGTATGCCTGGCTGGTTATGAGAGGGAAGTGATGGCTATGTTTTAATTCTCTAGTTTGTCTGGGGCATCCATCTTCTTTAGAGAAAGGATAGTTATAAGACAAGGAAATTATATATATTCTGTAGCAAATCTGTCATTAACATGACAATTTTCAAGCAATCAATCTCATGTTGTGAGCCATAAGGGAATATACTAAGTGAAGGAAGACCCTCCAATTTCCTCTTGCTGTTATTGATTTTTTTAAATTTATTATGTTCATCTTCCTGATTTACACTTTTGTGGAAGGTTTCCTTATCTATACTACAGAATTTATTTGCAGATGATTATGCTTGTCATTATCAAGTACAACAGCAAGGCCAACATACGAGAATATTAGGCAGCAAATATTAATGTACCTTCTTTTAAAAGACTTTCCAAACAATTACAGTACTGTAACTTGGCCATATCAATGACATTTGTTTAGCTCTATCTCTCCTTCTGACTTTTGTTTACAGTAAACCTAAATCTGATCAAGATTTGTGTTTGCACTTAAATTTCATATCCTCCCAACCTTTTCCTCTGCAAAATCACCCCTCTACTAATGAAGTCCTCCCTGCTTTTAATTCCAATATCTAGTGGGAGGATTTTGTAAAGCAAGTGACTTAGAAGGGAGGGAATTAAGCCTCTCCCACATGTAAATGATAATCTCCATTGCCATCAGCCCACCAATATTTTCACTACTGAATTCTTTAATGTATATTAATGTGTGGCTTAATTCTCAGTCTGTTTTGCACTGCTTAATTTCTGGCACACACTGTTTCAGTAGGAATATATAATCATTTCATGCTTGTTCTGTTGTGCAGAGGATGAAAAGACAGATGCAGGAAAGCAGAAACTAGTCCAGGCACTAGTGTTGTTCTTTGAAGCAACATTTCCTTATTTGTTTCATCATATAATCATCAGCGATATAATATTCCACTGAAGAAAACACAGGATAGTCTTGCAATCACGTTAATTACTAATCAAAGCTTCAGTTGTTTAACTAATTAGAAAGGACTCTTTACATCCACTCTAATTTAATTATTCATTTTCTTTACTGTCTTGAGCATGCTGGATCCCTTCATCCTTGTTACTCTCTGGGCCAGAAGAAGTTAATTTTTAATGATAGCTTAATGACTATGAAGGCTAGAGTGGGACAGACACGTCTGTCTCAACAAGCCAGAGTCTTACAGACAAAAGACAAAGGTAAAAGACCAGTTAGTCATGTTCAATATGAATTTGATTTCTACTGACAACATCAACATAGAGGTATTGGGGACAAAATATGGTTTGCCAGTATCCTCTTCCACAATGTTTCTTCATCTTCTCAATTTAGTCTACAGATCCAGTATACCCTGCAAACAGGATCCAATCTCCCCCCACCCCCAAGGTTAGTTTTCTAGTTTCCAAGTCTGGATGTCAACTACCCTGGTTAAAAAACAACAGTCTCTTTTGTAAGACTAAAACAACTATCCATATTTCTTAATTATCAAAACTATTTCCCTCCAGTTGTAGTTGTTCAGGTACCACCAAAGTTATCTGTAAATTACATTTATTCATTATATTGATTGTTCTTTGATCTTATGTGCTTAGCCTGCAAAAGTCTAACTGCTTTGCTAGTCTCCCCTATTGTTTATTTGATTTACTTAAAGAAATACACAAAAGTGGAATGCCGCAACAGAAATTATTCTTATATGCAAATCTTTGTTCTACTGAAAAAAAAAAGAGAATAAATTCTAATTCTTTACAAATTACCATACGCTTACGGTTAATTGTTACTATCTCGTGATTATTCCCATGTTCTGTTCACATAAATTGTGTCACTGAAATGCCTACACACTCTGTGTAACCAAACTACACCAATGTCACCTATAACCGGATGACTTTCAAGGATGGTGGGCAGCCATACTAAACTTTGGGGAGGGGGGAGGAAAGGATTGTGATCTTTAAAAAAAACCTTGATCCAGTTGGCCCAGGTGGTAGTAAGGATCCCTTTTCAGGGTGACAGGAAAATATGGTCAATAGTTTTGAAGGCAGTAGAGGACCCTAGGTCCCAACCACAGGTAAAGTGGAGGAACTGTCTTCACTTAGTACTGTCTGTACGGCAATGAAGCGGCTGGAAAAGGTGCCTGTTCTCCAGAGACTTCTTATTAATACCTGGCAGTAGGTATAAAATGCCTTCAACGGCAGATGGAGCGACGCATCGGTTGGTGTACCTCACTCATATCAATGTCTAATGGTTAGGAGCAACTACACTAGAAGAAACAATGTGCATAGGAAGGATGATGTCCAGGCAGAAACTTCTTATGATCACCAATATTTTTTTCATGATCATCCACAAATTTTACCCTCCCTTGCCTCTTCAACATTAGATTTCTCCTGAAGTATGCCTTCCAAACAAACAATTATCTGTACCAGCAGTACAATTCTAAAAGGTTATGAATGACCAGTTATGCAAGGAATGTATCTCCCAAACGTGAATACTAAGGTTTTTTTTGTCACTCTCTCATCATGTTTGCAATATATATATACAAGGGCCACCACTTATTAAACTATAGCTAGCAGGTAATTATTTTGTGGAGTGTGTGAACTTTATCTGAACGATCCTACTGAAGTCTGATGAATCTATTGCCACACGCTCATAATGAAATCAAGATAACTTGTTTTTAACACGTTCTTAGTATTTTTTCCTATCATAATATACATGTGATCAAATGACAATTAAGAAACATTGCTGGTGGTTTTACATCTTCTAAGTTAAAGTGGAGTCACTTCATTTTGGATTTTATAATGTCAAACTGAAATTATTTCTTGTAATGTAGTTTTAAATATTCCACATTTGAATCACCCAAAGCAGCGGTCCTCAACCTTTCCAGCTCTGTGGACATAGGTGGCAGTGGAAGGGGGGAGGAGGAGATGGTTTCACACACATGCCCGCCACTTGCGCAAATGGAGCTTTGTGCGGTCACCTGCCTCTTGCAAGGCCTGGTTCCCAAGGGGCCACAGACCAGGGTTGGGGACCCCTAACCTAAAGCATCCAAATATAGCCCACAAAGGATGACTGGGAAAATAAAAATAGCATTCATTGGAATGTACAAATTAGTTACCAAGTTCAATCAGTGTTCATTATGCAATACTGATTCATTAACAGAAACATACCTGAAGATGCTATCTCATTACCAGTAAAAGGTAAAGGTAAAGGTTCCCCCGCACATGCGTGCTAGTTGTTTCTGACTCTAGGGGCCGTTGCTCATCTCCGTTTCAAAGCCAAAGAGCCAACGCTTGTCCGAGGACATCTCCGTGGTCATGTGGCCGGCATGACTAGATGCCAAAGGCGCACGGAACACTGTTACCTTCCCACGGTAGTGGTCCCTAATTTTCTACTTGCATTTCTATGTGCTTTCAAACTGCTAGGTTGGCAGAAGCTGGGATGAGTAACAGGCGCTCACTCTGTTACGTGGCACTCGGGATTTGACCCGCCAAACTGCCGACCTTCTGATTGACAAGCTCAGCGTCCTAACCCACTGAGCCACCGCGTCCAGTGGTGGGATTCAAATATGTGAACAACCGGTTCTCTGTGTGGATGCTGCTTCCAGAAGTCCATTCTGGGCCTGGGCAACAAAAAATTAGCTACCGGTTCTGCCAAGGTGGTGTGAACCGGCTGAATCCCACCACTGCTCATGACAGGCCCAATCCTCCTTCATTTTCTACACAAGATATCATTCCTGTTTGAATCAAAAGCTATCTCCAAAGTGAAATATGCCTTTAGCATTTCTTATCTGTACCTTGTGAATTATTTTGAAACTCTTATCCACTATGAAAGTAGTATAAATGACTGTACTGTCAACAACCGATCTTCTAGGAAGCATTGATGAAATTTTGTGCCCTATTTCAGTTGTTCTCTTTTTTCTTCAGCTACTGTAGCTCACAGCTAGCCCTTGGCTTATGACCACAGTTGAACCCAACACTTTCATTGCTCAGCGAAATAGTTGTTAAGTGAGTTTTGCCCCATTTCACAATCTTTCTTGCCACAGCTGTTAAGTGAATCACTGCAGCTGTGAAGTTAATAAAACATGGTTGTTAACTGAATCCAGCTTCCCCATTGATTTTGCTTGTCAGAAGGTTGTAAAAGGGGATGAAATGACCCTGTTTGACACTGCAAGTGTCATAAATATGAATCAGTTGCCAAGCATCTGAATTTTGATCATGTGATCATGGGGATGCTGCAATGCTCATAAGTGTGAAAAATGATATCACTTTTTTTTAGTGCCATTGTAACTTCAAATGGTCATTAAATGAATTGTTGTAAGTCGAGGAGTACCTTTACAGGCCTCAAAACTCAGCTGTCACTTAATGGGGCTGTTTTGGACATGCACCGCATGCACATATTGTATTCAGCTTTTAGACTCTGTTACAAAACAATCTAATTCCTACCTGTTTAGCTTTTTATGTAAGTAAAGACAATTTGCATGCTTCTTCCAGTAATAAAAATGCTTTGTAGTTATTAAACACCCCTAGCTGAAAACTGATCCAATTTATAAAAATCTATGAAGTGAAAAAACGTTAGAACAGTGAAAAACAACCCCTAGGTTTGAAGAAAAATGTTTTACAAATTCTATGTACATATTTTTTCCCCCATGCTGCTAAAAGACTGGCTGTTCAGATGTTTTTGCAACATCTGGTCCTTTTGTGTATTCAAGATACCATCTTGCTTACTTTGTCTATAGAATCCTTTTGCAAGAGACATCTGGGATACAAGCATATGTTGTATTTAAAACTAAAGTGTCAAGTGCCAGAATGGTGGAGGCAGCTTTGGACAATCAGCTGCAGAGAGCAATGAATGTTAAAGCAGCTTTATCAAAGGCAGCATTTTTACTTTGAATTCCTCACTTTGTTACAGAAAGGACAGAGGCTATTAAAGAGAGAAATAGGCATCCCTATTTGAGCACACAATTTGAAACCAAGCCTATTTGTTGTTTTAAGCAAGAATCCCTGCCTCTAAATGCCTGTGTCATCTCATTTCCATATGGGCTACTTTTTTTGAGAGAGAGAGAATTGGAGTTAATTGACTGCCATTATTTTTACATTTAAAAAATTAAATAAACGTTAAATTGAACTTGACTCCTGGTGTCTTCACATACAGTTTTATTTCTATTTTCCAACACACACACACACACACACACACACACACACACACACACGGAATGTGTGTTTTCCCTTTGCAGACCAACCCTGGTATTTCTTAATAGTTTCCCATCCAATTGTCGACCAGATCTAACCTTGCTTAGCTTTATGAGATCAGTAACCTTAATGTAATGCAAGAAGAGCTGCAAGCTAAGGAAAAATTCTTCCTATAATTCCCTTTGCAAAGGATAATAACATGCCAATGGCCATCTTATCATTAATCAGAATGACAGGATTAGATGCTCAGGTTTCTAAACATTCTTTACAAAAGATGGCATAGTAGTTGCTTTCCCAGGCTTAACCTATTCTTAGGTTCATCCTTCTCTTAGATGAGTAATCAGCTATTCTTTCTCATTTGGGACTTAGATATCTTCAGTACCAAGTATTTTATTTTATTTGTTAGCCTGTGCCTTCCAATTATTTTGGATTACATTTCACAACCAAGTAATACAAGAAGCCAGTATTTAGGAATCACAGGTGTTGTAGCATAAAACAATCAAACAGCTGAAGGAAATCATTAGCTTCCCATGCATGCCTGCAAACAGTGATTTCAAATAATCTCCATTTGGCTAGTAGTCGAGCTGTTCTAAGTAACTGGAGTCTCTCAGTAAAGTACTTAGGGACAGAAATCCAAAGTGAGTCCATAGATTGGAAAAGTGAAGGGAGGTGAAGGGCTTGCCTTATTCTGCACAGCATCATTAGAACACTAAGAGAGCAAATGTTCAGGACCACTAATGCAGGGCTTTTCAACCTTTTCACCCATTGTACCACTTTCAGGATATGGCAACATCTGAGTACCACCAGTCGCCTAGCAAGGTGTAAAAAACTTGATGACCCTCCCCAAAAGGAAAAAAGTGATGTAGTACAGGTAGCCCTCAACTTACAACAGTTTACTTAGTGACTGTTCGAAGTTACAATGGCACTGAAAAAAGTGCCCCCCAAGCCACAGCCGAGCAAGACACCTGCCTGCCCGTCCGAGGTTTTCATTGTTGTGACATTTCTGTTGAGGATTGGCAGCGGGGGTGGGGTGGGGTGGGTGTTTGGTTTTTATTTTCCCCCCTCTGCTGGGTGGTTGCAGCAGGTTTTGGTCACTTCACATGACCCTGGGACACTCTGACCATCATAAATATGAGTCAGTTGACAAGCATATGAATCTAAATCAAAAGACCCTGGAGATGCTGCAACATTTCAGCTGATCGGCGCTTCTTCTGGGCTCAGGAGAAGTGCCAGGATCAGCGCTGAGCTCCAGCTGGAGCCTGGTGCTGATCCTGGAGCTTCCACTGAGCTCTGACAGCCCTGAAGAAGCACAGATCCTGGCGCTTTCGCTGAGCTCTGACAGTCCTGCAGCTCCAGCCATCTCTCGCTCAGGCTTGTGCGGTGCTGCCACCAGTTCAGCTCATTCCCCTCCCCCACTACTACTTTTCTAGGATGGTTGCGTACCACCTGCCAGGTGCCAATGTACCACAGGTGGTACCCGTACCACTGGTTGAAAAGTCATGCGCTACTGTATATGTTAGACATGCATATTGTAACAATAAGGGTGTTATGTGTATGTGCTTCTTTAAGCAGGACTCAGCAAAGGCATCACACTGCAGACATTTATTGTTGCAGTTAAGGAGCCACTGCTAACAGTACTGGTAAACGGTTTGAGGAGCATTTGAGTAATGATGATCGGCAACCCCAGAAGGCTTCAGCATTCTTTTTAACCAGGGAAGTTTAATCCTCTCCTGAGATCCAACATTTTCTGCACTAACAACCATGCATATGGCGCACACAATGTGTTTCTCAGATTGGTATATTCATTTATTTTCTTTTATTTAAAATGAAAAAAACCCAATAAATATATTAAAGCATTCATCATTTAAAAAGCACATGAGCAGAGACGATGATGTTAGCTCCAATAAAGGAAGTCATTGTGGGATCTCCGTGGTTGTCATGGCCCCATCAGAATCCCAGTATGGAGGAGGAGGAACTGGGACCATCTGACAGGGAGAGCACGTCTCCCCTAATAGATGGGACCTGCAGCATGCTTTCTATGCCAGATCTGGTGGGATGAGCAGATATAATGGGGGAGAGGAGGTCCCTCAGATACCGGGGCCCCAATGCCTTGAAGGGTTTTAAAGGTTAAAACAGCACATTGAATTGGACCTAGAAGGAGCTGACAAAGCAGTAATGTAACATTCATTGTTCTAGGAGCACACATAACTGCCCGTGCATTTATGCTGTGCTTTCTTTTTTTGTCTACTGTATTCTTTTAAAAATATAATAATTGATTATTCAACTCACTTGAATAATAATTCTCAGCAGTTTATATCTGTTTCAGATGTATTTATTTATTTATTTTAATGCTTGTATCTTAAGTGCCCAGCTAGCAGATTCTCCACAATGTGTACGCATCATATTGCAATATGGGACAACTCAATGATATCCCAGTATTTACTCATGATTGTTCTAAACTTTAGACCATTTCTATAAGCCAGCATACCCTAGACCAGGGGTAGGCAACCTCGGCTCTTTTATGACTCATGGACTTCAACTCCCAGAATTCTGGAATTTGAAGTCCACGAGTCATAAAAGAGCCGAGGTTGCCTACCCCTGCCCTAGAGTGATACATTAGAATCACAGTTCCAAGAATTCCTAGCATGCATGATTCAGTCCATGTTAACTGAAAATCCAAGGAACTATAGTCCCAGTATATTTGGAAGACTGGGGGAAGATGCTATAGACATTACTTTTGCATGCAGTTGTATAGCTACAACCTATTATGTCAAAGTCTTATTTGATTCTTCTTAGGTGTTAAGTTGTGCTGGTCATTCTATTCCTGAGCATGGATGAAGAGATGTCTACACAATGTAAAAAAATAAGATCAGTAAGTTCAAAAAGAGAGCTCCAGCTTTCTCTTTTAAATGTTGTTTCAATCTTACTCTTCCAAGCAGCAGAAGAAGACAGCCATTGGAAAGTGAAACCACCAGAATGTTACTTTCCGTTCATATAAAAGACTTAGTTCCAGAAACAAATGTTTTAATTTAATTTTAGTGTTGCACTTCAACTTTGCACTAGTGTGCAAATTGCTAGTGTTAGGGCCAGGGGGTCTTGCATTCTCACACTGACTAATATAATCCTGGTTACTTGAATAGAAGAGTTTGGGCAATACAAATTGGAGGCACAGGATTAAATTCCATGGAGGACTCTCATGAAGCTTTTACAATCAAAGGATGCTTAAGTTGGCAATTTGTGTGAAAATCAATCCTACATTGAAGAGCAGAAGCTCTTAATTAAAAACTGCAGAAATAACAGAAGTTTCTTTCTGGTGCTGCCAATTTGCCATTATGGTCAAAGAAATAAGAACAGCTGAGCAAAGTGTGCCACCACATCAAATAAAATATCTTGGTTCTCTGCAGTATTTAAATGCCAATGGACAGATTACAACTTTTTTAAAAAAAAGCTGAACACTCTACCTTTTCTTTCTTTTCTCCTTCCTTTTGCATTTACCATTTCATTTGTAAGTCTGATGGTAGGATTTCCCACCTCCCCTATATCTCAATATTATTAATAGAAACAGCTTTGAGAGAGAGAATAATATGTTGACATGGTTTTAAAGCATGTTTGCAATATATTTGTATGAGCATAAAATAAATGAGAATTATTGTTCTTTAGTTTGGTCATGGAGCATAACTTAGAAATTATAAAAAATGTTAAAAAACTCAAAGACATAAATACAGGCTCTCATTTAGTGACTACCACATTTTGTGACTGTTCACAAATATGACAGTGATGAAAAAGTAACTGTATATGCAATCCTCACTCTTATGACCTTCTCAATAAAAGTAACTGAAGAAAGACTTTATAAACATACTTGCAGCTTCATTTATTGACCACTCCGTTTTATGACCAAATTGCAATTGTGGTTGCTAATGGGGACTATTCATACCCAAAAAGTACATATATATACACACACACATACAGAGAGAGAGAGAGAGGACAGAGAGAGAGAGAAAAGGAACATAACTTGTAAGTTCCAATAATACTCTGCTGTGGAGTCACAAAAAACACACTGTCTCACTCTATGAAATTTTTCTACATTTTCATACTGCATTGCAGGAACTAATGAGTATGCTCTTCCAAGTGTAGGAGTTAAGAGTTACAAAGATATGTATTCTTAGAACAAGTTCTTTCCAAATTATTTTCTTTACAGAGTACTCTGGAATTATGGAACAGTAAGCATCTAGGTATTCTCTTGATTCCAATCTTAGTTTAACTTAATTTATGGCAGAAATATAAAGCTGACAGGATCCTATGTTTCTTTATCTTTCTTTTTAAAACTCCAGATAGCCCTTACAGTAGTTTCTACCATAGCAAAATGCTATTTTTCATATTTGTAAGTTAGGAGTAAAATTGGGCACAAAAATATATAGTCCCGGAGTAGAAGGCAAAAGTGGTAAAACTTTATTGTTACTGTTAATTTTCAACGTGTGGGGCTAGGTTCTGGGATCTGAAGTACAAAATAACTGTCCTATGCCTCACCAAGTTCAACACACATATTTTGTTTTGTTCTCAGGCCTGGGGTTAATGCAGATATGATTACTGATGGGCCCTTTGTCGTAATTTTATGTTATACTGTCTCTATTGTTTGTTGTTTTAGTCTAGTTGATTTAATCAGGGGTAGCTTGTTTTTGTGGGTTTTAACTGCTTTACCTTTTGTGTGTGTGTGTGGATACTGTAAGTTGCTTAGAGTGTTCTGGAGAGAGTGGCCATACCCAATTGAATTAATTAATTAAAATCTCAGAAAATATTCACCACCCCAAGTCAGCCATTTTGCAGCCCAGGAGTGCTCTGTAGGCCAAGAAATGTTTTCTAAGAGCTATTTGTGGGATGCCCATTTGCACTATTATTTGACAGTATTATTAAGCTATACTTAAATCTCAATCTTCTCCTTCAAAAAGGATAAAGAACCCATCTACGTAGTCCTAAGGGACTAGCCATTCCAGGCAAAGCTGAAGCTCAGATTTCTTGAGCAAAAATGGAGTGCTTGTAATAAATTTTTGAGCCCTGACATAAATATTTGATATAAATATTTAGTGCAGCTTTTCCCAGCCTGGTGCCACAAATGCTACGCTGGACGGGGCAGGTTAAACGAGGAATTGAACTCCAACAAATCAAACTTCAGGGACACTTACAGAACAATAAAATAAATTCTACTATTAAGCACAATGTTTCCTTCAAAGCTTCATTAAACAACTTTATTTCACTTCAGTTAATAGCGACAGCACTTATATACCGCTTCACAGGGCTTTACAGCCCTTTACAGAGTCAGCATATGCAAACATTACACCATACAAATGATACCCAATGCAAAAAGAAAAATCACAGCTGATTACAATACTGCATTTATATCTTTATATATGTTTATTTCTCTTAGCATGACACCCTTCCCTGCCCCCCCATGCTTTCATACTGTACAGCTTCAGCTTCATGATCCTTCTGTATGATTATAGTGCATAAAAATGAACTAGCTAGTTAATATTTAATTACTTTTTTGTCAGCACAGTGCCGTTGCTGCCAAATAATTCAGTACTATTCTTTGATCTCATTTCTTGTAATCCAAGCATCTTTAAAATTTCCCAGTGCTCCACTATAATTTTTTATTTCTCAAAAAGGATATCTGCTGTCTTGAAACCTACAAATATAGCAGCAGTTCAATAGAATAGTTTTTCTTTCCTATTTCTATACAGCATAGTATTGCTTTTAAGTGGGGGCAGTGTTGGATTTCCTGCTGATCCTAATTTAAAAATGTTTGTGGACTGCCATTTCACATCAACTGACCCCAACCCCTGGACCGATACCGGACTGTGGCCTATTCGGAACCAGGCCGCAGAAGTGAGCGAAGCTTCATCTGCACATTTGTGGGATCTAGGCAGAGTGCAAAATCATGCCCCCTCCATTCTGTGGAAAAAAAATTTCACTGATTCCTGGTGCTGAAAAAGGTTGGGGGCCACTGATCTGACACAACGTTATTTTCTATGACGTTCCACGTTCATTGGTGTTCTGAAATCGCCTTTAAAAAACTTTTAAGGAAAAATTACTTTTATATACTGACATAAACAAAAGTCCAACAAGCTGGGCCAGTATTAACAACAATTACCTTAGCAAATGAATGGAAGATTTAATGGCTAATAATCATGCATTTTATTACATTCGTCAGGCAGGTATAGAAATTATCTTCATATAATTCTATCCCACAGATAAGAACTAGATTCTTTAATATATGATGAAAGAGACATAAGGAAAATCAGAAATGTGGGAGGAAAGAAAATAAAGAAGGAAACCAGATGGCAATTAAAGGAAAATGCACATGATACACGCATTTCACTATTCTGGGTAGTTAAATGTCTTCTTATTCTCATGGGAAATCACAGATTTTGTAAAACATACAGTATATTGAACCTTATTTTCAGACAGCCTAATTATTCATTATCAGTTCACAATTTGGGAAGGAAAATGATTCAATAGCTGTGCTGGCTTCCTTTACTGCTGACTCCCCCCCCTAGTTTGCCTCTACAGTCTGAGCTACTTCTGGCAAGGGTTTGATGCCGCTGTTTTTGCCCTGAGTAGACCTTTGCAGTTCTTCCAGTTCTACTTCCGTGAATGCTTTATTTCATATTATAAATTGGCATTGATCTGCTAGCCTCTGTTCAGTTATTTCTGATTCTGGATGTTCCAGAATCCAGAGAAGGTATATTCTTTTCAGATATCCTTTTTAGTTGGACTTGATTTGTAACAATAGATCATTATTTCTTTGTTTTCATTCTTTGTATGTTTGTGGTAGGCAAGTCATTTTTCTTCCAGTAGTTCTGTAACTGCTGGCCCTGGTTGCTCAGAGTATTGTAGCCCATTTGTCCAGTAACTCCCAATACCTACTGAGGTCCTTGTTGACCCAGGAGACAACCAATCCCAGTATGGCTTTCTGTAAATTATGTCTGGCCATGTGGATGGGACACTCTCTGTCTGGCTCTTCTGATGAGACCTATCCAATATGACTGAGTATTTGGCAGAGATTTCATCTTCCTCACAGCACACAGGTCCCATGACCATGTGAAGGTAGTTCCTCACTGGGGGATGATTATTATTTACTTAGAAATTTAGGATTAGAAAAATCAGTACACCAACAATATTTCTGTCAACTGCAAAAGGCCACACTGCTTGGGTTTGCACATATATTATGCCAATTACATTATGACATCATAGGTCCTTGGGAAAATTTAGTGCATACGAAGGCCAACACCAGCTAAACAATTGGTAGCTGTGATTTCACACTGTTGTGTAAATCATCATCATCATCATCATCATCATCATCATCATCTGCATCCATTCTCTGGATTCAGAGAAGAAAGAACAATGAAAGACAGGATGAACAGGGCAAAAGGTTATTAGCACTATTCCTAATTCAGTAATAGAAAGAAAGATAACTTGTACTTTGATCAGATACGTAGCTTTTATCAAAATGGTGCACAAGAATTCTACTCCTTCAATGGAATCTACCATCTTCTTTCACCTATTTTATCAGAACACTGGAGGATTGGTAGAGCCTCTTAAGTATAATCCATGGTGATGATACATGTATATGCATGCGAGGGAGGGAAAGAAAGAAAGAAAGAAAGAAAGAAAGAAAGAAAGAAAGAAAGAAAGAAAGAAAAAGAAAGGAAGAAAGTGAAAACTATGTTTATCAAGTAATTCACCTCTTCTCCTAGCACATCTTATCAGCCATGTGTAACAAGATGTCATATACATGGGAAGCACCAGCTGCTACCTCCTTAGGACAACTTTCATGAAAAAAAACCCCTCCAAGCCTCCAACAATATGTGTCTCAGCAGTATATCACTTCTGATGATACAGAAAATCAAAACACTATAACAGACAGAATGGTGGCATTAAAAAAGGATAATTACACTACTAATGATGTACTACAATATTAATTCATGGTTAAGTTATTTTTGATTGACAAGGTCATTCATGAGTCTTTCTATTGAATATTAATGAAGTATTTTCTTGGTTTATGCTGCTTTGTATATTATTTTCTGAAAATGTGAATTCAGAACAGCTGAGAATTTGTGCTAATATCAAGAAGACAATGTGATAGAGACAGTTCAGATGTGTACTAAATGAAGTACAAAAATAAATATAACGAACAAAACTTAGATACAACAACTTGAAATTGCTCATCAAGGAAGAGCTGGGTGAAAAGAGATCCTTATAGGATCTCTTCTCTGAGGAAATGCCAGGGACTCCGTAGTCAAGTAATCTCAGTTATCACCTCCAAACTATGAAAAACTGCTTGCCCACCTTTCTCCTTTTCTGGGTTGTCTAAAAGTCTTGAAAAAATGGCTCTTCAGGAAAGCATTTGGGGAAAAAGAGGATTGACTTACATTCCATGGAGGGCATCCTTAGGGTATGCTGCAGTGCTGAGTTTTATGATTCTATTTTAAACTTTTAGTTACTTGAAGAAAGTCTTGGAAGAAAGAGTGCTATTTGGAATAAATGTAGAGGTGATCTTGACTGAGATATGCAAAAGTTGTTGCAAAAAGGGCTAATACACTATTTAAGTCCAGAATGTCCAGATAACATTTGGAAGGAGCTCCGACAGATACCTCTCTGATTCATAGAAGAAAGAAGAAAGAAGGAGGAAGAGGAATAATAATAATAATAATAATAATAATAATAATAATAATAATAATAATAATAATAATAACAACAATAACAATAACAATAATAATAATAATAATAATAATAATAATAATAATAAGAAGAAGAAGAAGAAGAAGAAGAAGCCGCCCAATCAGGCTTACAAGGTTGTGTTATAGTAGCCAATCTCTATAAAATTAACTTAATGGAGTTGATTTTATAGTCTGGTCAATCTAATGCACTTGATAACATATCGAAGCCATCATAAATGATAAATATAAGTAAGATTTGGTTTCTCTCAAGATGAATTCATAGTTGTAAATGATAAAATATAATTTAAAAGCCTAACCTGAGTTCACATATGTTTGCTTTAAATATGGTTTACTCAGGGCTTTTTTGCTCATAGAATGCTCAGAACGGTGTTCCATCACCTTTTTTTTTTTTTAAAAAAATGCTCCGTCTGAAAGCCTATTGCAGGGCTAGGCAATCTTGGCCCTTTTTTATGACTCATGGACTTCAACTCCCAGAAATCTTGAGCCAGCCATGCTGAGGGAAAAGGGAGAGGTTTTCAAGCTGAGTCATGCTGGCTCAGGAATTCTGGGAGTTGAAGTCCTTGAGTCATAAAAGAGCCTGCCCTACAGGAGGACATTAAAGTGATTTACAGGGTTACTTCTTTGGGAACTAAACTTTTAGAATCTAAAACAGCTAAGAAAAGCCAACAGGAAAGAACCTCACAGTTTTCATCTGCTTCAGTCTTTTGGAAGGTAAAATTAGATAACAAAATAATTATTTCCTCTGTTAACACCTCTGCAATGAAACCAAACATTTTTCTCAATGTAATATGTCTAATTTAGCTGATGCTAGAAAAAAATAATATCTTTTGTACAGACTCTTGAAAACTATTTTGAATCTAACCTTCTATTACAACTAAACCACTTTAAATTAAATAATTCTTAAGAATCAAATGTTCTTAATTTGGACTTTACTTTTACTGTTTGGACTGTTGTATGTTTTGAAAAATAGATTATTTAGAATCTAGTTATGTTGCACTTCAGTCTTTAAATAATTAATCTAGTATATACATAACAATATATGATGTTTGCCATGGTGAGCTTAACATCAATAACAACATTTATTAAAAAGATTAAAATAATTTCTGGTGGTATTATCTGTACATTAAAATTTTGTTTAGTCACAATCTTTCACTTTTCACATTCCGGAAAAGCAGTGGTCATGTATCCTAGCAAAAGATGTTACATATGTGCATAAGTGTAGTCAGTAGCATATGCCATTTTAAAAATATCAGACATGCAAAGAAAGAGATAAGTCCAAAATATCTGTATTACATCCAGAAATGCCAACTTTGCAACCAATATTTCTCATCCATAACTATGGCACCCTAAGGATACCTGCATACATGCAAATGCTTCTCTGGGATCAGTAACGCAGCAGGGATTGCTTTTTCCTTCCAGTAACAGATTGCTGGGAAATACAAAACATGGCCTTAAGAATTCCAATGTTTGTTACAAAATTTTCTGGATGTGGTTGGAAAGAGGCCTACAAATGCCAGCACAAATACACCACACTTGCTGAACATGCACATGCAACTAATTATAATCTTCAATTATATGTGATATGCTATCAAGGAAAATGTATAGATATAGCCAGCAGACGTTTAGGGAACCTTTATTTTTCATACACTGTTCGAATTTTGTTTTAATGCCATGGGGATACACAATCAAATGTAGTAAGTCTTTTTTTCTTTTTTTAATCCCAAAGCATCTGTTCGTTAAATACAGTATAACAAAGTTTTGGATGATGGAATTATTTTTTATCTAAGGATAACTAATGATAACAGCTCTTAAATCTGTTATTTTGTTTTATTTTTGCACAAAAAAATTGTATAATTTTCATTTGCATTCATTTACAAATGGAATATGTTGTTAAAATGTATTGGTGTTGAAATAATTAGTGCACACATATACCTAAAACCAGTTTATTGCATTTGGCAATTGTACTAAAAAGAATATCGTTGTCAACCAATATAATTCATTTAATTTGAAATCAAGTGAAAAATTGATTTAAATTATTTTATTAAAACAAATTAATGGCAATTCTTTTATAAGAAGTTGCCTCAAACAAAATCAGTTTGACATGCCTGCTCTAGATAGCTGAATGCTCCAAAATAAATTCTAGACCAGGCCTGTACATGCAGCCTACCAAGTACCCTTGGACAGAGCACAGACTTTTTTTTAAAAAAAGTAATAAAATCATCACCATTGCCCTGAAAGTCATGTTGCCTAGTGCCTCCATGGCTTACCATGACCACGAGCTCCAACACTGTAGATGCTCCTCTAGTCACCAAATCACTGATTAGCCCACCAGCATTCCTTTGCAGACCACAAAGATTTTTAATTTATCAGTGTGGGCCTTTCCCTTCTACAAGTTGCACAGACCTCTTCTAGATTTTCCTCTTGCCTTTCTGAGTTAACTCCTTGGTATGTCATTGAGCAAGAATTGACTTTGTAGGGAAGCATATTATCATTTGATGTATATTTAACATATGTTATACCTTTATTTACCAATTATATAATATTTGTACAGTATGCAATTTGTATGCACCTGGCGAAGTTTGGGGCAACTTACAATATTTTTAAAATCATAAGATTAAAGCATAAAAGCAGGGATTTTTTCCTCATAGAACGCTCAGAATGGCATTCCGGCACCCTTTTTTGCACAAAAAGAAAAAAGCTTTTGCACAAGCTATGCTACTCCCTCTATTGGCTTTCAAAAGCCTATTGGCTTTTGAAAGCCAATAGGAATTGCTGCTGAGTGTGCCAAAAGACCTGGCTGGCAAATGTTGCACCGGCAAGTTGTCTGCAGCGAAGGCGATTTGGCAGGAACTTTGCATCCCTCCCTGCTGCCCAACTACACTATCTCAACTAGGTAAGTAAAAGAGGACAAGGAGTGGGAAGTGGGTTCTGTGGAGTCCATTGGCACTCCTTCCTTGTGCTCCCCTGTGTCAGCCAGGCTGGTGGCCTACCTAGTGCTGGACCTGTGCCACCATTGCCTCGCCCTGCGTGCCTAAGTGGCCACCCTGCATTGCCTGGCCCACACCACCTCTGCTGCCCACCCCGCGCAGCCCCGCCATATAGAGCGGGCCCCGCTGCTCCCACAGCACCAGCCGCGCCAGCTCCAGCCCTGGGGAGGCAGCCTGCCACCAACACCCCTCGCACCCGTGACCGCAGCAACGCTCCCCTCGCCCCCCTGCGGCCACCAAGATAAGAGTTCTGGCACCTTTTTTTTTTTTTTTAGAAAAAAAGCACTGGGTTTACTAAATAATGGTTTACTAAATAAGCAACAGGACTGACGTATAACCCTAAACTATATACCATATATCATGCATAATATTGAGCCAAATCCAAATTATATTGGATTACCAGTATGTGTGGACCTAACCAATGAATTAATTCTAACGTGGAAGTGCAACTAATGGTGGCTTTTGAGACACAGGTTACTGGTTATAAACAGTATCTGGTGACTGAGTTTTTACTCTGTGGATTTATGCTAGAATTTCACAAATGTTATATTTCTTATATTGAGTGCCAATTTGGTTCAGTGGTTAAGGCACCAGACTAGAAAGCAGGACAGCATGATTTCTATTCCTGTGTTAGCCATGAAAGCCAGCAAGGTGACCTTGGGCCACTTGCTCTGTCTCTCAGCCCAACTCACCTCAAAAAGTTGCTGTTGTGGGGAAAACAGGAAGAGGAAGATGTGTTGGATATGTTTGCCACTTTGGGTTATTTGTAAAAATAATAAACATGGGTTACAAAAAAGTAAATATATACAAAAATAAACTTGCACACTAATGAATTGTTAAAGGGTATGGGGCAGCACACTGGATGCTCTGACATAAATAAAGATCAAAAAGTAGCTTCACGTAATGTCATTAAAAGCTTTCAAAAGTGATATTAAGAGTATTTTGTATAACTATTTGTGACAGAGTGCTGTTGTTACATGGAACCATTATAGCACAATGTTAAACTGGATTGAAGGCAAAATATTTTTCCTTTTTACAATTACTTAAGTGTGCCTTTACATTTTCTCTTTAATTTATCATATAGACCTGAGCGCTTTGCTGTTAATTGTGGCATATAATGCTAAATAATAAATAAAGGTAACATATAAGGCTGGGCAGCACTGGCATCAAAGCTATTTTCTTCTGCTGGTTTTTATACTGGTCCTAATTTAGGAAGGCTTTATAGTAAAATCATTATGATTATATAACTGTTGTTGAAATTTCTTTCAAGTAATGCCACCCAAGACAATAAACATGTGCGTTATTTGGGGAATTCTGCCTGAATTCAGAGTAGCAGTATGTCCAAAATTTAATGTTGTTAAGCTTAGATAATACATCACAAAAAATAATACTATGATTATACTCGTAAAGAACGATATAGGTAAAATATAAAGGTTCCCCCGCACATGCGTGCTAGTCGTTTCCAACTCTAGGGGCCGGTGCTCATCTCCGTTTCAAAGCTGAAGAGCCAGCATTTGTCCGAGGATGTCTCCGTGGTCATGTGGCCAGCATGACTAGATGCCAAAGGCACATGGAATGCTGTTACCTTCCCACTGTAGTGGTCCCTATTTTTCTACTTGCATTTTTACGTGCTTTCGTACTGCTAGGTTGGCAGAAGCTGGGACGTGTAACAGGCGCTCACTCTGTTATGCGGCACTCGGGATTTGACCTGCCAAACTGCCGACCTTCTGATTGACAGGCTCAGTGTCCTAACCCACTGAGCCACCACATCACTTTTAAAGAATGATATAGGAGGAGCAAAAGGAAAAATAAATAGTATTTACCAAAGAATTAAAAGCTTCAAAAGTATGCATTTTCTAGTGAAGTTTCACATGAAATTATTCAATTCAAGGATCTGTCAAGGTATTACCAATCATTCATATCGTTAAATACATATTACAATTACAAACAATTCAAAAATGCCTTAAGATTTTTGCTTGCCACAGAAATCAATTATTTTTAATAGTTTTCAACTTCAGCCAATTCTACTATATTTAGATACTACTAAATTCATTTTTAAAATCATATTCACTGCATTAGCCCGAGTGAATTAATATTTAGCAATAATTCAATTTTCCTAGATTTAGAGGCTCATCTTTTCCTCAGAAATTACAATAGGATTAATTAGAATTTCAATTAGTCCTGCAACATTTTTAAAAATTCAATCAAATTTAATTTAATTGCATTATCAATGAACGTTGATCTATCAGATGTTTACTTTAATAACCTGTTACAACATAGTCATGATTACATCATTAAAACAATGTTTTGTGTCACATTTTACACAGATATTCTGTATGACCAAATCAATAAAATATCTGCTCATTTTAGTTTGCCAATTTTGTTTTTCTAGTATTAAGAATTAATGACAAATAGGTGGAGGTCGTCTGACGGGAGAAGATTACCTAAGATATTCAGCAATGGAATGCATGAAATATGCAGCCACAACGCATTTTTAACATTTTGGCAAGTACTGATGTGATTTTGAAAGTAGAGAGGCTTTGTATTCTGTGTACCTAATTCTAAATTAGCAACATAAATGAGAAGTTTTATCCTAATAGAATTCAAACTCTTACATGTTTTTATCTATAGAGATTCCTGTTGTAGACAGAAAATGTTAGTTTTCTGGAGGCTGACAAGTGCAATTGTTTGGAAAGGCTCTACAGAGATTTGACAAAGAAAGAGATTAGCAACTTCCTTCCTTTTGTTATCTCAGTGTAACATATGAAACCCTCTACAGTATTGTTCAGTTTGTCCTGCTGATCCATGTTTTTTTTTAATGATTCATGATAACTATAAACAAGATTTTCCAAGAATGTTTAGATGAAATAACATCAGATACTTTAGAGAAAGGAATAGATATTATTTTAATATAGAGTATAGAGCAGAGGTCTCCAACCTTTTTGGCCGCATGGACTGGCGGTGGTGGCAGTGGGGCAGGGTGCCAGGGAGGAGGGGATGGGTTTGCACACTCAACCTAATGCTGCACATGTGCAAATGAAGCTTTGTGTGCTTATCCCGGTTTCCAATAGACAGCGGACCCCGGTTATAAAGAACCAATGCTACTAAAATGGATCTGAATGAGTGCTACAGTTTCTGTAATGATAACATACTCTCTACATTAGAAAGCTGAAACTTTTGAAATCATGAAGATTTTAGCTACCAATAAAACACTTGCTGAGTTCACATGCTGCACTAAGCCAAAATCTTTATTTTGCTTGATACATTTGAACCTAGTCATTACTGTTTGTAGACCATGGTTTGAGTCTTAGAATTCTGAATGACCCTAGACATTTTATATTTTCAACAAACTATAGGTAAGAACTTAGTCCATGCATATAAAACATCTTTGCAAAAATACCACCTCTTGTTTACTGGTGATTTTAACCATTTGTTGTTGATTATTACAGGCTTTTGAATATAGTATCTACCGGGTATTTCTATATAAAATGAAAAAGGAGCTTAGAAATCAAATTTTGAAATCTATGATTTCTAATTTACCTACAGCTGCTTAGTCACATAATTAATGAGTTCAGAATGCTATTTTTAAGTTTCACTTAAAAAAAATCAAGTTATAACTATCATGGACTCATTTTCATTTCTGTTGCTTTTTTACTGATATATTTCAACCGTCCCCAACATTTCAAAGGAATCCGCTAGTATGAAATTTAATGCTAAACTTGTAATGAATAGCTGCAGGCGAAAGCATATTATCACCCTTATCTCTTCTATTATTTAAGTTTGCTAGAAATACTTTGAAAACCCTACTTAATTGGCTATAAAATATTTTTAAGAATGCTGGTTAGTTCCATTTCTTAAAAGCTTTTACTCTCAAACAGATATTTCCCAAGAATAGTACCCTTAATTATCAGCTGAGAGGATAGCTGAACTTATGTTTGGAAAAGAGCTGAATAAATCAAGTGTTCAGTTTATAGAGAGAGCTCTTTTGCTAACACAGAATAGAACCGAAAACACTTTGAATAAAGTTTGCTGCTATATTATAAGAACAACTCTGTAGGAATGTTATAATGTATCTTGATTTTACCAAGCATTTGACAAAGTACATTATGATATTCTGATTAGCAGGATCATTAAAAATTCATCCCTGGCCCCTCTAGTCTTCAATATTTTTTTATTATTAATTTGTTGGATGATATGCTGGAGGGTATAATTATTTGCAGATGACACAAAACAATGTTTTACTCCAGAAAAACAAAGTCAAAATGATCTTGTTATATTATATTAATGTGGTAAAATAACATAGTGGAGCTGAGACAATTGTAAACTTCTCACTTTAGGGGAAAAAAGTGTTTTTTCCAATGCACAAAAGCTCACAAATGGGTAATATTTGAACTCAAAGCTACCTAACTTCAGCCACTCTACTGTATTGCTATAAAATTCTTATAATTCTCCTGGTAGAACAATAAAACTGACCAGGTGGTTATATTTATAAATCTATTTAAATAATATAAAACAGACCTGGTAATATAGTACTTTAAAATAGTTGACAATTACTGTTCATATCAAAAATTCTATCCATCTGTATAGTATTTAAGTCAGATTCCACCTAGACTATTACATCCAGTGCTGGGGACTGCATTTTAAAAAAATGTACTGACAAACTGCAGAATGTCCTGAGACAACAAGCAAAATGATAAGAGAACTAAGAAGGAAAAACGTAAGGGAAATAGTTCAAGGTGTTAGGCATATTTAGCCTGGAGAGAAGACTAAGGGGAGACATGTTAGACTTGTTTAGAGGTGTTCCAGAAAACAGGAAGAAACAGTAACTTTACATTATAAAGAAACAGATTTCAGTTGGACATCAGCAAAACATTCCTTAGTGAACAGATTGCTTTAGGAGATGGTAGACTATCTTTTATTGGAAGTGTTTAAACAAACACTGGTTGGTCATCTATCAGGAATTCTGTAGTAGTAGATTGCTGTAACGGATAGAAGGGGTGATTATGGTATGACTATAATACATCATTTGGACATACTGGTATATTGCTTATAATAAATGGGTTTACTGACAATAATAAAATAGTAGTCTGTAATGAATATAATAGTACAGTCTGTAATGAATTGGATACACCTCATTGACAAAATACATACTGTATATTGCCTGCAAAAAGCTTTACATTTAATTCATGCAATTTCCATATAGGGCTGGGAAATTCCTGACATAATGCAAGGAAGTTTTAAGTTTAAGTTTTAACTAACAAGGATCTCAAAATTTAAAGTCACCAGAACATTAAGTGGATTGTACTTCTTTTTTTACACCTCTATTAATTCTACACCAGAATTCGGGTATCAGTCAGTTCCCTCTGCCCTTTAAACATTAACCCTATGCAACAGATTGGGAGGGAATGGATGCATTAGTCAGTACCTTATGAGGTCAGAATATAGAAGAGATTGATTAACAGATACATCAGAAAGAAGAGTCCCATACTATACATCTAAGATTATTTACAAGGATAAAAGAAAGTCACTGAAATTGGTCAAGCTTACTCCTAAGAATTTTGAAAAGGTTTTAATAGAGAAAATAAGATTCTTGCTGCAAAGTTCTTACATCCATTATTATTTGTGTCTGCTGATGATAATCTATGTCCTTATAAATAAAACTGTTTGGCTGAAAGTTGGAGAAGAATATTAGCTGGCTATATCTGAGTATGTACTTTCAGAGCATTTTCCAGTAACATACCCTTATTTCTTCAGTTCCCAATGATTTTCTGCTTTATAGCAAAATGACACTATTTTATAGTAAATATGTATTTTACTTCCATAGCCAACATTTTTCTATTATACAGTTGCAAGAAAAAGTATGTGAATCCTTTGGGATTATGTGGTTTTTTGCATGAATTGGCCATAAAATGCGCTCTAAACGTCATGTAAGTCACAACAATAGAAAAACACAGTCTCCTTAAAATAATAGTACACAAACATTAGCTGTTGTCATGTTTTAATTGAAGATAAGATGGAAACATTCACAGTGCAGGATGGAAAAAGTATGTGAACCTTTGGACTTAATAACTGGTTGACTCTCCTTTGGCAGCAATAACCTCAACCAAACGTTTCCTGTAGTTGCAGATCAGATCTGCACAACGATCTGGAGTAATTTTGGACCACTCCTCTGCACAAAACTGTTTCAGTGTAGCAATATTCTTGGGATGTCTGGTGTGAATCGCTCTCTTAAGGTCATGCCACAGAATTTCAATCGGGTTGAGGTCGGGGACTCTGACTGGGCCACTCCAGAACGTGTATTCTGTTCTGTTGAAGCCATTGTTTTGTTGAATTACTTGTATGCTTTGGGTCATTGTCCTGTTGCATCACCCATCCTCTGCGGAGCTCCAGTGGCGGACAGATGGTCGTATGTTTTCCTGCAAAATGTCCTGATAAACTCTGGAATACATTTTCCCATCAATGACAACAATCCGTCCAGGCCCTGAGGCAGCAAAGCAGCCCCAAACCATGATGCTCCCTCCGCCATGTTTTACTTTGGGGATGAGGTTTTGATGTTTCTGTGCTGTGCCATTTTTTCTCCACACATAGTGTTGTGTGTTTTTCCCAGACAACTCAATTTTGGTTTCATTTGTCCACAGTATATTTTGCCAGTAATGCTGTGGAACATCCAGGTGCTCTTTTGCAAACTTCAAACATGGACAGATGAAACCAAAATTGAGTTGTCTGGGAAAAACCCACAACACTATGTGTGGAGAAAAAATGGCACAGCACAGCAACATCAAAACCTCATCCCCAAAGTAAAACATGGCGGAGGGAGCATCATGGTTTGGGGCTGCTTTGCTGCCTCAGGGCCTGGACGGATTGTTGTCATTGATGGGAAAATATATTCCAGAGTTTATCAGGACATTTTGCAGGAAAACATACGACCATCTGTCCGCCACTGGAGCTCCGCAGAGGATGGGTGATGCAACAGGACAATGACCCAAAGCATACAAGTAATTTAACAAAACAATGGCTTCAACAGAACAGAATACACGTTCTGGAGTGGCCCAGTCAGAGTCCTGACCTCAACCCGATTGAAATGCTGTGGCATGACCTTAAGAGAGCGATTCACACCAGACATCCCAAGAATATTGCTACACTGAAACAGTTTTGTGCAGAGGAGTGGTCCAAAATTACTCCAGATCATTGTGCAGGTCTGATCTGCAACTACAGGAAACGTTTGCTTGAGGTTATTGCTGCCAAAGGAGGGTCAACCAGTTATTAAGTCCAAAGGTTCACATACTTTTTCCATCCTGCACTGTGAATGTTTCCATCTTATCTTCAATTAAAACATGACAACAGCTAATGTTTGTGTACTATTATTTTAAGGAGACTGTGTTTTTCTATTGTTGTGACTTACATGACGTTTAGAGCGCATTTTATGGCCAATTCATGCAAAAAACCACATAATCCCAAAGGGTTCACATACTTTTTCTTGCAACTGTACAACAAAATGTCATTTGGCCTTGCAAAACTTTGATGGCCCCCATTCAAGAAAATAAATGCATTTAAATAAATAAATAAATAAATAAATAAATAAATGTATGTATGTATGTATGTATGTACGTACGTATTATTCACGTCCCAATATGGATTCAGTTCCAGTTGTGAAGTCTTCCATGTAGGGCAGTGGTAAATAACATTTTTGGCTTAAGGATACTTTACTTTACTGAACAGGCTTTCGGCTCTTATCCCACAGTCAACATCTTTTATACACACTATTAGTACACAGTTCAGAAACTTAACATTTGGAGCCTGAAGACTGTCTATTCTTAACATGAAATCATATTAGAAAAGCTGATATAGATTGTGTCTATAGTTGAAAATGAAAACAACTGTTGTCTGATATGATGGAAAGGAAATTGTGTCTACTGATCAACAGGCTGCCTAAGACCTGCTGAGATGGGGACAGGAATAAGGTGGAAGAGTATTAAAATTGCCTATTTGCAACCTTGAATATCTAGATAGAAACAAATGAGGAGGCTGGTAGGTATATCTGTACAGACAAGTACTGTGTGGTTACCACCCTACTGTAAAGTTTTATTTTGATTATCTTTCAGCAATACTCAAGCCCATCTCTGATAGGACATAGCTAAGGATTTTTTTTAAAAAAAATGATTGCCTTCAAGAAAACTTTCAAATATCTCCTGAGGAATGTAAGGAAGAACTGGTTTCTTTTGTTTATAAATAAATATGATGTTCCTAATGGAACATGACAAACTAGGAGAATACATCACAAAGCTGTTTCCCAAAGTTTTGTAAAAGTTATAGCGTGAGAAAGCATGCAGTCATTCCTGACTGGATAATGAAGTGGTGACCATTACAGTGGGCACAATGCAGCAAACATGTTGGAAAAAAAATGTTGCACAAACATTCACGTGACTCAGTAAACCCAACTCATGTGGCTCAAAGTAAACGTTCAGTATTCAAATGCAGGACTAATATCCCTTAGACAGATTGATTAAACTTTGATCTGGTGTGTGTCCATGTGTGTGTGTGTGTGTACCTGGAGCCCAGACAGTACAGAAGTTTATGAATTTGGCAGCCAGCCAAAACTGAATAACTGGCAATGAGTCTGGAGCTCAAGCTAGAAAAAAAAGGCAAAGAAAAGAGGAGGCTAAATTTGATGCTAGATCTTTCAGGACCTTGGACAAGGCCTTGGTAGTAGATCACTTGTTGCTACTACAGTCCTTTCATCATCTAATTTTGCTCATGTTTTTGAGTTTGTCTGCATCTTTCATCCTCCATTCTGCACTATGTGAAAAAACAGAAAAACGTGCTGCTGCATTGAGCTTGATTGCCAGTCATTAAATGGGCACAATATTCTTGGCATTAAAACAACAGGGATTGTCCTCTTTTGTGATAAGGACTAAAGAGATGTAATGGGAAGAATTCTGGCTGTGGCCTTGCTCCTCGTCATCTCTTTTGAACTGATGCTCCATAAGCTGCCCACAATAAATGGTCTGCAATATTTCCGGAAGTGAGCATACTACCACTTCACAGAATTGAGCTTGGGGACTTTGATATCAGACCCAAGTCCTTTACTAACTTTATTGGCCCTGGATCAGTGATGTGGATTAAATTTAAAGATACTGCCAGGCATTTAGAGAGAGCTCCCAAGGCAGATCTCCCTGTCATACAGAAACCACAGAAGAAAAGTCATGGTTTTTGTTTGCTTGTTCGAGTTATAGTCTTAGATTTCAGGAAACAAGGAGAATGAACATTTCAGGAACATTAAGGAACATTTCAGTAGAACACAGAATCAGAGGTAGCCCTTATTGTAGCCTTTGTGGCAGGTTTTGGTCCTGGCACCAGAAAAAAATGAAATGAGATGCAGTGATACCATGTTCTGCTTATAAAATGAACCGGAAGGAGTTGAAAAGATTCTTTCTCGCTTTGTCTGCTCAACATCTGCTGCAGAAGACAACATACTTTTAATATACATAGTTTTTCAGTGTTCTGAAGCAATGAGAACAATGTGAGGTTGGCAAAGATAAGTAGATTCTCCTTCAGATAAACAAAGCTCCTTGCTCTCACAATCTTTAGGCTCAGAAAAACCAACTTGCAAACCTCAGTGTCTGCTGACTTCTCTTGATGAGATTTGATCAGTATGGTATTTTGCATTTTTCTTAAACTGCTGCACAGATTGATATTCGCAGGCCATTTTGCCACATTCAATGTCATTCCTTATTCTCCTCAGGTTATTTTAAGGGGCATACTTAAATAAAGCTTCAGAGTCACTTTTTCTTTCCAGGTCGCCTCACTGTGGAGAAATGAATCATTTGCCAATTGGTTTCTCAGTGCAATTCAAGAGGCCATAAAGTCCTGTGTGACCTAGAGATCTGAAGCACCACTTATCTCCAAATTTTTCTGCCTACCTGGGTGCAGAGTGGGTGCACTCCAGGTCCCCTCTGTTAAATGCTGTCATTCTGCAGCGCTGTCACACTGTCCTCATCTTCTGAAATAAAATCCCTCCTGAGGTAAGGACTGTATTCTCGCTCCTTAAGGTACCAGAAAGCTCTTAAAACCTGGCTTTGGTCCCAGGCCTTAGGTTAGTGTATTTTTGGAAATTTTGTGTTATTTTGTTTGATTTGTGTTGCTTTTAGATCATTTTAGCCCAGACTGTTAATGTGGTTTTATATTTTATCTGATTTTATGGGGTTTTTTGGGGGATATATATGTGTGTGTGTGTGTGTGTGTATGTATACACACACACACACACACACACACACACACGTATCTTTATTCTTTGCATTGGAATAATATATATATATTACTTCTCTAGATATGAAGAGATTTAATTCTCCTTTATGAGATTATATTGAAATTATTGTATTTTGAGTAGCAACATTTCTCACGATCATGGAATCTCTAGAACTGATGTGATAATGCACTAACTATATTAGTTAATCCAATTTTATTACTACTCAGTTAATTGGTAAACAACCTGGCAGTGTAGAGCAGACTGTAGAGGTATAGATGGCATCATCTAGCTGACCTTAGCTGATCACAAAAAGCTAAATGTGTTTAGACCCTTCTAAACATTCATTGAGTAATGTTGATCAATATTTATTGATCAATAAATGGATAACCAGTAGAGAAGAAAGTAGAGAAGAAAGTTTAAAACTATGTTTTAAAAATGAAGCAGTTTTCTGTTTTTGTCCCTTTACCCAATTTTTTTGCTGTTTGGTTTTGGTTTACTGTATCTTTGGTTTACTGTATCCTGGTGGCACAGTGGTTAAAATGCAGTACTACAGGCTACTTCTGCTGACTGCTGGCTGACAGCAGTTTGGCAGTTCAAGTCTCACCGGGCTGAAGGTTAACTCAGCCTTCCATCCTTCCAAGGTCAGTCAAATGAGGACGCAGATTGTTGGGGGCAAAGTGTTGACCACTTGGAGAGGGCTGTAAAGCACTGTGAAGTGGTATATAAGTCTAAGTGCTATTGTTATTCTTGTTTGTATATGTTAAAGCAAACAGAGTAACACTTGGATGAAGTACCACTAAACTAGACTGGGACAGTCAGAAATAATCCTGAAAGAGCAGAATGATAAACTACTTCTGCACTGTTGTCAAGGAAGTTGTATGGAAGTATCCATTAAATCATCAGGAGGTAGATGATTGGACGTTTAATAATGCATTGAAGAATAACTGCATTTTCCAAGATACATATTGTAATTTTATTTTAGCTTTTCCTTTCTAAGTTTAAATCCAGCATAGAAACTATGTGCTGATATAGACTTGAGTACTTGACCAAATATTTTAAGAAGGCCTTCAAGCTAATTTCATACTAAACATTACCAGATATTTTCTCTGTATTCTATCCTCTTCAGAAAATCCTATTTTATTGCCTGGAGATATAGCAAATTTAAAGTGCTTTTAAGCAATTGTTGGAAATGTATCATTATTAAAATGTAAATAGGGATTTATAGTTTATGGCACCTTTGCATTCATTCCTTACAAAAGGAGCAACAACTAAATGACTATGCCAGAGGAAGTCACTCTTCTGCAAATATTCCACTTTCAAAAATGTCCACTTGTTATACACTTGTTCAGCGATTGCCTCATTTAGCAACCATTTGGTGATGAAAAAATAATTGTTTGGAGTGGAGAAACTTCAGATGTAACTTACTGGATTCCCTGCATGGATTGCCCTTGCAACCATAAGAGACAGATGGGGAGGAAGCTTACCACCAGATTTTGAGAACATGAGCGAGTGGTTAGACTAGGAGACCCAAATTTATTGGTAGCCTCACATTGTAATAAACAAGTATCTGCATTCAATTTTGCAGCTACTACAATTGTTGGCTGAGCAGGGACAAAAATAACCAGAAAAATGATTGAAGCCTTGGGCCCCTTGTCAGTCAATGGGAGTGCTGATTTATCACCAGCCTATCAGGTATTTAGTAGCCAAGAGTGCAGAGGCACAAGGAAACAACAATTAATGATTTAATAGCTATTAGCACCCTAATCAACAAAAGCTACATACAACCAGGAACTATATAAATATAACATGTAGAACAGCCAGTGATGATGGGCTACAGCATGAGCCAGAAAGCTTGGAAGAACAGACCTTTGGTCCTGGTGACTGACTCACATTGGATCCTGCATGGAAAAGTAACTTTGCAAACAATATTTGCATTTACTGTATAACCTTTGGCAGGTTTGTAAAGCAAAGGAAAGCTCAAATAACATTATAAAGACAGTCACGATTTCTCTTTGCTTGAAACTGGGTTGTTGGTCCCAGTTGTGCTTGCTAAATGAGGACTACCTGCTGTGGTTCCTACTTGACACTCCCCCCCATGAAATTCAGATGCAATCCAGCAAAAAGATGTATAGCTTAATACCTTTTGAAATAAAGTTGCACTTTAGAATTCAAGTCTGATCCTATTTAACTTGAAACTGGGAAAAGACCACTTTATTAACCAACATTAGATAAATCAAATACTTTTATTAAGTTCCCTTACAGGATTTATTTTTTAGAACTGGGGAAATTCCTAGGCTTTTTTATTTGCCCTGATAAATCTAAGCAAACGAATAATCACAATGATATCACAATAAAAGCAAAGTGACATTTCCCTTTGCAAATGAATAGCCATAATATTTTCCTTGATATTTCCAATGTAGCCTAACTAAATAAAAAAAACAACAAACTCTTCCACAATTCTGCATTTTGAAAAAAAGAAGCAATCTCATAGACATTTTTGTGTGGAGGGTAAGAAGACCAATCTTACAGATTTTAATACTATTTAACATGCAGCCCAAAGAGCTAACTCTGCAGTGACATTTCAGTCACCCAGGCTATTTTTCTCCCAGAATGAAGCACATTTAATGTTCTAAAGGGAGCTCCTTCTCAAGGCTCAAATGAACAAAGCATTTTGCTGGCAGTTAGGGGTGCAATAAATCTTTCCACAAAATTCATGCCTGTATTCCCTCAGATGATTAAATAGTCAAGCTCAGGAAAAACCTGACACAATTCAAGGGCTGCTTTTAACCCAACTAACAAATAAAAGTGAAAAGAACATGGGCAACATATTTCTTATCCCCCACTTCTCATTATCTTTTCCCCAAATAGGAACTAGAAAGTGCTGTTCTTATATTATGACCCGATACATAATTCAAATAACCAAGAGTATTATGAAGCAGCTAGACAATATTCTCCTACTCTCAGAATGCCAAACATATGCCTCATCCAAAGGCTTTGTAAAATCACAACTACCTAACAACATTCCCAAAACTAAAGCATAAATCCTGCAGCACAGATGATGGCTTATTCTACAAAAATAAAGGCTTTGAAATGGTATGTTGCAATCCAAAACCTTACTATCAGTCATTTATTTCATTTGCAAAAAACATCAGTAAAACCAAATCACTCATGAAGTTATTATTTTTCCCCCAAAAAAGAGACTCGTGGACTAATTGGTTTGATCAACTATCTAAATTCACATAGTAATTCATCTCAACTATTATCTCCAGACTTCCCTAGTATTTCATACATGTACAACACCTTCTTAATCTAAGTGACTTGTTTTAAAGTGAACAGAAGGGGAATGATAGACTGAGGGTGGGAAGAGGTAGCAGCAGGCAGTGGTGCCAAATACGAATAATCAAAGTCTAACTTTAAACATTCATTTTAAAACAAGCAAGATGAAAATCTTCTAAATCAGGGGTACCCAACCCCCAGGCTGAGGCCAGCTAGTGGGCCGTGGCCTATTCTGAATTGGGCCGCATGAGTGGCTGGAGTGTGTGCATGCTCAAACTTCTGTGAGCAGCGGGGTGGGGTGCATTTGCATGCATGTGTGCTGGCTCGCCTCCCATCCAAGTCGACCTGTGCACATGTGCGCCAGCCTGCCACTCGCACAAGGGCTGCATTTGCCCGATGCTCATGCAGCCCATTTCCCCTCTCCCTCCCCCTCCTCCAGCTGGACCATCAAGCCACAAGGGGTTGGGGACCACTGATCTAAATTGTCTTTCTTTTCTCCTAAAATAAATTAGAATAAATTACAAAAGGAAGGAAGGTACAAACTGCTTTTCATGAACAGAGAATACTTGTCTTACATTAAGCGACACTGTTACATTTATCCAATAACCTTAAGGTGGCACATTGGTAAGTGGTTCAGCTTGTCAGCTGGAAAGCCAGAAGCCCAGATTCAAGACCTGAGTTCCATATGACAGGATGAGCTTCCATCTTCACCCCACCTCCTGCCAGCCTAGCAGTTCGAAAGCATGCAAATGTGAGTAGATAAATAGGTACCACTTTGGTGGGAAGGTAATAGTGCTCCATAACATCATGCTGGCCACATGATTGTGGAAGTGTCTTTGGACAGTACTGGCTCAATGGCCTTGAAACAGAGATGAGTACTGTCCCCAATAGTTGGCAATGACTAGGGGAGTAAAATCCGCAGGGACTCCTTTACCTTTACTCCAGGTAATAACCAGAGTACTGAGGGACAGATATACTATGTTGTGTTTGGGAGGGAACTCGTGTTGGCTTTATATTTTTTGTGTTTGTTGTGACTAAGAGGAGAGATTTGGAAATGAAGCAAACTGGTGGAATTACAAATTATTGGTGAGCAGTATAATCTAAAAGCTAAGCATTATTTGGCAGGGGATGTTTGCTTGGATAGATTACCTCTTTTTGCAATGCCTAATCAAGTCTTTCTCTTTTTCTTCCCATCTCTATCCTAACAATTTTTTTTTTTGGGGGGGGAGATGTGTCTTCTGATAAATATGCCCAGGCATACATGCAAACATATTTACAAGTCTGTAATATGCACCTACAGTATTTACTTGGTATGGGGGAAGTCTCCAAGATTGATTTCTTCTTGAGTTGCAACCCTAAATTGACAAAGCTGACTAAGTGAGCAGGATTTATGATTTTTTTTTCCCTATCTGTTCTTCCTTCAAATGGTTGTCTTAAATTCTTGATTGTTTTCCTACCTTACTCAATAGCTAAGCAGATATTATGTACTGCAGCTACTGCTCAGTGTAAAAACTACCAGGCTAGAAAGTGGGAGACTGTGAGTTTGAGTTCTGCCTTAACTACAGTATTTTCCGGCGTATAAGACGAATGGGCGTATAAGACGACCCCCCAACTTTTGAGGTGATTTTCATGGGTTAAAAAGTCGTCTTATACGCCGGAAAATACGGTATAAAACTCGGTGGGTTGACTTTTGGCCAGTCACACTACCTCAGTCCAATCCACCTCACAGGGCTGTTGTCAGAAAAGTAGGAGGAAGAAGTTGTCTTGGATATGTTTGCCACCATGAGTTATTAGTAAAAATAATAAAAGCAGGATACAAATAAATACATAAAAATAAAATGGTATTCATGCAACCATGGTGTTGGACTACTACTATAAATTGTACACAATAAATACACATATTTGAATGATATCACAATGAGAATTCTTTTTACATAAAAAACCAACATTTAAGGAGAAAGCTAGGACAATATTCATATGTAATAAGTCTGAAGTAATAGAGCCCTAGAATAATTTTACTGTATATTGTAGTCTGATTTGATTTGTAAATTTTTCAAAAAAACCTTCTGGAGAAGCTTGTTGTTTGCAGCCTTACTGTTTCCAAGCTCATCAAAGTGGCATGAAAATTGCAAGGATAGAAATATATGTTTAAATAACATTATGTGATGGCAATAGCTAAAATACGTTAAGAATATTGTAGTCTGGATGTTATGGAAAGCCTATCTAGTAATTGTAATCCTAGTGTTAGTGTTCAAAATCCTAAGTAATATTCCAGAAGCATTTATTAATTATTTCAGATTATTTGTTTCAATTAATAATTATATTATTATTTTCCACAGAAAGCTTGACTTCATCCTGTGCCTCTGATAAGTTTAAAACATATCATTACCCTTTTAGCTTTTTAACCAAGTAATCAAGCTAAGTGTACATCATTCACGATTTATTCCTCCCCCTGGAAACCAGGCCTCTCTGGTTTCTAGATAAATTAAAATTAAAGCCTGCATATCTGGCAACACTATACAAAGCCTATACTAACTGCTTTTATATTTTAATGAAAATAAGTTTGCTAAGGTAGTGACACTGCTTTTGCACAAATAACAATAAATTAAACATAAATAGAAACAGAGAGAGAGAGAGAGAGAGAGAGAGAGAGAGAGAGAGAGAGAGAGAGAGAGAGAGAGAGAGAGAGAAATAATAATAATTGATTTAAAAAGTCCCAGCCAAATAAAGGAAGAGAATCTCATTATAGAGACAGGTAAACAGAAAATAGAGACCACACTGCAAAATATAGTTTTAATTTAGCCAGAGGTTTTGAAGTAACAAATTAAACTTTACTGGCTCCTGTTGCAAGGAAGTGCTGTTCAGATAAATGTTTTTAACATAACATCATTTTTAGATGCTATAGCTGTATGACACACCAGTTTCCTACATACAAATTATTCTCCTTTATTGTTTAGTTTGCTACCAGTCCATTTGAGTAATTTAGCACTGATACTTCAATTATCCAATGTCAGCCACCAAAGCTGCATTTGACCTCTGCTGTAATGAAGTTCATATTATGTAGCTTAAGTAGTCCTCGACTTACAATCATAATGGAGACTGCCTACTATGGTCATAAATTGTCAGAGCCATAAAGTAGGATATCAAGTGACTGACCTGATTGCCTGATTTTTGCAGCCGTCATAAAGGAAATGTGATGGTTGTTAAGTGGCTGTTAATTAAACCCATTGTTCAGTATGGGGTGTTTTTTTTGCCAAATACTAAAAGTAAATGCTGGTTTTTTTTTTGGCAAAAATGTAATAAACTGTGGTCATGTGGTCTGCAAGATGCTGTAAATCAGGGGTGTCAAACTGCCAGCCTGCGGGCCAAATGCATCATCCGGAAGCCGTGCCCACCCCATTGGCGGCAATGCCAAAACTGTCCCGATATGTTGCGCGACATCACGTGACATCACGAGTTTGACATGTCTGCTGTAAATGATTATAGATGTGGGCTCATTGCCAAGTACCCCAAACGCAGTCATATAAATGCAGTGTGGTGGGGCATGGACATTGGGAACTTTGGAATTGTATCATAAGTAGCTTTTGAGAGGTCTATTCGAAAGGTCATAAGTTGAGGATTACCTGTAAACAATTCTGCCTGAAACATCTAAAATAATAATAATAATAATAATAATACTAATAATAATAATAATAATAATAATAATAATAATAATAATTTTATTTATATACCACCCTTCTCCCGAAGGACTCAGGGCGGATGGAGATTCTGGGTATTTTTGTGACATGGCTTGGAAGTATCAGTGGAGATAATGGGTCAGTTAAGTGGGCAGTGAAGAACAGGAAAAAAAAAGTGCCTGGAAATATTTCAGTAACTGAACTGACTGTAATCCACCCAGTCATGAGTAGCTTCAGAAATTGAATGAATGACTGAATAAATAAATAAATACATTGCTATACAGATGTGATTGCTGTGTGGGGAGCCACTATAATGGGGAGACAATAGGATATAATGAGCTCTTTGAATTGTATGAGCTTGGAATAAAAACCTATCCAAGGGGAAAAAAGGTGGATAGAGACTGTTGTGTAAACATGCAGTTTAGCAGTGAGTCATACACAAAGGCATAGATGCTGGTTGAGATGGCATTAGACCATCTGTGATAAGATTCTGGGCAAGCATCTCTTTATATAGGCTGAACAAATATAATATTCACCTCAAAGAATCTCACAATCCAGATTCAATACCAGTGTAGGGATGGAAAATGTTATGCTACAGATAATCAGTCCTTTCCAGCACTGCAATTCTTAACTTGGACGCAAAGCTTAGACAGGACTCAGAAGAGAAAGGGATAGAAAACCTCCTTTCATACTGACATCTATAGTCATAAAATGATGTTTAAGTCTGTGTTTGTGTATAAAACAGAGAGAGAGAGAGAGAGAGAGCACAAAATCTAATGCTTTGGGACTGCCAACCACATCCAGCTATACTGTACTTCTTTTTGTAAAAGTCAAGACTGGGTCTCTCAAGAGACTCCTATGTGATGGAATGAATGTGGAGAAACAAGCTGAAGTTGAGTTCAGACAAAAGGGAGTTGTTACTCATTTTGGAAACTGGACTTTCAGATTGAGGTGATATATTTGTTCTAGATGGCCACAATTCTCCTTAAAAACTTGGATTTACAGTCTGGAGGTCCTCTAGGTTCGTCATTGGCAATGGGAAGGCATATGGCACCTATCATATATTGTTTTTGATGTGGATGGCTATGGTCTGTCTGTCTGGCTATCTATCTATATCTATATCTAGAGGACAACATACATCTGAAAAAGGTGAAATTAAATTTGAAGAATAGTTAAAATTAAATAAATACACATTTCTGAGCAGTGTTTGGTTACCAAAATTAGTTCCTTTCCTCTCAAAAGTGTATAAGCTTTAGGATTATTAAAAAGTATGTCTGATGAAGTTAGAAAAATGAAGAAAATTTTGTCTTGTACAAAAAATGCGCAGCTAGAACCACAAGAAAGTATAGGGAAAAAATAAGAAGTAATGAAATATAATGGATGTTAAAACAGAGGGAACAAGAGGTCAAGAAATATGCCATAGATTAGCACTTGGAAGAGAGCACCCATGAACACCTTGAGACAGTTATTCAAATGCTGTGAGGTGTCTATACTTACAAAGATCAGAATTATGTATTGAAGAGTATTGATGCCTACTGGATGTTGGAGAAGATTCTTGAGAGTACCTTGGACATTCAGGGAAATGAATTGACCAAGACTTGTCATTTGAGGTAAAAATTACAGAGCTCAAATTATTCTACCTTTGCCACATTATACAAAGACCCAGTTTTCTAGAAAAGCTGTAATGCTGGGGAAAGTGGAAAGAAAGAGAAGAGGATGGCCAGCAGTAAGGTGGAAGAACTTGGTTATAGTGGCAATGTATCGCACCATTGGAAGACCTGAAAGAACAGGTTAAGGATAGATTGTCATGAAGAAAGACTATCTATGTGGCTGCTAGGAACCAAAAAACAACTGAATGGCACATAATCAATCAATCAAACATTCAAATCATCAAATCAAAGGTAAATGAACTAACCTTTGCAAGGACCAGGTCACAAGATGGCACATCAATTATCAGGATGAAAGGCAGCTAAGGAATCAGGCAGAAATTTGACATGCTTTATGAAACAATAGCTTCATTAGCAATTATGTTTATTGAAAATGTGCTATGCTGTTCTCATGAGCAGTAATTACTGCCAGTGCTTATAAAGAGATTATCAGAGGTTTCCTCAATTTGGGAATAAATCCCAAAATCCCCATTAAGCATGCCAACTGGAACTTTTGGGAGCTGTTTTTCCAGCAAACTAGAAAGCCTGGCATATTTAGGTAGGTACGATAAATCACGGCCTGATATTTGAGACAGAATTTATATAACTTCTAAAAGCTGATAATTTAAAACATGGTAAGATGCTTGTAGCAAACTATTTAGCATTGCGTCTTCATGCCGACTACCATTGAATTGACATTGCAAAAGGTGACTTACAAAGTTGCTAATGCAACAGTTAATTGTATTACAGTAAATCATACCGTAATCCGGGAGGGCCAGATTAACTGTTGTGGAGGGCCGAACCTATGTTACCTGATTCAATATCCTCAAACTCCGTCATGTCAAGTCCTCAGGCCTTTTCAGGTGAGGGTTGAGCACCGTGCAGGCACAAAAAAGTGCTCTCCTTGCCCTCCTATGACTGCCAGCTCACTTGAAGGAGTGCATGGCAGCTGCATAGGGCCAGACCCAACTTGACTTCTCTTCCTGCCCACTGCTGTGAGCTTATTTACATTTGTTTTCTAAATTCTGATTGACTTCACAAGGCTGGACAGGGACAGCCAAAGAGGCAGATGTAGCCCAGGGGCCGTTAAAATGCTCAGGTCTGCCTTAATGAGATATTCTACCTCAAATTTTATCATTCCTATGGCTATGCTACACCTGGATATATTATAAAAATAATTGGAGGCCAAAACTCTTAGGAAGTAGACAAGGTGCATGATACCAAAATTTCCTTTCAAGCAAAATCTTGATGATTAATGAAGAGTCTTTGTGTCCCACTGATATCCAGTACTACACTGGGGTGTTCTTGAAGAAAACATAACAGGCATGTCTACTTCAGTTGTATTCTGTTATTCCAAACTGACCATGCCCTCTGAGACTGCTTAGCTACAATCCAGGTTCTATATTAAAGATGCTTCATTGCTGAACCAGCTGCTTCATTGCATTGCATCAATATTGATTCAGAGTTAGGTTTCTGCAACAAAATCTATTGCATTTCCATTAGTGGTGCAAATGATGAAAAAAGGTTCCATTTATATCTTTTGAACTGCACACTGCAGAACAAATGCTCAACTACACAGCAATTGAGCCACAACCACTTTGAAGGAAAAATGTTGTCTTGTTGCCAACTACTGGGCACAACTTGTGATTTTTGTTTTTGCTGTTCTTCTTAAGCATATTGACTAATTCACAAACTGAATATTTGCAATCTTCAAAGGACAAATGCAGCAATTTTACACAATCCAACAGTATAATTGAGGACAAATATTATTAGTCTTTACATGGGGAAATGGTAACATATCGTCTATTTGTGTGTGACACTTTTGATTATTTTTGATAATGTGAGAGTTTAATATATGGTTGTGAAAACACTAATGTTAAAATTGTTAAGTACCTGTGCATTCTTGAAAGATTGAATCCCATAGTTGAAATGTGGAAGATAAGTTGAGGTTTTTCTATAGGTATGATGTATAATTTATTTATTTTCCTGATTCTTGCAAAGTGATATAGCTAATTTAGCATTCTGACTGCATGCCTAAACTGCCACTGAATAATAAGTAAATTCTTTTTCATAGTTCACATTTCAGCTTAGTGAAATGTAACTTGTTTTAGAAATTCTAAAGCAAAGTGATTTGGCTGCTGTAAATTTTAAACTTTATTATCTATATATTGTATATATTAATGTATTTTTATTATAATATACCTCATCAAATCATAAGGTATTTTATCAAAATAATTGATATATTTTGTATATTTATGATTGAATTACCTCTATAGAGGGAGCAGGACTGCCAGGTAGATAGCAAAATAAAAAAAAACTTACATCAAATGAGTTATAATACTGGCTGATTTTATAGACTAATTGTAAAGATTATACTTTGATCAGTCACATTCATTGGCTCCTCTCTTAATTTAGGGTTTGTTTTTTAAATCAGCCAATAGCCACAAGGGGCAAAATCTGTTAAAAAGAAATGATAAGTAATTTTATTCATAATTTATTCATCATTTGTATTGCATGTTTTTTAAACAATTCACTGTACTGATGTTTTATATTATGATACACATTTAATGTATTTATATGTTGTTTTCATGAATTTTATACAGTAATGATATATTCTTTTACATATGAAATAAAAGAGTTTCATTCTCAAATTTTAATGTAAAGATCTTAAGAAATGCTTTGGTGATAAAAAAGGTATGGGGAATTGATGAGGCCTGCAGGAAGACGTTTCCCTTCTAAAGCATCTAAACTATTCATCTAAAGGACCCTGATCAATTGAAATAAACATATGTACTTAAATATATTTAAGTATTATTATCAATGACAGTAGCAGCATATGAGTTTTTGAGTAACAGCCACTAGAATGTGAAAAGAGGATTCAAATAATAGCCAATTGAAATAGGAGAATAAGGATGACAATATTTTGTTTAGTGACCATTTAAAGTTACAACAGCATAGAAAAAAATGACTTATGACTGTTTTTCACACTTATGACCGTTGCAGTATCCCCATGGTCATGTGATCAAAATTCAGATGTCTGACAACTGGATCAGATTTATTATGGTTGCAGTCTCCTGGGATCATGTGATCACTTTTGTGTCCTTCTGACAAAGCAAAGTCAAAAGCCTGATTTACATAACAACAAGTTATTAACCTAACTTAACAACTGTAGTGATTCTCTCAACAACTGTGTCAAAAGAGGCTATAAAAAGGGGGCAAGACTCACTTAACAAGTGTCTCACTTAGCAACAGAAATTTTGGGTACAATTACGATTGTAAATCAAGGACCACTAGTCAAGCAGAATGGGCAGCCTGCAATATTTTATAAATATTATTGTTAATAGCTACCGTCCCTAAATTTAAACTAGCCGTCTTATAGAATAGAGTAATATCTAAAAAGCAGCAACAATAATAAAGCTAGACATAATAGATTCAATAAAATGTGCAAATAAAACCAGGAATCAACAAGATCCTGAATACAGAAATAGCAGGAGCAAATATTTGGTAATAGAAATAGAAATAGAAATAGAAATAGAGATAGAGATAGATTTAGAATAGAATAGAATAGAATAGAATAGAATAGAATAGAATAGAATAGAATAGAATAGAATAGAATAGAATAGAATAGAATAGAGCTGGAAGGAAACTTAAAGTTCTTCTAGTCCAGCCCCCTGCTCAAGCAGGAGAATCTATACCATCTCAGACAAATGACTGTCTAGCATCATCTTAAAAATCTCCAGTGATGGAGCACCCATGATTTCTGGAGGCAAGCTGTTCCATTGGTTAATTGTCCTCACTGTCAGGAAGTTCCTCCTTAATTCTAGGTTGCTTGTCTCTTTGATCAGTTTCCAACCATTGTTTCTTGTCTTGCCCTCTGGTGCTTTGGTGAATAACTTGACCCCCTCTTCTTTGTGGCAGCCTCTCAAATACTGGAATACTGCTATCATGTCTCCCCTATTTCTTCTTTTCTTTAGACTAGTCAAACCAAGTCCTGCAGCCGTTCTTCATATGTTTTAGTTTCCAGGTCTTTGATCATCTTAGTTGCTATTCTCTGAATTTTTTCCAAACTCTCAACATCTTTTTTATGATATAGTGACCAAAATTGGCTGCAGAGATAGAGATAGAGATAGAGATAGGGATGGGATGGGATGGGATAGAATAGAATAGAATAGAATAGAATAGAATAGAATAGAATAGAATAGAATAGGTGGAAGAAACTTTGGAGGTCTTCTAGTCCAGCCCCCCGCTCAAGCAGGAGAACCTATACCATTTCAGACAAGTGACTGTCTAGTGTCTCTTCTTAAAAACCTCCAGTGATGGAACATCCATGATTTCTGAAGACAAGATGTTCCACTGGTTAATTGTCCTCACTGTTAAGAAGTTTCTCCTTAATTCCAGGTTGCTTCTCTCTTTGATTAGTTTCCAACCACTATTTCTTGTCCTGCCCTCTAGTGCCTTGGAGAATAAAGTGATCCCCTCTTCTTTGTGGCAGCCCTCCAAAGAAGGAAATTATTAATTCTTGTTTTGCTAAAAACTAAGAGAAAGTGAAAAGTGAGTTTGCATTTAGGAACTTGCTTCGCCTACATGACTTGCAATTCATGTAACGATCAAGTAATTTCCTCTGAAAAAATAAGATGCTGATGTAGGTATTGGCATAAATAGATGAATATTACATGAAAAAGTAATCCTGGTTAAGAATTAGAACTAATTATGTAGTAATTTTACATTCAAATGGCAAAGTAAATTTCATAACTCAGGCAATCAAAACCAAATGTCTCAATTCTTTTCTCTTTAGGATGGTAGCAACAGGTAGCCTAAGTAAACTACTTTTGTACAATACAAGTGAGTTTCTCTCAAAATTCAGTCATAACTTCTGAAATCATTGGAGTTTAAAAAAAGAATAAGAAAGAATAGAAATCTGCCTATGGAATCATGCACAATTGTCTTGGTATATCATTTTTTAATTTGATTTGTGTTTTTTAATTATTCAACATTTTTTGAATAATTAATGCAATCATATTCTACTTAGGCTCTAACAAATCTGTCTGACTGAGTAATTTTGGAATCACCTGCAAAAGTATCATTTCATGATCAAACAGGAAAAGCAACAATAATAATCTTCATTTCACTCATCCTTTTTTTCATCCAGAATTCACTGAAAAATATTCTTTATCTTAAAAACAACAAAAATTGTTTGCAATGCAATATACCTTTTAGGGAGATCCATTTTAATTAAAAATTATAAGAGCCATCATATTTATTAAGAATGTCTTTTATGTTTGCATGCGAATGAAATTTTTTTTGCAAGGCAAGTAGTGTCTCCAAAAATTAGTTATATATTCAAGAATCTAATCTAAATTGTGTAAATCGTGCTTTTTATTTAGGATGTCATATTGCTGTTGTTGTCCAGAAAACAAGCAGGAGCTGTTTGAGATGCAGTTACTATTCTCAAAAGTATGCAAGCTTAGATTCAGCTAGGATTTTCTTTAAATAGGTCTAAATCCACTGTTTTAAAAAAGTCTCATAATGTCCTTTTGTCAATTAGGCACTAAAGATGCTCTGAGCTGTTCCTGGTGGCTTTCAGGAATGTAGGCTCTTTTACTTTATGTTTCTAAATATTTTTGCCTTATCTATTATCCACATACAAGGAATTAACAATAAATAGAAAAAAACATGGGTAATAAAACTGTACGATGGAACCAAGTCAGGAATGGTCACCTTATTTTTTGGCCACTAGAAGACAATAAGAATGATCTCTGCTGAAAAATGCAGCACAGAATCTTCTCCTAACAATTAATTGTATGTTCAAACAAAAGATAAAATGGCTTTACTTCTTTAGCACAGTAGCATCAAAAATATTTATAAGATACAATATAATGTATATACAATATTACAGAAACATTTGCTATAACCCAAACATAGTTATTACAGTAATTGTGCTGCTTTTTGTACAGCTTCTACCTCTGTATGATTAGTATTCATGACACTAACATACGATTACTGAAATAATTATAGCAAAGTATGACGGATCCGATGGACATGCCATGCCTACGAATGTGTAATTTTTTTTTTTTAAATTCCAACTTCAGGAGAAGAAATATGAGATTTATTTGAAAATCAGAAAGATAAAGAGAATTTATGTTCCTACTGATAAATTTACAAAATGTTAGGTACTAAAAGGTAGACAATTGCTCAAAACTAATGTTAACAGAGACAATTGCTAGGAATGTTCTCTTTCAGACTCCAGCTCAAAGAAGAATCAATTAGCCCTTATCAGGCTATGACCTTGAAAGATGCAATCCCAAACAGAATATGCTGAGTTGGAGAGAAAAGAAATGAGAGTCTGCCCTACACAAAAAATCCAGCTTCAAAATTGACCTGTCAGGCTATATACTTAGTTTGAACATTGCAACAAAGCTCAATGCTTCCTTTACAGGTATATGTTTCACTCTCTTCCAAAAATCCACTTAATGAATTTCTTCTACAATCTGCTTCAATAACCCCTAATTTATGACAGGACTAGCCTTTGAGTCACCTTTTTTACCTCTTTACATTTTATGGTAAACCTTTTGTTTTTAAACTTGTAACCTTGTTCCCTTCTCTTGATTATATAAAGATTTTCGTTGCTGCAAAACTTAAGATAGACGGATTTTAAATGCAAATGGCAACAAAACCAAAGGTTTTTGTATGGAATTAAAGTGGAGTCAACTCCTCCCTTTATCCTGCAAATGCATGAGCTAGTTGCATTATGGATAAAGCTGTTCTGTCTTTTTTTCCTTTGTAGAACACTTATTCAGAGACTAGGGTATAAGCAGATGCCATATTTTTGGCCTAATTTTATAGTATTCAATGAACTAAATTCCTTCCTTATACAAAGAATGTTGTGGGCTAGGCATTATAAAATTTGTATTTAAGTTTCTTTGGTATTTTATGCTCCTCTGGGAACTTTTTTTTTTGCTAATGATAAACCATTTGTCAGCAGTGTTATTTGGAAAGAAGAAAAGATGACACTGTCATGTACAAAAATGGTCTAAAGCAATCTTGATACATGACAGTTACTTAACTGGTCTTTACTATCTAGTAATCCATCCCTTATTTGACAGGTCATCAGTTCAAGATAGGTAGAGCTCCAGCCAATACTTCTGTAATGAATCTCAAAGCGAAAAGCACACGAAGAAGCTGCATTGTTACAACCCTCAGTGAGATTCTGTCATCTAAAATATAATAACTAGGCAAGAACCATACTGAAGTTGCTGAAAATGGGGACAGCATTCCTGAAATGATAGAATTTTTGAATTGTACAACTCAAGTCATTCATACATGACAGCTGTAAGCTTAAAGGAATTAATCTAGCAGAAAAATTCCAGTGAAAGAACTTGTGTAGACTATATATTTTAAATGGCAAAACTGTTTCAATGACAGAATTTATGACACATGTATCTGGACAAAAGAGAAGGTGCATCTCTGATACATGATGCTCTCAGAAGGAACACCTACAAAGCAGTTTGGTCAAGGGAAAAAGAGGGTGAACATACATCAAAAGTGCTTCAAAAGTGAACATACATCAAAGGAACAGCCAAGCGTTCTTCACCGCATGTTCCTCTTAAACATTATGAATCACTTCAAAGCAGCTTTCTGATTCAAGACACACAACCCACGAACTGCATTGTCACAACCGTTGCATTTTTAATAAACCTCAGCACTTTTGTTCTCCAATATTGGAGAACAATGTTCTATTAAGCATCTGAGATACAAAAGGTAAGAAATTATTGTGATAAAAATAAATGCTAACCTACTGCACACCAAATTATCCCATTACGTTTTCATTACTTAGAGGTTTGGTATGTCAGTGAGAAAATTAACGTTTCCTGTTTTCTGATTTGAACAATAAGAGGAATGGAGATAAAGTTGTTATTTTGAACTGATGGGTTTAAATTAAATTTGGCCAATCAGCAAAGAGGGAATATTTATATATTCCCAAACCTGTAAAAAGCATGATTATATACACAGAAATACACTCCCCTTCTCCCTCCAATGCCATCCTGACCTACATTTCTCAGGTACAGCCTGAAAAGGAAATGCTGCAAGTCAGATGCATTGCGTTTTGATTCCAAACTGATTAGCCAAGGTCAAGGGAAATACAGTCTGTACATGCTTAGAGACTCCTTTGTTTTCATCACTATACCACACATTCCAAGGCTCAGCTCTTGCCACAAAAAGATTCCAGGTGGGAATTTAGCAAGTTATTATTTATTTGATACCTCGGACTGAAGAACTATGAACAATAGTCATAAATTCCACAGTCAAAAAGGCATCAGTAGAACTGCATATAGCAATGATGTTTTACTGCGTATAGCAATGAAGCCATCCTTGATAAAGGTTGTACAAGCTGTGATACCAGAATCTACAATTATTGCTAAAATTCTGAGCAATTCTTCCATAATGTATTATTATTATTATTATTATTATTATTATTATTATTATTATTATTATTATTATTATTATTGGAGAAATGTATATGCTGTTGTAATTTTTCAGAAATGCAAAATACACAGAAGTTTAATAACAAAGAGACTTGACAGTTATAAAGAACTCAGATAAAATAAAATCACTGTAATGGTCTCATAAAGTTCATTTAGTCAAGTGACTTGGCAAATGGTACAGTAAACTTCACTTCCCTCATATTCTTTTTGTGAAGCTTAGTAAAGGACTAGGCTATAATTTGCCCTAACCCTTATCAGTTTAATGATCAGCAAAACATGTTCCCTCAACATGAATACTTTACCACAAAGTGTTATGATCAAACTGGCAGAGGAAGTGGGGGATAAAATATGAACTTACCAAATTTTGGTGGAGCTGTTTGGATATTGTTTTCAATTTCTTGTACCAGGGATGCCGTGGTGGGCCTTTTCACTTCAGGTTTTAGGCTAGGCAGAGGTAGCGAGGGTACCAAAGATGGCAAGAAAGAGTCGTTTGGGACAGTGTTGTATGGAGATGGCTTAGAGTCAACCTCAGAGGTAACTACCAGGGTGGCTCTGGATTGCTCCATGATGTCCTGTGTAGCTTCATTAATGGGAAGGGAGAAGTAGGAGGTTTGTGCTGCAGATGGCAACCAAGCAGACAGTGCAGTAGGGTCCACAGAGGTAATTGGATCTTGTCGAGCCCTACCAGGATCAAGGTGGGTAGGGGAATCGTATTCAAAAATCTTGTCCACAAACACCCACTTAAGGCCAGCAATGCAGAGGCAGAGGCTGATCAGGCAAGCCAAGATTGGGACAATGCAGATCTTTTCGGAATTAAGGCAACCTGTCAGTCGCTCTGCCTCCAGACACACACAACAAGTAGCTGCAAGGCCTGCTATTCCCTTCATCCTGGTTTCCTCCCTTTGAGTCTCTGGCATCTCTTCCTCACCAGGAATCCCCTCAAGTGATGCAGTGGGACTCAGCTGGGTTGAGGGATGGGGAGCTTTCTCCAAACTGGCTTCCGACATTTTTCAGCCTGTATTTTTCCAGGGAGCTCTCCACAAGAAGGCTTAATTATAAGCTTGATTCTGGTCCATCCCCTTTCACAGGAAAGCCAGCTCCAGAAATCTTACAGCATCACGGCACAGGCATTAAAACAGAGTCCAAGCATCAGAAAAACGATCCAATAGAAAGAGGCCACCAAAGAATCAAAACCTCCCGAATTCTCAGAAAAGAAGCTTCTCATAGTGAATGAATCAGCTCCTTTTCCTTCCTCACTTTTTTTTTTAAAAAAGGTTCTTGTTTTAAATTCCTAATTTCCTCTCAAGCCATCTCAGCTCTTCAAGGAACCAAAACAAGGCAAGGAGAAGCAGAGGATGAATTCCTCAACCAAATTGGGTTAACTGAACCAACAACAGCCCAAAGTGAACAGCTGGCTTCTCACCTTCAGCATCTGAGACTGGGGGCTGCTCAGGAGGAGGAAAACACAGCCGTCATGCAGTAGAAGCCAAAGGAAAATAAGTAAGGATCGTAGCAGCACCGGCAACGGCAGCAGCAGAGACAGTAACAACAGCATCCTGTTGTGCAAAGGAGCTGGCAGAAAGAGGCTGAATCATTACAGAGCAGCAGGTGCCTGCTTCCTGACCATCACTCCCAGCAGCATCATTATAGAAAGGAAGGAATAAAAGGATGGGGACTCTCTGTTCTGCGTCCTTACCACCTTCTCCTCTTCTTCGTCCCTCCACAGTACTCTTTCCTTCCCATGCCTTCCTTCCTTCTGCTCTCTTTCCTCTTTCCCCACCCCTCTGCAGGGCTGGCCTGAGTTAAATCTGCACACCCAGCAACACAGGGGCTGCCAGGGACTTCCTATTTCATCCAATGAGACGGAATAGAGACGTACAATCAAAAAAGAGGCGTGCAGGAGCCGGCTGAGCGATCTTTCTTTTTTTCTTTTTCCCCCTCCCAGTGTATGATCACGAAAGGATTCCCATCCATTAGAGAAACCTAACAAAGCTGCAGTGAGGATGGGGCGGGGAAGGTTGTAGGTGACAGCCTTATGGGCTGGACCTCAGGCTGAGGCTGTCGGATATCCGATCCTTCCCAGGGGATGACAGGCCTCTCAGCTCCAATTGCTTTCTGCTTCTACCTAGATGTAAAGTTTGCTTTCCCTATCAATCCAGCAAGTTAGAGTCGTAATGGACTCATTTTAAGGTGGGAACACATATATATATATTGCAATGGTGATTACTCTGTCTCCTGCTTTATTAGTATTGAATGAGATTTACATGGAAGTCTTGTTATGTGTGACAATAATTTGCCATTCTGAAAGTGTTTTGAGGGAAACCAAAATTAAAGCATTTCTCCATTTTCTTTCTTTAATCTGCATATTTTTTTGTTAACTGTTTGATGAACTGCCACCAATTCCAGAATAAATACTTTCAAGAACACTGATACCATAAATGAAAGATATATAAAAATAATTATCAAAGGAACTTAAAGATGCATCAAAACAAAACTCTACTGGGGGCAAATGCACAAATTATATAAATATTTGACTTCACGTTGAAAAATAGTCAAGTGATAATTTGCAATGACAAACCAGTTTTGTATTGTATATAAGAAAATTATATGGACTGTGTAAATCACCAGGATTCAAGTTTGAGAATTTATTATTTACCAAAACCTGTAATTGTATCCCTTAATTTAACTATTTCAACAGAAAATTAAAATACAACTCAATTACTTTTAATATTACTATGCAAAATAGAAGAGTCTGAATATCACTGTATAACTTCCTTTGGAGGTTTTGCAGTCCAAAGCGTCAATATACAGTGATGGAACATACTCTGAACCCTTAATCAGCATTTTTTCAAGATTAAGCACTGTATCAGTTTCTCTGACCTCAAGATACTACGGAATAATCCAGTTAATTTTCATCACTGATCCAGTCTTAATTGTTCACAACTATGGAATAAAATACCGTCTGTTCAAACTAAGAAAAACTAACCAATAACGGTAAAAAAAGAGGAGATTTTCAAATATGTAAACGTTAAGATGAGTGTAGAATTCTTTGTAGGAGCAAACACATCAAAATGGAATTGATCAAGCTAAAGCAGCAGCAAAGTATCCAGATCTATTGATAGACCAAGTTCAATGGTTTCTACTAATTATCCAAAGATTTCACATTCCTTACAGCTTTAAAAAAATACAATAGATTCATATTGTCTGCTGTTATAACAACTACTTCTCTCACAGCTTCAACATTCCTTCTACAAATACCAGTTTCTATCTATCTATCTATCTATCTATCTATCTATCTATCTATCTATCTATCTATCTATCTATCTATCTATCTACTACCTCTCTGCCTATATCAATCTATCAAGTTGAAAAGTATCATCAAAGGTAGCAGACAAACTGCTCCTGTACTGCTTGCCATGAAAATCACGTGGGTGTAATGCTACTGGAACTTGTGTTTGACTCAAAAGGGATTACTATATCTGGAACAAAAAAAAATCAGCAATCCCTAATTATTATTATTTTTAATTCCATTTATATCCAGCCCTTCACTGAAGACTCAGGGCGGCTTACAAGCTTAGCAGTAGCCTTCATTCTATGTACATGCCTGCTTATTAGGGCTTTCACACACACCCCAAGCAGCATTATTACAAAGTCAGCTTATTGCCCCCAACAATCTGGGTCCTCATTTTACCTACCTCGGAAGGATGGAAGGCTGAGTCAACCTGGAGCCTGGTGGGATGCGAACCTGCACTAATTGCAGGCAGCTGGTGTTACTTAATGAGGCATTAGCCCACTGCGCCACCAAGGCTCAATTAGGATTGTCTGTTTCTTTTTGCTGCCCTCTAGTGATTATCAGGATTCTTGCATCCCAGATAATGGTAGCTTGGAGGAGGACCTTTCACAAGCTTACGTCTTCCAACTCAAATATTTGAGGCAATGATGGGAATATACACTATATGCAAATTTAGCATACTGGCTGGGAATTCTGTAGTTGTAGTCTACCCATCTTAAAGTTGCCAAGTTTGAAAAACACTGATTCAGATGTTGGGTGGAAAGGTGTTCTGCATTATTCTGTAAGTCTGAATACCTTTTCATAAAACTTTCAGTGAAGGCTTTTACTAGATCTGCTGAGTCTGTTGTTTGTTTATCCTATTCAGCCATTTTTACAACTAAAAAATGCATTTCTAGCCAAAGATCCAGTCCAATAGAAAAAAAAACACCTCATTAAAAATTCAGGAAGGTGATGGCACACTCCCATCTTTATCCCTAATACATTCCTACAGGAATAATACCTCTGCTTTAGAAGGTAACATATAGAATCATGTAATCAATGACAATCTTATTCTCAAAAAGAGTCTTAACATATCCATTCCAGGCATCTTTGAACACATGCATAATACCAGCCTTTCACATTCTCTGTATCTTTTCAGACCAACTTGATTTGGCTGGAAAGGAAAATAATAAAATACTGTTCTATTTTATATCATCAGTTCAAATGGCTGAAGAGGCAGGTCTAAGGTTTTCCTTAAACTACTTCCTTTACATTCCTATTCCCTGTTGTCCATAGCCTTCTGTAATAAATGAATATAGCTTGTAATTTTGTCTTTTGTAACGCCTGACCTAAAAATAAATACAGGTAGTCCTTGACTTACAGCAGTTCATTTAATGACTGTTCAAGTTACAACCGCACTGAAAAATGTGACTGTTTTTCACACTTACAACCATTACAGCCATAGCCACATAATTGGAATTTGGATTCTTGGCAATTGGCTCATATTTATGACGGCTGCAGTGTCCCAGGGTCATGTGATCACCTTTTGTGACCTTCTGACAAGCAAAGTCAATGCAGAAGCCAGATTCCCTTAACAACTGCAGTGATTCACTTAGCAACGGTGACAAGAAAGGTTGTAAAATGGGCAAAACTCACTTAAAAACTATCTTGCTTAGCAACAGAAATTTGGGGCTTAATTGTGGTCGTAAGTCGAGGACTACCTGTAAAATGTTCCTTTCACGTTTTAAGCCAAACTTTTTTACTTTGCACTTTCCTAATGTGCGGGTTAACTGAAATACCCATATAATCCTCAAACAAAGCACCAGGCAGGCATTATGAGAACAAATGTCTCTTCCAGAGATCAAGTGTCAGGTCTCTCCAGTGGCTGAAGGGGAGGGTTGTACCTGCAACTGTTCCTGTACCTAAAAGACCAAAAGAAACTGGGTAGAGCAGTTAGAAGCCTTAACCATTACTGGAATTTTCTAGATTCATAGCAAACCATTGGATTGGAAGAAGGGGGAAAATAGTACTTTAAAACTGGAACAGCTAAGGGTGACTTCAAGACTACTGAGTGGTAGATTGTGTTGTGATTCAGGGTCAGCCTGTGGGTTCGGCAGTTGGGTCGGATGATTCAGAAGAGGAGGAGGAGGGGGGTGTTAGAGAGGTTGCTGAGGGGGTTGGAGAGCTTGCTGATGAGAGCCCTCAGCCAGGCCCCTCCCACCTGGTCACGACACAGACCCAGCTGTGTGAGCCTGACAGCGTGGATGAAGATGACCCACAGCTGGCCCTGTTCAAGGACACCCGACGCAGGAGGCAGTCAATCAGGAGTAAACAGAGGAAGGCAATGGGGCACCTCGGAAGGAGGCAGAGAGAAGCCACGCCCTGAACTTTATAAAAGGGGAATGCGTGGGAGGGCTGGTTTGCTGAAAGCAACCATTTGAATAGGTCCTGTTTCATGGTTCGTGTTTGCTCTCTTTGCTCTCTTTGCTCTGTTTATGTTTTTATGTTAATAAATTTGGCAGGCTTAGTTCCAGCCTCTTGCCTTCTTGTAAAAGGGGTTGTCCCTGCCTTATCTGCAGGGCCGGTAGCAGGCTGGTACAGAACAGATTGCACCCGAGGCAAAGGGAATATCACATGGACCTGGCATAGCAAACTGTTACCAAGGCACATTCTGGATGCAGTTAAGGAGCTATAAATATATTTCTTTAAAGGGTAACAGTTGATTAATGCTATAAAATGTGAAAAAAAATCTTCAACATTAAAAAGAAAGTATTATCTCAGGATTCTATGCAGTTCCTTTTTCTTTCAATAGATCTAGTACAATAGAACATCATGGTAGGTTTTATGGAATATCTAATATCTTTGGTGAGGTCCTAGCTTCACACAACCTTTTACAAGGTTTCCAACATACTGATCGCTCCTGATACATTCCAAATCTTACTGGAATCCATGAAGGGTAGTCTGGAAATTACCAAAACATTAACTTTTCTCCATCATTTTCATCTGCTAATAGCTTTCTAGAAAATATATGTTTTATACAAGGACATAAAGGGAACATTTCTACATGAAAATTAAATTAGCAGAACTCTAACTCCTAAATGTTAGGGGCCACTGAGGATTGTACAAGGATGTCAAAGAAGTATAGTAATCAGCTAAGTCTTAAGATACTGTAGATTTTTGGGTGGGCGGGGGAGTTTGCTTCTCTACTCTAGACAAATCCCGTATGGCTTTTGAAATCTGTTTTGAATGATGTACACAACTCAGCAATATAAAGATAAAGGTGATTGTTGACTTCAGGTTTATTCTTATGGAAAGCCATCCTGGCCCTGCAAACAAAACAATTTGACTATCTAAGTTAGTAGGGTTAATGAAAGAAAAATGAAATAGGAGTAATCATTGTCAAAAGGCAGGGCAAACGTTTTATTTAGGATTCCAAATGTAGACAAATGCCATTTTTTCTGGGCTTAATAAGAAACCAGCCAAACAAAGGAAAATACAGAAAGGAGGCAAGGAGGAAATAAAGAAAGGAGGAAAAGCAATAGCAGTAACACTTAGACTTAATACACTGCTCCATATTGCTTTTGCAGCATTGTCGGAGTGGTCTACAACGTCACCCTATTGCCCCCCAACAATCTGAGTCCTCTTTTTATCAACCTCAGAAGGATGGAAGGCTGAGTCAATCTTGTTCCTTGTTAGGATTGAACGCCAGACTGTGGCCAGAGTTAGCCTGCAATACTGCATTCTAGCCACCAGGGCTCCTTAGTTAGGGTATTAAAAGCTATTTAATACCTAACTAAATCACTTCAAGGAATAGTATGTTCAGTCTGCAGAATGGGTAGTATAGAACCTGCCGTAAAATCACAGTGTTTGCCACATAGCTGTTAATCAACATGCAACAAGGTTGATAGCTTTCCTTTTTGCATTTAGGACAGTAAAGTGAATTTTACCATCTCAGACTGACAATGACTACCTCAAGGGGCTGAGTATAGCACTCATGCTATTTTTTCCTTCCTTTCTCATTTTCCTCCTTTTGCAACATCCCATCAAAATTCCCTTGCTTGGTTTGGTTGCTTTCCTGGTTTTATTCCCAGCAGTCAGCTATTATTGTAACATAGGCATCCACACACAGCAAATCAGTTATCTCTTTTTTTTTTTTGTTATTTGGCTTTTTGTTTTGTTCTTGGCTTCTGACATACAGCAGTTGCTTGGCAAGAAAGCACGAGGTGAAAGCCCACTTATTTGCTGATTTTGGGAAAACAAGAGTTTTGTGCTTACTTCAAGTTGCTTCTGTTGATTGTGCATGAATGCTCTTTAATCTTCCATGGTACAATTAACCAGAGTTCCCTGTGGTCTGGTTGTAACCATTGAGGATTTCATAAAATCTAAAGGGAAGCATAGCTAGCAAGTATACTGCCACATTTCTGCTATAATTTATCTCTCTGTAGAAATTAATGTTTATGCATATGTGGAGGGCAACATTATTACTCTTTCTAATAATTTCTTAATTAATGGGGAGGGGATATGAACCTTCTCATGAGTAAATGAAATTGTTCTGTATGAGCCTCCAAGCCTTAACTAACCTGTTTTTTAAGTGCAGTTAAATATTTTAAATTATGATTTATTATTTCTTCTTTTAAAGTACTTTAACAGCTCTAGAGTTGGTAATGTTTATAAATTTTCTTGAAATATTTCTTGGAACACTGTCAGATGCGTTTTCTATATATCCTGATATACATAAATAAATAAATGCCTATTATTTATTGCTACATATATTAACTACAATCTGCAACACAGACAAATATGTTAAGTGAAGAATCAGTGGGAAGCGGGCAGTTTTCTTCCTTACATATTACAAAAATTATATCATTCAGGTCTCAGTTCAACATTTCATAATACAGATTGGGGGTAGAAAATTGTAAGGACGAAGCACAATACCTAAACAAACAATATACAGTCTTTATACTGTATATTGTATATTGCTTTTGGTTTTTAAAAATTACTGTTTGTATTTTACCCTTCCTATGTTGGTCTGTGATAGTAATAAAGGTTTGACTAACCAGACTGGAAGTCCCTGAGCACAGAAAGGCCTTCACTCTGGCATTATAGTTTGTTTTCCCCTCAGCAATTCGTGAGGGTTGATCCTAGAAGAGTGCCGACTTGGAACTGCATTGCCATTATGACTCCAGATGCACAGAGGCACACAGAACACACACAAAGAACACAAATACACAGAAACAAGACTGTCTCAAAGGTGCTTTTTCAAAAGGCAACTGGATTGTTTTTTCACTGAGGAGGAAGAATAAGATGCTTATCCTAAACCTAGCCCTTCATCTTCTTCTTCTTCTTCCTCCTCAGGGAAAAAACAGTCTTTTGAAAAAGCATCTTTGAGACAAAGTAAAGCTTTGTTTCTAAACTCAACTTTAGCGAAACTCCCTTGACATGCTTCTCTTGGTCCATGCTAAATTTTGTTATATCTGCTAAATTCTGTCTACCATTTCCCTGTAATCAAAATCCAGCGAAGACCTTTTATATCATCTGACAAGTTAATATGGATTTTTTTCTTTAAGAGATAATACAGCCACTCATCAGTTATCAGATTCCATCACATTCCAAATTTCCTGCATAATAGAACAGCACATGCACTTGTCATTAAACAGTTATCTATTTTGATAAGGAAAAGAAAGTGAGAGATATTAGATGTTACAATAGAAGAGAGGTGTTTTCCCAAACTTGCTAGATTCCTCTTTGCTGGAAGATAAAAGGTGCATGTTACTGTGGTCTTCCTAAATCAATGTGTTGTGCTGGATATAATGATGATAAATAGCCTACCACCAAGGTTTCCACCCACCATCTATTCAATTTCTATAGGTGGATAAGAAGCAGGATGCTACAGTTTTGGCCATACAGCAAATCATGACTGCCTTAGCGAATTTGTTTTTATTAAACTCCAATTTGTAAGTTGAAACAAACTTGGGAGAGTTTCCCATTTTTGATATCAATACAATATATTTTGAAACTGCCATAAAGCACACAATGCAGAAGAACATTAAGTTCATTAAGTTAATGAACACAGCAACACTGCTTGATTAGCTTAACGCGTCAAATGGATAAATAAATCCCATATATGATATCAACCACATAAAAAAAAGAACAAAGGCATTTTGAAATTGCCAAGTGTGGAAGGAAGAAAAAGTAGGTAAGGAAAGAATTAATCCTCTACATTTTTTTTGATTATAACAACCAGTACAATACCAAAATAGTAGATGATTTCGAGAATAACTTGATGTTTACTTAATAGTAGTAACTATATGCACAGTTTTGTCTACATTTGCCCTCCATCTCTCCCCCTGCTCAATAATCCCAGGCAGCATCCTTCTGTAAGGGAAACTAAGTGCATTATTTATGTGAATGAAGATGCTAGAAAGTCTATATAGCCTTTGAAATGAGAAGTCGTAGTTCCTGGCAAAGAGAAGCACAAACCTGTACATTAGGGTGATGAGATAGATCTAAAATCTTGCCAAATAGAATTGCTAAGTAATAACAAACGATTCTGGGGGAAAATTCATATATGATTTTGGAAGAACAGCCCAGCAGACAGTCTCAAATTATTCTTGTAGCAATTAAGTGATTGTAAATGGTTTGGGCATTTCCTTTGATCTATTAATGTGATTAAATGTAAATGAATTTACTCAGCAATTTCTAAAAGGCACATAGTGGACACAGTGATAAAAAAGTAGTGTTTATAGGAGAACAGAATGAGAAATCTAGTTGCTCTTAAGCACACACATGTACACACATACACATATACACCAAAAGGTTCTTATAATGTATAGTTACAAAATACCAACCACAAAGCAACAATTGTGGAAGGCAGGACAGCACTTGTTTCTTAAAAAGTTAAGAGATTTTTCATTAGAGATGCTTGCCATGCTACTGTTAGCATGTACAATTCTTGCTTTTCATAATTTTAATTTTATTAAAGATGCACAGATTTATGTACCTGTTGAATTTCCAAGATACAGCAAATTCATGATGGGAAAAAAAATAAGTTGATGATACATTAAACTTGTAAGATATAAATGCTTTTTGATGAGATGTAATATGAAATTTTAAAATGTCACAACTTTATAAAGGATTATGTGTCTGTATTAGCTTGATGCAGAAGAACAGATTAAGCAGAATTCTATTACAAAGGTTTCATTTCTGAAGAGATAAAAACCAACCTAGTTTGGTTCTCTGGTTTTTCTTGATTTTGATCATTTATTCTAGGCCTTTTCAGTAGTGTAACATAAACAGCTGATGGTATTTTTACAGAGGTAATTATCTCCCCCCCCCATCCTCTTGCCTATGTGAATCTGAGCCCATAGCAGGAAGAAGGGCCGTCTTCCACTTGAACGATGGCTCCATCAATCCCATGAGGCCATTGATTACCAGCAACCTCTTAGCTAGACTCTGACAGCTGACATATACTTTTTTCTACTGAAGCCTTTCAGCATGTCCAAGAAGAGTGCCTGACTGATATATTCTTTACACTAATTCTATTATAGAAAAAGGCTGCTTGCTAATGAAATAAATGTATTCTGCCCAACTAGCAAGGAAGTATAACTTCCCTAAACTGATAAATTATACATGTGTTCTACCTTACAAGGTCACATAGAAATTCCAGAAGAGTGGTTATATTAGCATGGTGCCAGAAAAAGAGAAAACCTCTTGTGATAGAAACCAATATACACAAACCTTTATCAGATGTATAAAGGAGCAGATGTATATATGTTTATGGTTACATGGATTGAGAAGAGAAAATATAAATTAATAATTACAAAATCCATACAATGGAAAAACAAATTCAAAATACACACAGATTAGAAATGAATCATTTACTGGGAAATTAAAATAGAATGCCCTGCCTTTGCTCTACTATTTGAAATAAAGAGCAATTTTCCTGCTTTCACTTTGGTACTATACGACTGAAACAACGAAAATACTTTGTTGTAAATCCTGTAAGTAAAGTCAAATGGCGGGGTTGCTACGCATAAGGTTTTGCATCTCTAAAGGTGTTTCCATGGTATTATAAACATATCTTGAAGTATACTGATTTTATAGTATTTGTGTAATTTTTACTTTTATTTTACTCTAAAAATTTTAATTGTGGTTGAAGCTTGCCGCAGTATTGGAGCACTTTACCAGTAAAATATTTGTATACTATACATGCCAACACAGATACCTTTCTAAAATATAAGGAACCTATTTTGTTATTTAATCAGTATCACTTCTTAGACCAATATTATTTCACAACAATTGTTACAGAGTAACATCAGACATCACAACATATTTGTATTTTCTGCAATTATGATCCCCATGATCTTAGGGATCAGAACACAGCATGCGTGTTGGGGCAGATACAGAAGCTAGACATATCCTAACATGAGAGAAATGTAGAGGGGTGAATTAAAATTTATTCATATGCCCATCCATCCATTCCCTCATCCATTCCACACTATAATCCCTTGTTCCCAATTCTAACATTGAAAATGGTATTTTGATCATGTCTCTTTAACCGCATGGCACTTCCACATTGTTTTCAATTTGGGACTACATTTTTATTTTTATTTCCTATTGTTAAAATGCTCTTGCTATTATAACTCTTTTATCCTAGGGTTGGGAATCATAATAAGTTTTACTTTCTTCTATTACAATGATGTGCAGAAACTAAGGAGAGTAATCTGGCACAAATCACAGAATTGGAATCATGGGCCACTAAAACCCTGCCCAATGTAACACATGTCCATCTAGACATCAACCAAAGGATAGGATTTCCCCAATCTTAGAATCTACAGTATCTGGCTTTGGATATTTGAACCCATCAAAGTTGACAGATGTTTGTTGACTATGATCATATTGGAGCTTGAGCTAGAATCAGAGTTTTTCAACTACTTTCAAATTTCATGTAAAATATATATATCAGAAAGTTAGGCTAAACAAGAGTTGAGTAGTTCTATTTTTTCCTTGTTATCATTAGCTACCCATACTAACTAACTGGTATGTTGCTTTTCTCTCCCTTTTATTTTGAACATACCTGAAGAAAATGTTTTATTATCTTTTGCTAACTTCAGCTTATTCTGAGCTTTATTTTTCCTAAGAAAATACATTCAGATCTTCCTGAAAACATGCATACATTTAAAATGATAAAACTAGACATCTACATTAAAAGCATTTTTGTAGCAATCTGGATTTTTCAAATAGAAATGAAAGCTCCTCAATGTCTCTATCTTATTAAGAACTCATCTTATTATGCATCTAGTTTCAAAGTCTTATTATTATTTCCATTAGCCTATTTTCCAGTTTCCTTATTTCACGCAATATTCCTTCCAAAAAAACTTTCCTTCTCCAACTGTTTCAACTGTCCAAAGACCTTCTGTTTTTTTATCATTCCAATTTTCATCTCCTGCTCAGTTTTATTTTACCCCAAAATACCTCTTCAAATTTATTTTAATGTAAAACCTAGCTTAACTGACCCCAGGCCAACCCATCATTCCTAACTACGATGCATTTATCTGATTTACATATTCATATGCCTAATTCATGATAAAGTCATTACAAAGAAGTCTGTGCCTTGCAGAAAATCTTTAGAACATAATCTTAAGAATATTGGGGTAATAGGAATAAATCCTTCAGATATAGTAGACCCTACAGTCTTATTCACTGAATCCTGTGATTGGGCCAAGATTACACAGTATGTTGCATTATGTTGGATATCAACCACAACCTCCTCAGCCCAAATCTAATGATCTATCTGTGGCAACGTCATCTTAGTATTACTAGCATTACTATTAATATTCTCCAAGCAAGTTAAAAAGGTCATTTAACAAAACGCATTAGTATGAGCGAAGAACTCCTTCTTGAAGCATAATATAGTACACATAGCACAGTATAGTTATGGAAGAGAATGTCCTTAGAACTTTCATAATTTGATGATTCTTTGCTACAATAAAGAAGCGATGTTTTTAATAACACAACTTTTCAACATAGGCATTCTTCCAATACGAGATTATTCTGTCCATTCCAATTATGTAAAAAAAAAATCTAATTATCTAAATGCTAGGATTATTTGCACATTCTGGAGTCAGAAATATTAGTAACTACTGCTTCCACAATCTGCTTTAAAGTATTGGCAGAAAACCCAATGAAACAGTTAAAAAACCCTTTCTAGAAAGGAAAGGGAGGGGGAAGGAAAAAGATTTTTTAAAGAAAGGAAGCAAACTGCTTTCTCTTTTTATGGAAGTAATTTCTTTTGCAATCTTTCTATATCTTGTGCCTCCCAGATGTAATGGGTTTTACCTTAAGATGTGATGGAGGACTTCCGGTTTGACGTCATGGTGTAGGACACAGGAAGATGTCCTGCAACTTCGCCTTGCTGGGGACCCTAAAGGACTTCACCTTGCAAGTCACCCCAGAGAGGCGATGAAGGAGGGGACCCTTGTTGATCATGGAAGGGTGGCGGTCCTTCCGTTTGATCCAAGGAAGCCCTCCAAACCGGCAGGGTAAAGACTGGCTACATTCATGTAGCCAGTCAGAAACCGCTGACAACCGAGGGAAATAAGCACTAATGAGCAACTTTTGAGCAATGTGGATGAAACTGGGTGAGACTCTATCCTCTCTTTATAACTTTAAGACTTTTTTCTGGAAAAAAACACCCAAAGCAAAGAATCCTCCCTGATGAGAAAGGGAAAGGGAATTTCCGCCCCATTCCCTCAGGAAAAAAAGCAGTAAATTAACTGCTTGGGGGAAAATGGAGAAAATTATAAGATTAATTTGGAATCAATATAGATACATAGCCTTAAAAATTGGGGACTAAAAGTGCTTTTGAGACTTTTTTTAGAAAAGAGACTTGAAAAACTTACATTGTAAGTTTGAAGATGGAAGAAAGTGTTACCGACATCTAGTGGCGAACCATGGCACTACAATCTATTATGCTTAAAGGAAATTTGGCCTGAAGCCCAGACTCAGATAAGACTTTGGGTGTCCTTGGAAACCTTCACTTTTGAAGACTGCAGCTGGAGAAGGGAAAAAAAAACCCTCTTGGGCTGCTTATCTGCGTGACAGAGGTGATAAACTATTTTGAAATTGGCCTGCTTAGATTATGAATATAAATGCTAGCTGACTTTTAGAGTTGTGACATGGAACTATTCCCCTGAAGAAACAGGCATGACTGATTGAGATGATGGAACACTTTGGATTATAAACTTTTGATTGATGAATAACTTTTAATTGTTTCTTTTCTCACTGGACAGAAAGGATAAGTTTTTCATTGGACAGAAAAACCCGGACTTTGCTTATATTTGCTTAAAGGAGGGCTAAGGATGGACTGACAGGCTGGCTGGATAATTTGGAGTTCAAATGAAAACTGACTGAAACTTTCTAAATCTCAAAATAGATTGGACTATAAAGACCACATACAAAAACAAAATGGATGTTCCACACTTAGTCTTAAATAGTAAAAAACTATTTCTAACATTTATCTCCAAAACCCCCAGCTTCACATACCAACAAGAAAATGTTGATGAATCTCAGAAAGAAATTCTTTCTATGTTGAAATCAATACAAGAGATAATTGTCTTAGCTCATGATGAGACTAAAAATAACGCAAAGGAGATAAAAGAACAAGCTTCTAATCTAAACTTACAAATTCAGAAAACGACTACAAAGAAGGAACAAATAACCCAGAAAATAGAAGGGAAATTAGAGAAAGCAGTTCCAAAGATGGAGGACCTAACAGAAGGAATTAACAGACAGACTCAGACAAACAAAGAATTAGAAGACAAAGCAATAATACCAAAAATGGAAAAGATATGTTACTTGTCAAGATCTCAGAACACATTTGAGGATAAGGAAGAAGAGCTGATTGAACGGAAGATAAAGCTGTCAGGAGAATTGTGGAAAATTGGAGAAGGAGGGAGGCTGTTTAATGAATATAAATATTTTCTTCCAAAAATATTTTAATCAAATTGTCTTTCTTACTTCAGACAATATACACACAAATAGGGGAAGAACTACTTGAGGACTCAAATGCATTGACTGGCAAAGGAAGAAAGCCAGAGTAAGACTGAAGAAAATAGATGTTTTGACCCATTAGATGGGACATTATATTATTAAACAGATGTTTGAACATACCTAAGAGAATAGATAATTGTTAGAAATAAAAGTATTACTATAACATGGTGGCATGGCGCCAAGAAGAGGCTCTTGGGTTTTCTTTTAAAATTTTTTGAAGGGTTAGGGAGGGGGGAGGGTCAGGCCCAGCAAATCGAGGGGAAGATCCCACCGGACCTGTCTCAGCCTAAGTTGGCCAATGGTCGCGGCAATATGAGGGCCAAGGAGAGTCTTGTAAACCAGGGGGATGGGACAGGGATACCGATCCCCACAGTAATTGGGAATGGCAGCAGATGGAGGAGCAGAGGGTCATATCGTATTCTGAGATCACGCCCACGCTATCTTCTTGCTGTGGCGCGCTCTGACCCTCTGGCTCCCGCTTGCTGCCCTGGGGAAGAGGGAGGTCTGACTCCTGAGCTCAGGCTGATCTATTTTAATGCCAGGTCTGTTGTGAATAAAGCTCCCCTCATCCATGACTTGATCGAGGAGGAAGGCGCAGACCTGGCATGCATCACGGAAACCTGGCTGGGCCCAGAGGGAGGGGTCCCTCTGACTGATTTATCCCCTCCAGGTTTCCGTGTGCTACATCAACCTCGAGCTCAGGGTAGGGGATGTGGCGTGGCGATCGTTATCAGAGAGACCCTCCATCCGCGGGAGGCCACTGCCCCTCAGATAGACGGATGTGAATCCCTCCTCTTAAGGTGGGGTCCTGGTGGTCAGTTGGGCCTACTTCTGGTATACCTCTCTCCAAGCTGCACAGCAACGGTTCTACCCAAGCTACCTGACGCCATCTCAGGATTGGCGGTCGAATTTCCAAAGCTTATGGTGAATGATCTCTGGAGGGCCCGAGATAGAGGTTATTCTTCTGTCCTGGTCCTATTAGATCTATCAGCGGCTTTTGATACCATCGACCATGGTATCTTACTGCGTCGTCTTGAGGGGCTGGGAGTGGGAGGCACCGTTCTGCGTTGGTTCTCCTCCTACCTCTCGGACCGTTCGCAGACGGTGTTGGCAGGAGGGCAGAGGTCAAGCCCTAGGCCTCTTAATTGTGGAGTGCCTCAGGGTTCGGTGCTCTCGCCCCTCCTGTTCAACATCTATATGAAGCCGCTGGGAGAGATCATCCGTAGCTTCGGGGTGAAATATCATCAATATGCTGATGATACCCAGCTATTCATCTCCACCCCGAACCAACCCAGTGATGCCCTTGATGTGATGTCCCGTTGTCTGGAAGCGGTACAGATTTGGATGGGAGAAAACAGGCTTCGACTCAACCCGGCCAAGACTGAGTGGCTGTACATACCGTCATCTCGTTTAGTCCAAGAGGTTCCATCTCTGACTATAGGAGGAGAGATGTTACCTCCCATTGATAAAGCACGCAATCTGGGCGTCCTCCTAGATTCACGACTCAGTTTTGAAGATCACATTGGAACCGTGGCTAGGGGGGCATTTGCCCAGATTCGTCTTATATACCAATTGCGCCCCTTTTTGGACCGAGATGCCCTACGTACAGTCACCCACGCACTCGTTACCTCCCGTATTGATTACTGTAATGCTCTCTACATGGGGCTGCCCTTGAAGACCACCCGGAGGCTTCAGCTGGTGCAGAATGCAGCTGCACGGGTTGTGATGGGAGCTTCCCGATACTCCCATATTACACCCCTCCTGCGTGAGCTGCATTGGCTACCAGTTGCCCTCCGGGTGAGATTTAAGGTGCTGGTACTTACCTTTAAAGCCCTACATGGCTTAGGTCCGGGATACTTGCAGGACCATCTGCTGCCGGGAACAAATTCCCATCGTCCAGTACGCTCACACAGAGAAGGCCTCCTAAGGGTACCGTCAGCTAGGCAATGTCGGCTGGCGACCCCCAGGGGGAGGGCCTTCTCTGTGGGAGCACCAATCCTATGGAATCAGCTCCCCCCTGAGCTTCGGATAGCCCAAAACCTCCAATCCTTTCGCCGCGGCCTCAAAACACACCTGTTCCACCAAGCTGACCTAGACTGACAGGCATTTTAATTAATTTATATTTAGTATTTTTAATTCATTTTAAAATTCTCTAATTTTTTATTGCACTGATGTTCTCAATTTTCATTTTATCTTGATTTATGTACTTATTATATGTTTTATTGTGAGCCGCCCTGAGTCCTTCAGGAGATAGGGCGGGATATAAATCCCATCAATAAATAAATAAATAAATAAATAACTAGAATGATAGGTTATGCAACTAGAATACTATATTTTGGTATGAGAAGGGAAATATGAAAATGCCAAGAGGGTCTGAATAAGGGAAACTTTTGGTTACCCAAATATAATTTACTATGAGAAAACTATAAGTGGTAGAGACTGGATATTATATTATTAAACAGATGTTTGAATATGATTAAGAAAATAGATAACTGTTAGAAATAAAAGTATTATTATAACTAGAAGGATAGGATTTCTAACCAGAATATTATATTGTGTTATAAAATGGGAAATATGAAAATTCTAAAAGGGTTTGAATAAGGGAAGTTTTTGGTTATCCAAATATAATATATTATGAAAAAATTATAAGTGATAGATATTTTGAACATTGATGGAAAATTAATTTTTTTTTAAAAAAATGGGGAAAAACAGGATACTGATGGAACAAATGGATTTTAAATGCAAATGTAATTGAGATATGTTTTGGCTAGAAAAGATATTATAAACTGACATTATTGATATTATGTATAATACCAGAAAAATGCGATGAAGCTGTCTATATTTAATTGTACATGTAACAAGAATTGTATTTGCCCAGTGTGGATAAATGCATACCACCGGAAGAAGAGAGGATCAAAGAAGCACTGGATAGTGTAATATTGGAACTAGAACTGAGAAAGTTAATATGTAGCACTGAATTACCAATGGACCTAGACAACACTTTGTTTATTAAGTATTTATGATTGTAAAATTAGAAAATTAATAAAATGTTTACCAAAAAAGATGTGATGGACATTTTATGGCTATATTTTGGATGATGGGAGAGTGGCAATAAAAATATATCTGAAAGACACTAGTTGGGGAAGGTGGGTTTTAAAAATCTGACTCTTTTTGCCATTAGTTTTGTATCCCAAGAATCAGTATATATTTTGTATATTTACTGAAACAAATAGAGGTATGCTGTGTTCATGAAGACTGCTAGTACTATATACTTACTAGAAGATGTATTTGTTCCTTCAGTAGAGGCAGAAATCCTGTCTATGAGTTCTGCAATACACAGAAAGCAACATGGTAATAGAGATGGAAAAATCCTATCCATTTGAAGTGGAATTTAAAGTTTGTCTTCCTAGGAAGGTCAAAATCTTTGAGGAAAATGGTTGAAAAAGCAGCTTTGAATAGCAGGGAACTACAAAGAAATTACATCTGGTCCTAATCACACCAGAAATAATTTATCAAAGCAAAAATTAATCTTAAAATATTCCTGCAGAAAACTAGCAGAATTAAGGGAAATACTTGTAACCATTTGTAAGATTATGATAGGATATCACTGTACTGAACTGAAAGACCACTTTATTATTACATTGGTATAAAGTACGAGAAATAAATATAATTTCTGACTAGATTATTTATCTTGCATCAGATAAGAAAATTCAGATGTTTTGATGACTCAACATCTGCAAAGAATTCATGATCAGCACTGTTTTTGGAAAAATCTGTATTGGGAGCAAAATACTAAAGAATGGAAGAAATTTAACTTTGCATGTAATGTCAATAAACTTTAAATAATTAGAAACTATGGGTATTCAAAGCTTTGATTCAAAAGTGATTCACTGAAATCACATTTTCAGATTGAACTGCATATCTGAAATGGATCTCGGCTGATACACAGACATTTCTTTTATAGTGATAATTCAAATCTATGTACAAAAATCTGAATGGATGAAATTAACTTGACAAGTTGACAAAGTCCAGATTTGATAACCAGCTGAAGAAAAGAGAAATAAAGAGTGACTGAATTTTTCAGTCTTATACGGGAGACTGAACCACAGGACAAGCAAGACAGAAGGTGTCCTTTATGAAATGCAAAAACTAGTCACATGCCAAAATCCGGTAACATTTCAAAACATGCATTCAGAAGGCCACATGCTCTGCTCTAGTTTCGGAATGCTACCACTCCAGAACTAACAGTGTTAGACAAAAGAATCTCAGAAAAGCTGAAGGGATGCAGCATTCATTATTCTGCTGTGCCTACAAAAGTGACAGATGAACAGGACAAGCAGCATCATGCAATATGAGCATATAAGGTGGCTGTCAGGGAGTGGAAACTGTCTTTCAGACATTTTTTTAAAAAAATCCCATTTATATCCCGCCCTTCTCCGAAGACTCAGGGCGGCTTACAATCTAAAGCACAAATCAATGTGCTTAGCAATATCCTTCATTCTATGTATATGCCTGCTTATTAGGGTTTTTGCCCCTCCCCCCAGCGGCATTATTACAAAGTCAGCTTATTGCCCCCAACAGTCTGGGTCCTCATTTTACCTACCTCGGAAGGATGGAAGGCTGAGTCAACCTTGAGCCTGGTGGGACTCGAACCTGCACTAATTGCAGGCAGCTGGTGTTACTTAAGGAGGCATTAGCCCACTGCTCCACCAAGGCTCCTTTGCAAAGATTGTGTTTTAAACATTCCAAATGTAGGTAGCCCCACTGTAAATAATGTAATTAATTTCTGTGCAAAGGAAGCTTAAAAAAGGCAAATACAATCCAAGACGTTGAACAGAGGCAATATAAGCTACACAAGGAAAAGATCTAAATCTAATAGCAGCTCTTTTTAAATACTGTTATTTTATTAGAAGACACATGCAACACTAGAGGAAATGAGAGGCATTAACATCTCATGCCAAAAGTGGAAGTATATTGTCAAGGAAAACAAAGAAAAGATGAATACCTAACAAGGTGCAACTTGTAACTGGCTGCTACAACATATAATTTAGGGACATCTTTAGAGATGAGAAAGACACTAAATTCCAGTTGAGATCTAAATCAACTCATAAATATAGATCCTGGATACAGTTGCACTTTTTTCTATGATATGTCAAAACTCTACCCAAAGTATAAAGATGCAGAGAAAGGCTAAGGAAAAACCTGAATCTGTAGAATTAACATTAGGGAGGCAAGCTATTCAACTTGACTTACGTGAGGATGAATTTACTCCTTTTGTCAAAACTGGTATCATGCCCGTGGGTCCTGAAAAAAACAAAAGCAGGAATCAGAAGCAGCTACACATGTCAGTGAACTGACATGTGTATAAGATGGTGGTTTGATGAAATTACAGGAAAACAAGAAAAAAAAATAGGTTACAAGTTTTAATATAATTGAAATTTATTACTAGTGATCTCAGATATAGCAATGTTATTCTCAATTATTGGTAATTTTTTATTATTTGTAAATAGCAAAAGTTTGAAAGATGATATTATAAAAAGTGAAGAAGTAGTTCTCTTGGGTAACATAGGCTAAGATCTAAGTTTCTATGAATCTCTGATTCAGTATGTGGATGTGTGTGTGTGTGTGTGTGTGTGTGGGTATGTGTGTATGTATATGTATAAAGTAACTTTAATATCTGATTTCAGAGACTTTTTTCCTCCTCGAGTCATGTGGAACACACATAAAGCTTCAGCTGACTTAAGAATTATCCGTGTGTAGATATCTGGGTGTCTTGATGTATAACTGACATGTCTCTTGGGATATTATAGTGTCACACATCAATAAGAAACAAGAATATAGCAGACAAATGAAATAAGAATGGAAGGACAGTTTAAGTAGTTATAGAAACTGATAATGGGAAAATTCTGTTGGCTCCATTACTATTAAGCTACAGAATATTGTCAGATTGGTCTTCTGCTGTTTAATGTTGGGATGAAGCCATTGGTGAAGCTACCAAGTAATTTCTAACCATGCTTTATTACTTTTTCTCAGGTTTAGATGGTCCTATATAAATTCTGGATCTGTCAGGCCCAAAAGCCAAAAAAGACTGATACTTGCAAGTTAATGATTCTTCCAAGTTGATTTTTTTATATATATTTCCACACCTTGCCAAACTGAAGCACTCTACTTATGTATATAGCATATTGTCAGAAAACCTATTATCCTTCATCCTCTTTCTCTCACACAAGATATGGGGATTGACTGTCTCTTTTTCCTCTGGAATGCACCTCCTCCCTCCTGGGAATCCAGCCTACTATATGCAATCAGAGGACCAGAATCTGCAGGATGAGGGCTAGTAAGTTCAATCAGAATCCCAACAAAATGGAGCTCCGAGGATGGTGTGCTGGAGTAGGTATTAGTCTGGGAGTAGATAATAGCTTGAGACTAGTCCATGGTACATCTTCAATGGATGGTCAAATAGCCTTAATGGCCTGGAATGCTTTTAATCAGTTTGGACTAAACCATCAGCAAACCTGAGAGAGTAACTCATTCTCATGCCCATTAATGCCATGGGTTCTGCATGAGGAACATCCTTTAAAGATGACATGAGATTGTCACTGGTATACAATATTGCTACACGAGTTTGAGGAACACAATTTAGAAACCGTCTTTCAAGAGTTTTAAAGGAAAAATACTCATTATTGCAAGCTTACATCTCTTCTTAGCAGAATATCATTACTCTTAGCTTCTTAAGTGATTATCCTTTTTAATCACAATTTAAGGAAAATTTGTGAGTAGAGTTACAATCTCATAATTAAATTGAAGCACTATCTGCTTTACTTCTTAAAGAAGCAATCTTTTTACTAAATAGCAAATGAAGTAGAGATTTCATTATTCTTTTTCAAAACTCATAAACACAATAAAAAACCCTGATATTTTATCATCATTCAATCCAAACTGATAAGATAGTAAAGTCTTGCTTTCAGAGGAAGACAAGAAATTAGGATTTCAAAATTCTTCAAACCATAATTGTTGGCAAGCAGTTCTACAGACCTTGTTCTCTTTTTTCATATATATTTTTAACTTAAAATCAGACTAGACTAGGATTGCTTGAGGATTTTATTTGGCCTACTTGTTAAAGATAAGTTTATACCTTCTCAAAAGTATGGAATGAACTATATATGGATCTCCTTCCTATATCATACAGTTCTGACTATTTCTTTAAAATATCTGAAATATTTAATTGCATCAATGTATAAATAAGCACCAAAATTTTGCAATAAATGAACATTAAATATTATTCATGCAACTAGACCTGCATAAGATCTTTAGACGTTTTATGGAGATTTTTTTCTCAATTAATGTATAAATATAAAAATACACAAGATAAAAATTATAAGCAAGAAAAAAGTGATCTATATATCTCAGTCTTTCCAATATACCGGTATGTTGCATTCTGGGAATGAAAAGTTTTTCAAAAATAGGATTCATAAGCATTATAGGAAAAGCAACATAGCAAAACTGAGGGCTTTGTTTTGTTTGATCTGGCAGTGTAGTAAGAATGCCTCCCCCAGTTTTTGTAAAGATCTCCTCTGGGATACTTTGAAGAAGAGGTCTATTGTGGATGGAAAAGGATGAGAGATGAGAACTAATACGCCCCCCAACATATAATTTATTATCCATCACTAAAAAGGAAGAAATCATACAAACATTTGTTATGAGCTAATATAAAGATCCATGTAGGTACAAAGGCAGAATATTACTACTTTAATCAATCAAAGGTGTGTTTCTTATAGGATTATTTTAAGTTTTAGTGGAGTCACAGCTGTAAAATCCAAAATTTATGCTTTTTTATTAGGAATAGCCAAAATGTCACAAAATGGTGAGTAAGCTTCTGAGATACTCAACATTCTTCATTAGGAAGAAGCTGTTATGTTTTCAGGAGCCAAACTTCTCAGTCTCCAGTATGAACAAAGAACTTTTTTTTCTTTTTTATCCCTCTTGACCGATTACATCTATGGTCTCCATGAATTATACTTAACTTTCAGACAATGATTAACTATCTCAGAATATTTATGTTTATGTTTCTTATAGGATTATTTTACGTTTTAGTGGAGTCACAGCTGTAAAATCCAAAATTTTTGCTTTTTTATTAGGAATAGCCAAAATGTCACAAAATGGTGAGTAAGCTTCTGAGATATTCAACATTCTTCATTAGGAAATTTGATATCCTCCCCTCCCCCAAAATTCCCAGGACACATTTAGAATATTGTATTAATATCACTAAAGTGTTCCAAGCTCTGAGATAGGCAGAATATCACACTGTAGTTCATTATAGCTGGGGGAAAAATAAGCTTTTGGCATCATCCAGGAAAATGGGAATGAGATAAACAGAAAACAGGAAGAAATTACTTAAAGTGCGCTGCCTGTTTTATTGCTTGCCAAAAGGCAAATGGCAGATGGTAGTAACATTTCTGGAAGGAACTATAGTTGCCATCTAAACATTTGCCAAACTTTAGAAAATATGGAGTCATACCATCCTATTTAATCTCTTTATTAAGAGTAATGACATATATCTAAGAAAACCAACGCTTCAATATTTCAATAAAAATCGATATACCTCATTGAAAATAAGAAATATTCCTTCATATTTCTTCTTCTCCTCCTCCAGGTAAAATGGTAAGTAGAAGGAATGTGTATATATATATATATATATATATATATATATATATATATATATATATATATATATATTTGTCCAGAAAACAATGAAAACATAAACATAAATATTCTGAGATAGTTAATCATTGTCTGAAAGTTAAGTATAATTCATGGAGACCATAGATGTAATCGGTAAAGAGGGATAAAAAAGAAAAAAAAGTTCTTTGTTCATACTGGAGACTGAGAAGTTTGGCTCCTCAAAACATAACAGCTCCCGTCTGTTTAAATCCTCAAGTAACGGATGGTTTCTGTTATTTGCTGCTTATGAATTCCAATGCATTTATTAATTTCAAATGACAATTAGCAGTTGTATTTTTTTTGAAAAAGCCAATCAAGCTGTCAAACCATTTAAAAACAAAAATATGTGAAGAAAACAACTTGAAAAATTACAATATAATTTACCCTAGTGAGATAACAACAATTCAGGCATCTGTTATGTAATGGACTTCTAGGGGTTCTTCTTACGCATTGAAATAAAGTTTAAGTGTGGCATCAGGTGTGATAGAAATCATGACATTATTTCCATTGCTTTCCTGTCAGTATATTTTTCTCCTAAGCAATTTAGGAGAGACTAACAATGCACTTTCCAAGTGTATGCCCATTGACACAAATTCAAGATCACACTTCTAAAGTCTTAATATTGGAAGAAAGAAAGAAGCATCCCATTAGATATAACAGAAGTCCATTGAAAACAAAGAACATATTTCTCTCCAATAAAATGCAATTGGCTGTGCATGCACCTAGCTTTATAGGTATACTGTATAATGTGTATGACAGTGAGTAAACTAACAGACTACTTCAGGAAAAGCGGAAGCAATAAGATATACAATCTCAAAATATTCTGTTAGGTTTGGCATACCTACTTGAAAATGTTGTTTTTCATTTTTACAAAACGTTATCAGTTATCTTCAATTAGGGAATACGACACTTAAAATTCCACAAAGCTTGCACAAAAAGGTGAAGGCAAAATTAGCATACAGTAAATGTAACCAATTCCTCCTGTTTGCTATTTATATCATTCTCCTGGAGAAATTCCGCACATCTTTTCTGACCTTAATTGCACTTTCTCCAAGTAGAATTTCATGCTTTAATAATTTAAAGACAGCTTTAAAATACATATATGTGGCATTTGATTTGTTTTATTAATTGGTTTTTTAAATTATTAAATTATTTTTAAATTATTCTATGATATGAGATTGACTGAGGCAGCAAAACTAGATCTGCACATTGCAGAATTCTCTACGACAGGGGTGTCAAACTGTCAGCCCTTGGGCCAATTGCATCATACGGAGGTTGCGCACACCCCAGCTCCGGCAATGTGAAAAAAGTCGCGATATGTCGCAGAACGTCACATGACGCAGCGAGTTTGACACCCATGCTCAACACCATCAACTATCTAGCCTCTGTTTGAAAATCTCTACTTGAAACTATTCCATACAATAATTTGTTCCACTAATTGACAGCTCTCACTGTCAAGAAGTTCTTTCTCAGGTCTAATCTGTATCTATATGCTTTAAATAGCATCCTATTAGTCTTACCCTCTAGAACAGGGGTCCCCAACCCCCAGTCCGTGAACTAGTACCGGGCCGCAGCATGCCAGCAACCGGTCCGCGCAAACAAGCAAAGCCCCATCCATGGGATGCAGGCAGCACTCAAAACCATGCTCTCTCCGTTCCGTGGAAAAACCTTTCTCTGCAAAACCGTTCCCTGGTGCCCGAAAGGTTGGGGATCTGTGCTCTAGAACAAATGAAATTAAGTATTCAATTTATCAATGTCCTTTTTAAACTGAGGTGTGCAGAACTTGATGCAACACTCCAGATGGACCAGGATATAAGCGTTCTACAATGTGAGCTCTATTGTCCTCTTAATGTTCCTCAAGATGTTTTTGGCCTTCTTTGCACTACACTACATTGTTGGGACATTTGACCTTGAGATCCACTACTAGTACACCCAAATCCTTCTGAGATGTGCTGTTCTTTAGCCAATTTTTCTCCATTTTTAGATGCTTCTTTTAGATTTCTTGTCTAAATGCATGACTTTACATTTCTTCCTGTTAAAATTCCTATCCATTGTTCTAATCTAACTCTTTTTACCCCCCTCTCTATCCATATAATTAGCTACCCCTCCTAGTTTTGCATTGTGTGCAAATTTGGGGTTACCTCACTGGTCTTGCCCCCATATAATTTATAACAATGTTGAATGATGGTCAGGTCAGTACTGAGCCCTGTGTTATTCCACTCAAAATATCTCTCCAGGTAAATTTAATATTAATAACTGTCATTTGAATACAGTCCTTGAACCAATTAGAGGATCCACCAAATTATTGACTTGTTTGACCTTATTGTTAATAAGGACACTATGAGAAACTTTATCAAAGATCTTATTAAGGTCAATAATTACAGCATTTCAAGCAAGCAAGCTGATTCTGTTGTGTTGAAAATAAGCAAGCACTTTTCATGCCTAAAATTTATTTATATGTATCCCACTTTTATTGTTTTTATAAATATCAAGAACATATCCAATGCATTTTCCTCCTCCTATTTCTCCACACCACCACCCTGTAGAGTATATGTTGGGTGAGAGAGAGAGCGATTCAAGGACACCTATCTGGCTTTCATGGCTAAGGCAGGACTTGAACTCATGGTCTCTTGCTTTCTACCCTGATGCCTTAACCATTGGATCAAAGTGGCTCTCAGATACCCTGAAATATGAACCTTGAACCCTGTGCTGGGAAATTTACAGAATAATGGAGTTACAAGGGACCTTGGAGGTCTTCTAGTCCAACCCCCTGCTCAAGCAGGAAACCCTCTCTTCTAAAAAATCTCAAGTGTTAGAGCACCCACAACTTCTGGAGGTAAGTCGTAACACTGATTAATTGTTAATCCCTTTATTAATGCAGCGTAGGACTGTGTTGGCTTTTTTGGCAGCTGCAGCATACTGCTGGCTCATATTTAAGTGATTGTTCACAAGGAACTATGTATTTCTATATTAACTGGATTGTCCAGATCTTTTTTTGCTGTGACATCAGGGTGGGACAGTCAGAATTTGACAAGAGAATTTTGCCCTTGTTCTTCTGCTAATACCCTTAACAGGTTTGGTTTCACCCACCTCTCCCCTGGGTTTACAGTTTTCCATTTCCTGCTTGGGACAGAGGCCCTTTTGTGGTAGTTCTGGTATTTCTTTGAAGGCTGATGCCAGAAGGCAATTGAGAGATTCTTGGTCAGCCTATAGATTGTCTAAGGTTTCTGTTTTATTTATATACGAATAGAATAATTGGGAGAGTTTTCACCATTACCATGTTGGAAACAGTGACTCTTTTCTTACCATCTGAATCTGAGAAAGCTATTCAATTTCTAAAACCATATCAGATATAGTGAAGGCAAAATGTTATTTAGTGTTTTTGGTAAAAGAGAATATTTGTAACTCTCAGGACTGAAGTGAGGACTCCTTGGTGCTCTCTGAGCTTGGTGGTTTTCTTGCTGATATGTCATTATCAAACTTGGTAATATCATCCATGCTATTTAGTGTTTTGATATTGCTCAGTTCCCATAGACTCTGAGCAGCTTACAAAATAGCAAAACATAGCATCAATCTAGAAAATATATTACATAACATTATAAACCTCTACATTTTCCAGTCTTTCCTAAAGCTGAATGTGGGACAACTTGTCACAGCCAACTCAGCACAGGACAACTGACCACAGGACAACTCATTCACGTTTCATTTTGTCCCTCCTTTGGCATCCTTTCTTTAATGATTCTGTTGTACTATTTCTTTGATATTAGTGCAATTCTTGCCTTGCAACAAGTTGCCCCGGGGCGAGTTGTCCATAGCGAGTTTTGCTAGGGCAGGGGTAGGCAACCTTGGCTCTTTTATGACTCGTGGACTTCAACTCCCAGAATTCCTGAGCCAAGAAAAACAGCCAAGGTTGCCTACCCCTGTGCTAGGGCAAGTTGGCTGTGGTGAGTTGGCCACAGCAAGTTGGCTGTAGCGAGTTGGCTATGGTGAGATGGCTGTGGAGAGTTGTTACAGACCCTTCCTAAAGAGCCAAGACAGGGAAGAGGGCTATATACAGGATGAGCTGTTTCTATAAAAGGGGAGGGCTTATTAAGAAGTTCATTTCATCATTGCACAATTGCTTTGAAAGATGCCTTAGTTGGCCAGTTACAAAAGGATAGTTATTTGGAGAGATTTCAGAAAACACTTGAGATGAGCAATTATACTTATGGCAAATAACTGGTGAATAACTGGTGATTGTAACAGGATAATCTCATTGGATTATTTTTGCTATTTTCTTCATAGACGTGTTGATCTTTAAAATGCTGTGAATATAATTCCAATTATTTCTTTGCTCATATATTTGGAATTATTTTAAAACCATTGTATAAAATTTTGAACATGTCCGATAAGATGTTGAAGGATACAACTAGCAGAAGCTACCCATGCTAACGATGCAAAGCAGAACAGTATTGCAAACAAATGCCAAATAAAATAAAATAAAAATACACAACAGACACAACAGACATGCCTTTATGGTACCCTTCTGGTTTAGCATTTTGAATGGTGTCTATCATTTCTTCCACTCAGTATTTTCTAAAGATTATTTTAATTATAAAAGAAATTAAGTGGAAACTTAGCATACTACAGAACAAATCACCAGCCTTGGTTGTCATGTGCACTTGAAACAAAGCCATTAAATGCTGCAAACGCTCCACTGAGATTGCAGAGAGCATCACTAATCAATCATCTTATAAATGGGTGCTTTGTTATTACCAATGCTTATCTATGGCAACCATTTTGTAAGTAGGGAAGTCTCCCATGGCAGCCATTTCAGGATTTCAACATGCTGTCAAATAACTCTCAATGTGCCCTTGCTAAAAAAAAAAAGTTTAAATACTTTTTTGGGCCTACAAAATATTAACTCTATACAGCTTTCTTTTAATATATTATTTATCAGCAAACATATTATATAATAAATTTGAGTCATGATAGGAAAGGAATACATAGTTCTCAGGTTTCAAAAACTGTTCTCATCATGCATCCAGTGCCTATACACAGAATACCTTTTCCTTCCTTCCTTCCTTCCTTCCTTCCTTCCTTCCTTCCTTCCTTCCTGATGCTAATTATTTTTCCCCTTTTGATGTAACACATCAAATGTACATGTACCAAAGAACAAGATATACAACATTGGAAAATCAATTATACTTTATTAAAGCCCCTTCTTTTGCCAATCTAGTATACTATTTGGTATTTATGCCTTCAAAAACTTCATCTTGCTGAATTGCATTTCTCAATGCTTATGTCTCTTTTATGAAGATATAATATTCTCGGTGCTTGCACAGGACTTCAAAAATTCCATTTAAACCACACTTTAATTTCATTATAGGAATAGGTTAGCAAACTTGGTTGGAATTTTGTATCTTGTACTTAGGGCTTGCAATAAGAATTCTCATACTTTCTGTGATCTTTTCTCCATTCTTTCAGTTGGAAGAGAGAACAGGAATATCCTTAGGTGCACAAACATGTGTCCATTTATCTGAGTCATTACTTCACCCTTGCAGTCTGGCTGAGTCCTGAGTCTGGGATATCACTTCAAACTGCTAAAGCCATTTCAAGTGTGAAACTGTGCAGATTTATGGACAACCAATTCATTTATATATGGGAACTAGGTCAGTTACAGGGAAAAGAAATACCTGTTTAATCCATTACTTCAATACTCATAAATTAGTATTTCAGTATAACACTATTATAACAGTAGAATTTACTGGTAATGTTTTTTCCTGTAATTTACTGTGATTTTATTCTTTACATAACTATCTGTCAATTTTTCAAATATTTTAATAGTTAGTTTTGAACAAGGGTACCCTAATTATTATTCTAAAATATATGTAATAGATACATGCTCAGCATTAGAAGACAAGATAGAAAGACCTGCACATAGATTAGAGAACAAACAAAAGTATACTATATCATCAAGACAGTAAAGGAACTGAAATGGAAATGGACTGGTCACATAGGAAGAATTGATGGCAGGTGGACCAAGGCAGTTATTGAATGAATCTCACTTGATAAAAAGTGTCCACAAAAGAGATCTAAGACAAGATGGATCGATAACATCAGCAAGTATTATGGGCCCAATTGGCAAAACAAAGCTCAGGACAATATCAGTGGCAAACATGCAGAAGAGGCCTTCATTCTGCAGAGGATAGACAATGGCTAAGATGATGATGATAATTTCCTAATACTAATAATTCTATTTTTTTAAAGGAAACAATTTTAGTCTAACCAGAATGGTATGTAGAACTCCCATAAAGTTCTATGTAGTCATATAGATTTGATGATGACTCAAAAATCTTTATCAGTTTCATTAATGTATAAAAATTTAAAAACTGCTGGGAAAGAATTGCCAGCATCGTATCTCAGTAAAACAGCATCAGTGCCATCCAATAAAATGAGACCCAATCGATACAAGAGTGTCAGGCAAAGCACGCAGAATCACTCATGAATAGTCTCAGACAGAAGCCTTATTGCTAGCCACCCGTGTTATAAGAATCTCACCAGATTGACTGCATTCTCTTGAGATGGTCAGATAAGGCCTCAAGGATTATGGGGAAGTCATAGTTCAGAAGTCTCTGAACTCTGCAGTTCAAATACCCTATATTCACTCCCCCCACCCTTCCCTTAACACCTCTCTCCAGTCTAGCTGGAGATTCCAAGACAAAGGGATGGTAAATGAGATTCAACAGATACAGAATGTGATACAACAAGGACCTTTCTATTTATTTAGCAATAACATAGCAATAGCACTTACATTTATACACAGTACCACTCCATAATGCTTTACAGCACCCTCTGAGCAGCTTACAGAGTCAGCCTATTGCACCCAACAATCTGGGTCCTCCTGTAAGGCTGAGTCAACCTTGAGCCAATCAGGACTGAACTCTTGGCAGTGGGCAGAGTCAGACTGCAATGCTGCATTCTAACCACTGTGCCACTATGGCTATTTATTTGCTGAGCTTGTGGTCTCTGTAAAGGAACAGAGAGGGACTCATTGACCGCAACTCTGTCATAAAGTGTCAAGGGGCTTGGAACAGTTTTTGTCGATTCAGGTTAATACAGAACATACCATGTCCTCAGTTTATTTATGTTCTGAAACTCCCAGGATGATTTTTTGGATATGTGTTATATATGGAAATGAACCCTTTGTAAGTGGCCTCCAAAGTTCCAAATATATTTAAAAATGACCTGCTAGAATTGGAAACAGACGATCTGGATATAATACCCCAATACTTTACTATCTTCATTGGTTTCTAGAATATTTCTTATTTCATTCAAAATGCTGTTTGACATTTGAAACTTAAATGACCCTTCTCTGGATATATCACTTAAATATAAGTAATTACTAGGACAAAGCTTAAATAATAGTGGCATTTTACTTGTGGGTTGTTTCTTCCATCACTATTTTATGGGCATTTTGGTCTCAAACTACTTTGTAAAGATTCACATTGTCCTCTAAAATCCCTTAATTTTTAAATATTAAAACTATTGTTTTAATATAAAGCTTATCCTATAAACTGTCAAGAGAACACAGAACAAGTAACATTATCAAACTAAAAGATTCTAATACCAACATTACAATGTATAATTAAATGTATACCTCTATAAATATATAATTTGCACATAAATATATTGCCTTTTGCTTTTTAGCATAATGTTTGAAAATCCAGAACATTCAATAAATTCAGAATTTAAAGTAGCACAATACAATATGTTTCCATTTTGTTTTTGTTTTTTTCATCTACTGGCAAACAGACAAAGCATCTGAGTTTTCCTGCTTTAGGAAACAATACGGCAAAATATATAATCATCTGGTAGCTCATAACCAGAAGTATCTGTTATAAAGATTATGCATGCTGATGGAGTAAACAGCAATTTGTGTATCTGCTGTGAAAAACCCAGCAGAACATATTGGTTAAAAATATGTATCTCTTTTCATTGACTGCAAACTATTTTTTACTTTTCTGTTTTCTGCACCTTAAAATTACAAATCTAAATTACAGGACCCAAGAGGAATAAATGCATTTAACAACTCCATATATATTTCATGTAAATCTATTGCTGTAATCTCGTTAATGAGGATAGTAAACTGGAGCAGTTCCCATGTGCACAAAAGGTAAATCTCTTCCCTGTTTCTGCTGACTAGAAAACAATGAGGCAAGTGCAGCTGTAGTAGAATGTAACATTTTAAGGTCTCTTATATTATGCTCTCATTTTAAGCCAAAAACAGATAAGAGTTTTACTTATCTGAGTAATAAAATAAATGATCACGTACAATAAAAAGATATTGTTTTCATAACTACACTTGAAAATGTGTCAGGAGGAATATATTCAAATAACTTGAAAGAACTTCTCAGTGTAAACATTAACATTTTTCAATATTGTGTCAAATTATTTAGAAATTCTGCTTACATTTGGCCTTTATATTATCCATTAAATGATAAACCCAAATATTTTCACTTCGGTTTAGTTTTGAGTTTTATACCCTTAAGTAGATATATTTACAGGATTTTTTTTAATATAAATTCTTATAACAATTCATTTTATTTGCAACAATTCTAGATAAGAATGAACCATGTCTTACCACTGGTGTCTGTAATAGCTATTTGAGCTTTAGTAGTGTCATCTCCAAACCTGTTGCTTGCTTTACATGTATATTCCCCAGCATCATCCAACGAAGCTTTAGTAATGCGGAGTTCTGAGAATGTTCTAAGGAAAGAAAGTTGAATAATATATTAAATCATTTTATGCATCATTGAAAGAAACAAATATACAAAAAATACTGTTTGGGTTTGTTCCTCCTTTGCTGGAGGTGCAGAGAGGAGCCATGTTCGTAAGATAAATAACATAAAGTAAATTACAGGTAGTCTTCAACTTACAACAGCTCATTTAGTGACCAATTGAAGTTACAATGAAAAATGTGACTTATAACCATTCTTCACACATATGATCCCTGCAGCATCCCCATGGTCATGTGATTTACATTCAGATGCTTGACAACTGACTCATATTTATGACAGTTGCAGTGTTCCGTGGTCATGTGATCACCTTTGGCAACCTTCTGACAAGCAGAGTCAATGGGGAGGACAGATTCACTTAACAACCATGTTACTAATTTAACAGCTGCAGTGATTCACTTAACAACTGTGTCAAGAAAAGTCGTAAAATGGGGCAAAACTCACTTAACAAATTTCTCACTTAGCAACATAAATTCTGGGCTCATTTGTGGCCATAAGTCGAGGACTACCTGTAATATGTACAGTAATACACATTTTCCTATTATAGATTTGATAGTATAGGTACTCCTTACTTAATGACCATATGACGCCCTCCCATTACTTACAATCCACCCTTAAAGTTATGACTGCTGCACAGACACATCTGGAGACAGACACACATATGACCACAGTCTGGTGCTTGGCATATTTCAGATCACATTTACAACTGGTTACAGTGTCCCATAGTAACATGACCATGATCTGTGCTATTTTTTGCCAGTTTCCACCAAAAAGAACCCATTCAGGAGAAAGGAATTTCTTTAACATCCATGTGGTTTGTTTAACAACCACACAATTCAACTTAGTGACCACAGTGATTCACTTTACGACTGTCTTAAAAACAGTGGTAAAATCAAGACAGGTCATGTGGTGACACACTTAATTACCACAATGTTTTATGCCAAAATTCCAGATTCAATTGTGGGTGTTAAGGGAGGATCACCTGGAGAACAAAAGGGGCAGGGAAAGGATAATCTATTGTCTTTATCTTGAGATTAAACTTCAGTTACTTGTCTGAACTGATTTATTTTATTTTATTTTATTAGATTTATATACCACCCTTTCCCGAAGGACTCAGGGCGGTTTACAGGGTATTTAAAACAACCAGTACAAAAGTTAAAAACAAATTTAAAAAGATTAAATTATCCCTAAAATTAAAAAAAACCCAGTTAAAAATTCTCAGCCTGGGCCGGAGAGCTCAAAGAGCCAGGTCTTCAGGTCCCGGCAAAATGTGCGAAGGTCGGGGGCAGTCCTAAGCTCCACGGGCAGCTGGTTCCAGAGGGCAGGCGCACCCACAGAGAAGGCCCTTCCCCTGGGTGTTATCCGCCGACAGTCTTTTATCGGCAGCACCCTGAGAAGACCCTCCCTGTGGGAGCGCACTGGACGAAGGGAGCTTGATGCTGGCAGCAGGTGTTCCCTCAGATATCCTGGACCATTCAGGGCTTTATAGGTCATCACCAGCACCTTGAATCTCACCCGGAGGGCAACCGGAAGCCAATGCAGATCGCGGAGTAGAGGTGTTACATGGGAGTATTGGGAAACCCCCATCACAACTCGCGCAGCCGCATTCTGCACCAGCTGAAGCCTCCGAGTGGTCCTCAAGGGCAGCCCCATGTAGAGAGCGTTGCAGTAGTCTAGACGGGAGGTCACGAGTGCATGAGTGACTGTGCGTAGGGCATCTCGGTCCAGATAGGATCACAACTGGAGCACCAGGCGAACCTGGGCAAAAGTCCCCCTGGTCACGGCTCCTATATGATCTTTAAAATTGAGCCATGAATCCAGGAGGACGCCCAAGTTGCAAGCCCTATCATTAGAAGTTAGAACTAGAAAGCAGTTTGGTTTTCCCTTCTTGGATTCAACTGTTTATTATACCTGCTTATCTTCTTTTAACGTGAATATATGAACAGAAAACGTCCCATTATTATTTTTTTTAAGTAACTCTAAGAACACTTGTCGATCAGAAGGTCGGCAGTTTGGCGGGTCAAATCCTGAGCGCCGCGTAGCAGTGAGTGCCTGTTACTCGTCCCAGCTTCTGCCAACCTAGCAGTTCGAAAGCACGTAAAAATGCAAGTAGAAAAATAGGGAGCACTACGGTGGGAAGGTAACAGCGTTCCATGCGCCTTTGGCATCTAGTCATGCCGGCCACATGACCACGGAGACATCCTCGGACAAGCGTCGGCTTTTCGGCTTTGAAACGGAGATGAGCACCGGCCCCTAGAGTCAGAAATGACTAGCACGCATGCGCGGGGGAACCTTTACCTTTACCTTTAAGAACACTTGTCTGGATGAAGTAAATTGCTTTAAATAATAAAAAATAGCCAAACATTTGGATCCTATTTTTCAAAAAATAAAGACATCTTTTAACAGTAAGAGATAAAAAAAATTACTTTGAGTTAAGCTCATTATCCCTCCTATGCTTTTATGGATATATCTACATATTTATCTTGGCAACAGTACAGATATGAATTGCAATTCCTTCTTCTGCTGTTGTTTTAATCTCCCAGCTTAGACTGTAACCCTGAGAGTATTTGAGAGAATTTGATGAGTCTCTCATACAGCTACTAACAGTGGTCAACCCTGCTTAACTTTGTTTGGATCGGTTAAGATTTCTAGCTACTGCCAAATTTTATAGAACAGCCTTAAGTGCAACAATTTAATTCTTCAACTGCATCACTAAAAGCAATGAAGTTGCATGGGGTTTTCCCAAAATGTTAACTACATGCTTAATTTAGGATCTGACATTAGGTTTCATTTTGAAGTAGACACTACAATGATGAATTATAGATTACAGCACTTTTATTCTCATTGCTCACTACTGTCTGATCTTTCTAGTAACATACAAACACTGTATATCCTTGTAAATATAAGATGATTGCAAATGTAGGGTATAAGGCTAGAGGTCTCAAACCACCCCATCTATTCACATCTTGGCCTCAGATCCTACCTGAGGTAATGCCTTAATTGCTTCTGTCTTCCAGCTGTTGCCTTATCTCTTAATCCAGTATATGAAAGACAGTGGCCCTGAAATCTATGCTGCCTTTCTTGTGATTAAAAGGGCAACGTGGAAATATGTTTAGTATAGTAAAACAATACCTGACCATGCAGCATAGGAACATGGTCTTATTATAAAATTAGATCATAGAGCTGGGAGGGGCCTTGAAGGTCTTCTAGTCCAACCACCTGCTGAAGGCAGGAACCTTATACATGCCGGTCAAATGGTTGTCCAGTCTGTTTTTGAAAACCTTCAAAGTTGGGACACCCACAACTCCAGGAGGCAAACAGTTCCATTGTTATCACACTGTCAGAACATTTCTCCTTACATCTAGGTTGGATCTCTCTTAAGCAAGCTTTCACCCATTACTTCTTGTCTCACTCTGCTTTGGAGAATAAATCAATCCCCTCTTCTCTGTGACAGTCTCTCAAGCACTGGAAGACAGTTATCATGTCCTCCCTAATCCTTTTTTTCAATAGGCTAGGCCAGCTTGGCTGGCTCAGGAATTCTGGGAGTTGAAGTCCACGAGTCATAAAAGAGCCAAGGTTGCCTGCCCCTGTGCTACACATACAGCTGCCTCAACTGTTCATCACATTCAGCTCTTCCTCCCCTCCTTGGGAGATAAACCAATTATCAGAGATAAACCATATTTTAATTAAAAAATGAAACTAAGTACTCCTTTTTAACTTTAATATTAAGCATTAAAATACAGCCATTCATTGTTGGAGAAATAAGTTATAGATCTGCATAGATCAGCTAAATAACACAGATGAAAAAAAAAATCTAAAAAAAAATCTTGTGAGCAAAACATGAAAATAATGGTCTGCTACAAAAGCCAAAAATTCTTCTTAGATCTGGAACATCATTCAAGGGAGACATAAAATTCAATCTTTCCCTCATTTTTCTGGGAAGGGGGAGAGATACCTTTAAGTCAGTTTTTGACTTCTGGCAATTGTCTGGATTAGTTATTGCAATTTTCTTAGCAAGATTATTTTGGAAAAGGTTTGCCATTGCCTCTTCATAGGATAGTGACAGGGCCAATGTTACCCAAGGACTAGAATTCAGTGTCTCCCAGTTTCTAAACTGGTGCTTTAATCACTACACCAGACTGGCTCTTAAACTTTCCTCTTGTATAGAGATTTAAAGAAATTATACAATATATGAACCCCAACATAGATTCCAAACAAAAACATACCTCCTTCTGTACAAAATGAAGATTCTAAAAGATTCTGATGTTTCTCCAGCTTTGGAAGTGATTTCACTTCAACAGGCTGCTCAGAACAAGTCATGGGAAACCCATTCTTTTTCAGCGTGCTTTGGAATCTTCAGTCTTTGTTTTTAAAAGAATTGAACTTTCACAAAGATACCTAGTTGGGATTTCCATTAGCTAATACCTATTACAGGTAGTCCTCAACTTACAACCATAACTGGGATCAGAATTTCACTTGCTAAGCAAGGCAGTTGTTTTTGCCATGTTTGTTAAGTGAATAACTTGTTGAGTCAATCAGGCAGTTTTGAGAACCCGGCTTTCCCCATTGACTTTGCTTGTCGGAACCCGGCTAAGAAGATTGCAGATGGCAACCACATCACCCTGTTGTAAATACTTGCCAGTTGCCAAGTGATCAAATTCTTGAACCTCAGATGACCATTACTGAGTAGTGGAACAACAGGTTTCCTGTAAATTCTTGTAGTGAGCTCTCCAAGGTACTGATATGGAGTTGTCTTGCCAGTGCCCAGACCCAGACAGGGGGAAAAATAGAAATCTCTTCCCCACTGTGATTAACCAATATGTATAAAAGTTCTTAGGGATTCTCAAACAAGAAAGAATGGGGGAAGCAAGCTATATGAATAGGATTGTGAAAGAACAAAAATGTTCACTTTAATCCTGTACAAAATTACCAAGGAAAAATAAAGCTAAAATAAGAAAATATTCTGAAAGACATGCCCAATTTTAGAAAGCAATAAAAAGGACTCTTACATGTACTCTTATATGAATCACATGAGAACTCATGGGAGTAAACAAACTTTAGGAAATATTTTAATATTAAATATCTACTAACATTGTGAAGCCATTGGCCATACATTCTGAATCTTATAAGTTGTTGTTGTTGTTAGCTGCGAAGTCATGTTCGACCCATCGCGACCCTATGGACAACATTCCTCCATGCCTTCCTGTCCTCTACCATCTGCTGGAGTCCATTTAAGCTCACGCCTACTGCTTCAGTGACTCCATCCAGCCACCTCATTCTCTGTTGTCCCCTTCTTCTATTGCCCTCAATCTTTCCCAGCATTAGGCTCTTCTCCAGTGAGTCCTTCCTTCTCATTAGGTGGCCAAAGTATTTGAGTTTTAGCTTTAGGATCTGGCCTTCTAAAGAGCAGTCAGGGTTGATCTCCTCTAGAACTGACCGGTTTGATCGCCTGGCAGTCCAAGGGACTCGCAGGAGTCTTCTCCAGCACCATAGTTCAAAGGCCTCAATTCTTTGGCGCTCAGCCTTTTTTATGGTTCAACTTTCACTGCCATACATTGCAACTGGGAAGACCATCGCCTTGACTATACGCACTTTTGTTGACAGGGTGATGTCTCTGCTTTTTAGTGTGCTGTCTAGTTTTTCCATGGCTTTCCTCCCGAGGAGCAAGCGTCTTTTAATTTCTTGGCTACAGTCCCCATGTGCAGTGATCTTGGAGCCCAGGAAAATAAAATCTGTCACTACCTCCATTTCTTCCCCATCTATTTGCCAGGAATTGAGAAGGCCGGATGCAAATAAATGAGGTTGTAGATTTCTTATTCACAGTTACAATATATGCTTTATATTTGAGGCACAAGTTTCAGATTTCAGCCTGAAAGTCATCAAATTAATTTCCAGCAGAAACCGTGGTAGAAAATAAAAATAAAAACAAGGAGTGAATAAAAACATGCTTCCTATGAATAGTCTTACAGAAAACTAAGGTTTCATTTTCAAATACAAATCATGCATGAGGAGGAGATTAGCCTTCAAATTGAATCTATATAAATTTCTATCCATTCCTTCAAACTGTATCAGGCACCTTTCTATAATGTATTAATAGTCCAATAATAAACTGAACTGATCTCCTTAACTTATGAACATAAGACAGATGTAAATGAGTATTATTATTATTATTATTATTATTATTATTATTATTATTATTATTATTATTGTTATTATTATTATTATTATTATTATTGATGATGATGATAGAGTTAGAAGGGACCTTGGAGGTGTTCTAGTCCAAACCCCTGCTCAGGCAGGAAGCCCTATATCATTTCAGACATATAACGATTTGTTGCTGGAACTTTGCACTTTGATATGGCCCAAGGGCTAATCAATAAAGACTTTAGTTAGTTAATTTCAGACAAATTATTGTCCAGTCTCTTTTATAATACAGCTGCCTGAATTGGGCCAGTTACTAAACCTCAGCTTATTTTACTTTACAAAGTAATGATGAATATAAAGTAATGAAAATAAGCAATAAATTGTGTAATATGAAAGCACTGAAATAATAATAGTGCATTCTTAAGTATTAGACCAAAATACTAATACTGTTTGTATCTATTAGCAAGCATAAATGTAAGCAACATAGCATATATCCCTGCCAGGCCAGGCTTTGTGCGCCATCTGATTTTATTAGTATATTATTTTTATATAATTTAAAAATAAGACCAGGAATTTGGCATGGTATAAAGGAGGGCTTTTCAACCTTTTCACCCATTGTACCACTTTTAAGATATGGTAACATCCGAGTACCACCAGTTGCCTAGCAAGGTGTCAAAAACTTGACCAAAAAAAAAAAGGAAAAAGGTGATGAAGTACAGGTAGTCCTTGACTTACAACAGTTTGCTTTGTTTGAAGTTACAATGGCACTGAAAAAAGTGCCCCCCAAGCCACAGCCGAGCAAGACACCTGCCTGCCCACCCGGCGGCACCCTTTCTCCTGTCCGAGGTTTTCATTGTTGTTAGCATTTCTGTTGAGGATTGGCAGTGGGGGTGGGGTGGGGGTGTTTGGTTTTTATTCCCCTGTCTGCTGGGTGGTTGTAGCAGGTTTTGGTCACTTCACATGACCTTGGGACACTGTGACCATCATAAATATGAATCAGTTGCCAAGCATCTGAATGTAAATCACAAGACCCTGGAGATGCTGCAACATTCCAGCTGATCAGCGCTTCTTCTGGGCTCAGCAGACATGCCAGGATCAGCGCTGAGCTCCAGCTGGAGCCTGGCGCTGATCCTGGCGCTTCCACTGAGCCCTGACAGCCCTGCAGCACTAGCCGTCTCTCGCTCAATCTTGTGCGGTGCTGCCACCAGTTCAGCTCATTCCCCTCCCCTGCTACCACTTTTCTACGATGGTCGCGTACCACCTGCCAGGTGCCAATGTACCACAGTTGGTACCCGTACCACTGGTTGAAAAGCCCTGGTATAAAGTGTGGTGGAAGGTAGTGAGGAGGTGAATTGTTAGACCTAGGAGGAGGGCTGAATTTCAGGAACCTAAGAGGCAACTCAGCTCAGATGGTATGTGTGAGAGAAAGAAGAGTGAAGACAACACCTCCCTATTAGTTCACAGAGTATGTTACAAATGTAGATGGTAGCATCTTTAGTCTGGCAAGTTTTGTTTATAGGTGTGAAACAATAAAGAGGTCAGGTTGGAAGAATTGCCATGTGTCATTCTTGGTTTTGGGTGTGACACAAAGAGGCAGAATTTAGCATTTAACTACTGTATATTTCACAACATTTCTTTAGGCCACATATAAGTACGATGAGCATTCTTCAATAATAAAATCAGTGGGTGTCTACCATGGGGTACTTTTATTGAAGGTGTGACCTCTTCCCTCTTGGTATTCTTAGGTAGCATCATGGTGTGTTAGGAGGGTTAGTTACATTCTGGTTAATTGATATTTTGTGGAAGGCCATGATTAGCACAAAAACATGTTGTGAATATGGAAGATCCTTAACAATGGCATGCATTTCATGTATGATAGGTGTACATGTCTACCAGCACAAAGCATTTGCCTGACACTGAAATTATATGTACTACAATAGTGAGTAATGCTTTCAGCTTCGCATAGCATCTATTGAAGCTGGATCGTAAATAAAAACAAGACCAGGTTAGGAGGGAGAAATGAAGGCATGAAGTCAAGATGGATTGAATATGTGTACCGACTACAAAAATGTATTTATTGCCACCCCCCCACAACATTACTGATAATTGCTTTAAAAACTGCCTTTTTATTTTATAAAAATAACCCGTACTCAATTCAGTATGAATTAAACTAAAACATACCAAGGTATGCTTAATTTAAATCATATATAAAATGTGCAAAACTTTTACATTCAGAGGGTTCTCAAAGTGTATCAATTTCCAGTTATAAAGACAGGGACGGAATTTCAATACTTTCATTATAAAACTTAAAAGTTTATTTTTTCCTGATAGATTTAATCGTTTCTATTTCACTCCTTTTAAGATTGTAATTAAGGTTAGTTCTAAATATTAGTATAACTGTGATATGATTGATAAGTTTCTGCTGTATAAAAATCTTATATGAACTCCTGTGATCATATATTTTTAAATAAAATCTTTACTGAAGAACATTCCATGAAGCTTAATTAGCAGATTTTGCATCACCTTTACATATATGATAACTTTTGTAGAATAATTAGCCTTCGTGCCCCTCTTCCTTAAAAAAAGCTGTACTGATCTAACAAGAGCTCTCAGTTCTGGCAGGGAATAACTTAATATAATCTTTACACACATCTTGCAAATAGAAAGTTGTGTTAAAGTATCACAAAACATCCAAATATAAAGCAGGAGATTGAGCCTTTCACTTGCAAACTTGAAAATATATCACATTGGAGCTGTACACATGAGGTGATCAGGTCTGGCAAAGGAAACTGTGAGCTTTTAAGATATTTATAAAACTATTTCTTTTGTAACCAGTTTGTATTTTGGAATTCTGTAAACTGTTTTCGTCAGGTCTACCTAACAGTATGATCTAAACTCAAAGCTATTTCTGGCTTAAAGTGGGTTAGGCTGAAGCTCAAGTAAATTCTGTCATCCAGATTTTGTGTTCTGACCACAAAGGTTTCATCCAGAAAATTGTTCAGGAAATCGCAACACAGCCAAGAAAGTGGTGGGAAAGGAGGAGCAAAGCTCCATTCAAAGCAGGAAAGCATGCAGGCAAAATAAAGCAAAATTAGGATGTGCTGAGGTCATTTCTATCTAAGATCTAGGGGTGGAAATCATAATCCTTCCTTGTGCCACATACAGGTAGTCCTCTATGTACAACAGTTCATTTAGTGACCATTTGAAGTTACAATGGCACTAAAAATTGACTTATCACCGTTTTTCACACTTACGACCGTTGCAACATCCCTGTGGTCACATGATTTACATTCGGATGCTTGACAACTGGTTCATATTTATGATGGCTTCAGTGTTCCGGCTTTGTGACCATCTGACAAGCAAATTTAAGGGGGAAGCCAGATTCCCTTAACAACCATGCCACTAACTTAACAACTGCAGTGATTCAGTTAACAATTGTGGCAAGAAAGGTGTAACACAGGGCAAAATTCAGTTAACAACCATCTCACTTAGCAACAGAAATTTTGGGCTAAATTGTGGTTGCAAGTTGAGGACTGTCTGTACTGTCTTCAGCTGATATGAAATCTAATCTCAAACTATGACCATGATACTGATACACTATGCTTTTAGAAATACAAATCCATATAAAATATATCTACTAATTTTACAAAATTCATTCAGTGTGGCAGCTATGACAATAAGCAATTTTCTCCCCAAGATATTTTATCCAAGATAACATCTGTTTACCCGAAAAAATTCATAGCTTGTCTCTTGAATTTTCAGAGTCCATCTGGAATTTTCTACAAACTTTCAAGCTTAACTTCCCAACCATGTAAGCTGTTACTGAAATGTAACATCAAGACCAGTAATTTTTATAAATGCATATTGAATCAATTCTTCCAAATAGGTTCATTTGTTAAAGCATGTCTCTCAATGTACCAGAGGGACCATATTACATACAAAATATATAATATTGGACTCAAACCTGGGTCCAAGGTAACCTGGATCCATCTGTAAAACTGTTATTTTCCTGTAATACTTCAACCTCTTTGAGCTTTGTATGAAATGGAAAGTCTTTTCTGCCAGTTGAATGGCCTTAAGAACTCTACTGCTTCAATTAATCATGTTCAGTTTAAACCCAACTGACTTCCTAAGTCATCCTTCACTATATTTAATATAGCGACAGCTGATGGCAATTTAGTATTCTAGTATTTAATATAAGACACACAGAGGAAAAAAAGGACTTTGGTTTAACAAAAAAAATAAGTGTTTTCATTGATTTTGGCAACTGTTTGGGATTGAAAATTGCAGCCAGGACAATAAGCATAATAAGCTTTCCAGACACTCATTGTTTGAAATGAACTAACAAAAACTCTGCTTCATCTTCCTTTAATGAACATACGATAAAATCAGCACCATGAAGGTCACTTGTGCCTTGATATTTGGTTCAACTGAGCTCACTCAGAGGAAATGGACTAAAACACATCAAAATGTTCATGTTAACTTTTTTTAATTCATATCAAGATTTTAGCTTCATAACTGTTCTTTGAGGAAGATTAAACTAAGCAATAGAGAGTTTAAATGTATCCAAAACCAATCAAGATATATTGATTGCACAAATGTTAAAGATTAAAAATCAGTCTAGTCAGATCAATGAAAAATTATATTCACATTCTAACCAGATCATTAAAAATATATTGATTCTGACTGTCATGCAACAGGTCAATGAGTTTTCTAAGCAAGAATGAGAGGAAACTGTAGCTATTTTTTCCCTGAAACATAAAAATACCTAGCTAGTAAATTAAGGATTTCTTTTTCGTCTCTCACAATGATTATTAGACTGTGAATGTGTCTAGCACATTGGATGCACACTGCTTTAGTAAATTTATACTTTTATGCACAGTTTGGATTATTGCACTACCACTGCAGGATTAGAAATACATTCATTGTAAGGAAATTCTGCCCTATAGAACTAGCTTAATGATGACAAAGAGTTTCTGTTTAACTTTTTATGAAATAAGATATAACAGCAGCATTATAAAATCACTAAGTTAAAATAAAATAATAACTTATTTCCATTAATTATCACTTTCCAAACAGGATAACACATTTTGGGCATCTGAGATCATTAATACAGTTGAGATCTGCATCATGGTGAACAATTCTCAGCTTTTTAGATAAACTGCTATATACTTACTTTTGTTTTTTTGGGCTCTTTATCTTGATATTTTCTGGTCTGTTTCTTTTTGTTATTTCTTTTCCGTTCTTTAACCATTTGAATTTGAGAGAAAGGTGCTCAGAACTGGCTTCACATCTGAGAACTAGTGTCTGACCCACAGCAGATTCTTGACTTTTCATCTCCTTCAATTTAGGAGGCACAGCTAAGGAAAAAAATAATAAGGTGTAAGTGACTAGGTCGTCTTTCAAATTGAAAAACAAAGGCAGAAAGAGACATCTGAGCAACTTGGAGCATTTAGGATATCTTGAGATTATGCAACTCTTTACGTGAAAGTTGCCAGTTTCATGAAAATATATATATATCATGAAATGAAGGGAAACAAATGGGAGGATACTTAATGACAACAACCAAAACTGCTTTGAATTGCTAAGTTTGTTATGCCCTGTATATTCTGTGTATTAAACAATGGAAACTAATCAAGGAGAGAAGCAACCTAGAACTAAGGAGAAACTTCCTGACAATGAGAACAATTAACCAGTGGAACCACCTGCCTCCAGAAGCTGTGAATGCTCCAACACTGGAAGTTTTTAAGAAGAGACTGGACATCCATTTGTCTGAAATGATATAGGGTTTCCTGCCTGAGCAGGGGGTTGGACTATATGACCTCCAAGATCCCTTCCAACTTTACTATTATGATTATGTTATTGTTTGGATGAACTGATAATATGACTGGGAAATGCTGTTCTCTCCCATTCCATCATTTGTAGTTTGCAGACTTTTGGAAACTGACACTGTAATCCTCTTGTTCCTGGATCTCAAGGATGGCTGGAAGTGGAATTCGAGAAGATTTCCACTCATTCCACAACAGATTATAATATAATCACTAGAAGAAAGCTATGTAGCCCAGAGAAATCTACCTTGCCTGCAAAGCATTCCTTTCCCTGCCAAGGAAAAACTTATTTTAGAATGTTTATTAACCTATAAAATGTTTGGGAGTTAGTAATTGTTGCATTTAGATAAATCATTCATGCAACAATTTTAGGTTTTTAAAAATACATAATTATATAATTACTGTTGATGCCTGCTATATAAATGGTACCATTAGATAGGTAAAGGTAAAGGTAAAGGTTCCCCCGCACATGCGTGCTAGTCGTTTCCAACTCTAGGGGCTGGTGCTCATCTCCGTTTCAAAGCCGAAGAGCCAGCGCTTGTCCGAGGACGTCTCCGTGGTCATGTGGCCGGCATGACTAGATGCCAAAGGTGCACGGAACGCTGTTACCTTCCCACCATAGTGGTCCCTATTTTTCTACTTGCATTTTTACATGCTTTCGAACTGCTAGGTTGGCAGAAGCTGGGACGAGTAACAGGCGCTCACTCTGTTACACGGCACTCGGGATTCGACCCGCCAAACTGCCGACCTTCTGATCGACAAGCTCAGCATCCTAACCCACTGAGCCACCACATCCCAATACCATTAGATAGAAATCACTACATTTACATCTTGCATTTCTTTCCTAATGGAAATTTAGGCAACATCTTTAGCAGTTCCAGAAGAAGAAGAAAAAATCACAGTAGTGTTAGAAAAGTTGTTGCTTTGTGATCCTTCAGATTATGCTGTAATATAGAGCCAAACTCCAATAAAGCCAGGCTGTGTCAGTACAATAAAATTTGTTCTTCAAAAAGAGTCTATATCTGTTAGTAATAGGCCAGTTTTATTTACACTGTTCTCCAATTCTGAAACTTAAAGGAATTCTTTCAAGATCTAGTTTCTCCTTTCAAAGAGGGAACACTTTATACAGTACATTACATTTTGTAATAAAATAAACACTGGCTTTGATTGCAGATGTTTCCATGACATAAAAAGCCAAGCTGGAATACCAGCCCAATTACCCCTCTCCCCCTGACTTGAGTTGCATAACTTGTTTATGACTTATTGCGCAGGGTGAACGCAGTGCATCTGCAGATTTCAATGAAAAGCAGGAAGCATGCTTATGGTTTTACTTTATTTTCCTTTTAGGCAAGTTTTGAATGGAAATCTCCAATTCTCTCTACTTGCCAAAGAAAGAAATCCATATATAAAATCAGAAACGTCAGCTGCCAATCTGTGTGAAGAGGGGAGGTGTGTGCAACTGAAGGGCATATTACTTGGGATCCAGTAGGCCATGTTTGCTGTGTAATACACAGCAAACACAACATTTTCATCCATTTGGAAACAAAAAAGAAGGCCTTTTTTGGTTTTAAATTTTCATTCTAATATTTTCAGCTTCATTTTTAATAGTTCAGCTATTTAAATATATTTCAATGCATGCAATTTTGACCATACCAAGACTCAGGAGAATTCAAACCAAGGCTGTTTGATATTTTGGCTTTTAAGCATCAATTAACATCTTATGGCACAGTTGATATTTTTTAAAAAGATCAAGATAATTAGCCAATGTGGTGAGGAAATCATAGGAAAGCTTCTTCCCCAGATATTAGAAACATACAGCTGTTACAGTTATTGATGTAAAGTCAATTTTATTATCATGTACTGTACATCTACCAGTAAGTATAGTATTTATCTTGTCTGTAGAAATAAAATTGTTACTTTCACATGAGATGGGCAAAAGCCATGCCTGAATTAATATGAAGAAACAGCAAAAGAAAAAAACAAAGACACAGCAAAAGAAAAAGAAAAAAATATTGGGTGTTATTCCCTAAACAGGCTGGATTATATATTGTCAACTCTACTGTTGAGATTTTATTGAATTACTACAAAATTACATGCTAAAGATAGGAAAACAGACAGACATCCAAGTATAGCTGAGAGATTTTACTTCCTTAACATGATACTTGGTGGTCCTTTTTGAATATGATTAATTTCAGAGAAAAGTTAACTGTGGAAAAATTAAGAGAACATGGATTCTGTAGAATCCAACCTATAGATTCTGCAAATCATTGTGGTATTTTTGCTTCATCAGGTATCATTAACTGATCTTGTTCTAATTAGCTTACTGTCAGCAGCTTTGCAGCTTTTCAAAAAAAGCCTATTTCTTGTTAAAAGGAAAAGGCATGTATTAAATTTTATTAAAAAATACAAAGGCAGCTTGTCTGATTGTCATTGTAGGCCAGATATAGGACTACAAAAATTTGGGAACAAATCCCATTGAATTCAGGGGGGGGGAAAGCTAAAAGATAAAGATATAGAAAACTAAGTTGCACAAAAATTATCATGAAAGTTTCCTAACTATTATCTCACATAGCACATAAATATCTTGTGAAGGACACATTTGCAGCATAACCTATTGAATGCCAACCCCAAAATAAGAGCCATTTTACTGAATTTACTGCCAAGTAAGTTTGTATTGCAGCCTTAATATTTTTCAATAAAATACTGAATACAGTCTTAGCTTTTTTTTCAGTATAGGCAATCTAGTTACATAAAAAACCTTTTTGCAGCAAACACTGTGGAGAACCACAAAAATAACCTTGAAGAAGGTATGGGGGGGGGAGACAGTGAGCATAACAGGCATTTAACTAGGATGTCAGCCCTTTGAAGTAGAACTGACTCCATAAGAAATTTTGTAACTTATATTATTGATATAGGCCAGGCTATAGTAAAAGAACAGTAACAGCGTTTTCCCTTCCCTTTTTATCTCAAAGACAGCCAAGATGTTATGTTTATGTTTAGTTCTAACACCTTTTTGCTTTCTCAAATCAAAATCTTTATTACTGCATTTAGGCCAGAAAACACTACAGTAGAAACGCATATACATATATCTAAAGTCTATAAAACTATAAAACTAAATGGACCTAAAATACAATAAAATTATATAAAATAAAGTAATAACAATACAGGTAACAGTTGCAATCACCAAAATTTCGACTACTCTTCAGTCGTAAGCAGGACATATGGTGGCAAAAAAACTCAGGCAGCCTGGAAAGAGCCACATAGTCTGGTAGGATAGAAGAAGCATTGTGCTCTCTGCTAGGGTAATTCTTCCTGTCTCAGTCATAAGTCAGATTTAGCCAAGTGACTTGGTTACATACCTTCCCCAAATCATCTTTGTGGTTTTCTACTGATGCCATATAATCTATAGTTCATAAATGTTTGTATTTTCCCATAAAACAGATTGTCCCTAAGCTATATTGTATTTTATATTATATTGTATTTTAATATTTCTATTTCTCTGCATATCTCAAGTAGAATCAATAAATATTATAAGATTGGTTCCAACCAAGTTGGTGTCTGTCTAAAATCTTATACAGACTTTATAAGGAGGTTTATTTGTAGCCTGAACATTTGACATTATCTATTATTGTTTGCTAAGTACTGTGAACTGAACAATTCACAGTACTAATATCATCACTTTGTGTCAGTGGCTCAGACTTACTGGAAAATATTGATATATTCCCATATCTTTGGCAGAGAAATTTTTACCTCAGGCATTTTGGAACAATTGAAACCACCGCTCATGCGCTGCTATATATAGTATTATCAATTTTGTGCTGTACAGTGATAGTGATTATATAGTGTTAATTTTAAGTAAATTTTCTGGTAGATCAGGTAGTTATTATTTTTACATTCTTCCTGTGGATTCTAATAGTCTTTTCAAAATTGTCAAATTGTGTTATAAATCCTATGAACTAGGAGACAAATGTGAAAACCTAGACATTTTTGAAATTAAATTAAACAATTTGTCCATGGAAGCTTTTGATTATGCTAAGACTGCATAATGGTCTCAATTTGTTAGCTAAGTACCACACATTGATGTGGATGGATAATATGCTTTTTGATTACCATTGGACAGTCTGTCTATTTCTACTTATTTACCTAAATACATACAGTACATTGTAAATCCTAGATTCTACTTAGTAAGTTTGCAATAGTTTGCAAAAACCTGCATCAAACACATAGTTTTCAAGAATATACTTTACCCAATTGACAAAACCGTAACATAAAGTATTAATTTACTTTCATAAGTATTTTGCACTCATACATATCATCAAGTAAATGTTATCTTTACTCTTTATCTTACATGAGTTTCTTAATGGGATAAATTTGCAATATGATCTTTCCTAACTGTTATCATCAGCTGTCTACAAATCAATATGAGGGTGCTCAAACATTTCTATATGTTCCATGCTTTCCCTCTTCTGAAATCTTTCCCTATTGCTTAAGAAAGTAATTTGACTGAAGTTTTTTTAATTATTATTTTTCATCATATATTAAAAATGATATTCACAGAGAAAGGGAGATCTTACATCCAAACCTGAATTTAGAAGACATGCTTCCAATATTTACAGAAGTATATTTAAAAGATGGAGCAGCGTTGCAATTTATGCTAAGTTTAATGGACAAGGGCAAATAATTCAAGATATTATGGATTATGTTAAATATTCATATATATATTTGGAGAATCAATAATTTGAAGTAATTGATTTGATAATGGAAGTGGCAAATTGTTATTATAGATTTCCTGTGTGGTTTCTCCTTCAGTTATTTACAGACCTTATCAAGGGTACACCCTTTATTTATTTTTTTAAACCCAGCTGTAATGTGATTTGATTTGGCTTAATGTTATATGAAACTCTTCCAGTAGACATTAACCATGGGCTTGGGACCAAAGACAAGTTTTAAGGACTTTGGGAAAGCCAGAAAAGAGGAGGTTGTTTATATCTTTGGGAGGATGAAGTTTCAGAGGCCAGGGCCATAACAGAGAAAGCATACTTCCTTGGAGCCACAAGTTGATAAGAAAGGACTTGGAGCACATCCAATCTTCCCAAGTATATCAGGTAGGATGAAAAGCAGTCCCACAGGTTACCTTGGCACGAAGGGCCTAAAGGTAACAACTAGCACCTTGAATTGTACTTAGAAGTCAATGCTCAGCTCATTTAGCATGCATCAGAGATCATCTATCTATCTATCTGTCTGTCTGTCTGTCTGTCTGTCTGTCTGTCTGTCTCTGTCTGTCTGCCTGCCTGCCTGCCTGCCTGTCTGCCTGCCTGCCTGCCTGCCTGCCTGCCTATCTATCTATCTATCTATCTATCTATCTATCTATCTATCTATCTATCTATCTATCTATCTATCTATCTATATCTTAATTAATTTATATGACTGCCCATCTCATAAGAAGCAACTTATGCATAACAATAGTGGATAACAATCAACTGAGTAGCCCAGAATAGTAAAAAGTCATAACGGGGACCAAGAAATGATAGCCCATTGAGTTCTATCCATCTATCTGAAGTATAAAAGTTATCATCACTTCTCAGAATTAGGCACAGAAGTCAGAAGTCCTTGAACGTATCAAGTGTCCCTCGAGTAATCAGAGACTTCTGATTCTCAGCCTTTCATGTGCAAATTAATAATATGAATAAATATACCAAGGCATAATTCATTGGTTGAAAAAGTCTGAAATTAATCTTTAACACTGAAAAAAACTATAGAGTAGAATAGCCAAACTATGAGGTTCCTGATAATTTACATTAATATTAAGCATAACATCTCCAAAATCTGAGCACTGTTTCCTGTCAGAGATCCACTTAACAGACGATACTAGCTGCTATCAATTAGAACCTGATGATTCAAAACAATTGTAACATATTTTTTCAACCATTCCTTACAAATTTGCAATGATGAATGACAGAATGAGGATTTTACTTGTAAAAGTGATATAATGGGAAATGAAATAAAGTTATGCCCATGAAGAGCTACATGTATTCCTCACTTACTGTAGGAACAAAAAGTGCCCATTGGATATGATGAATTCATATAACAACTATGATATTTGCTTAACAACTGCAGCAATAACCACCATTGCCACACAGGTTGCAAAATTGGGCATACACATGGTGACCCACTTAACAATCACGGGTTAATTTCAGGCTCAGTTACGATCATTAAGTCCAGGACTACCTGTAGTTTTACTTCTTTGCCAGCATTTTCACATGGTTGATGCAAATAAACATTGTAAGAAAATGTTTCCTTCTCATTTCTTGCTTCTGAAGAAAATCATACTGTTTTGTACCACCATACAATTAATATATTTTGGCAACACTTTTATAGATGACATCCAATGTTCTCCCTTAGCTTGCTGATACATGTACCCATGACATATAAAAGGAGAATTGCCAACAGTGCAATGAAACAGCAATTGATTAAATTAAAAACAAATATCTTGTTAAAATAAGTATGATGGCCATTTATCTGGCAGTAATTGATGCAGTGGCTCAGTGGGTTAAGACGCTGAGCTTGTCGATCAGATGGTCGGCAGTTTGGCGGGTCGAATCCCGAGTGCCGTGTAACAGAGTGAGCGCCTGTTACTCGTCCCAGCTTCTGCCAACCTAGCAGTTCAAAAGCACGTAAAAATGCAAGTAGAAAAACAGGGACCACTACGGTGGGAAGGTAACAGCATTCCGTGCGCCTTTGGCGTCTAGTCATGCCGGCCACATGACCACGGAGACGTCCTCGGACAAGCGCTGGCTCTTCGGCTTTGAAACGGAGATGAGCACTGGCCCCTAGAGCTGGAAACGACTAGCACACATGTGCGGGGGAACTTTTACCTTTAATTGATGCTAACACAAATCTTTTAGCAATATTAACTTAATTAGCAGTAATGAACTATGAAAACATTGTGTTATGTGTTTTGCTATGCCTCATCTTGGAATATCCCTCTAAAAATCATGAACAAAGTGTTTAGGAAGTAAAATGAACTTATATACTTCTAACGCCTCTTAAGTATTTGAATATGATATAATAAAACTAGCATAATAATCAAACAATATTAAACCAAATGCCTTACATTAGAAGTAGTTCAAATTAAAAGACATATTTGCAGATGTTGGGAAGATTTATCTTTCTTTAGGAAGTATCTTTCTTTTCTTCTCTAGTTTTATGAGCTATCCCAAGGATTTGTTTTATACAAGAATAAACTAGAAATGAAACTACTTTGCAAACAGGTTACTGAAGCCTCAAGATGACAAAGATATGCAGCTAAATAGAAAAAAGGATACTGAAATTTACATATGCATAGAAGAGATTCTTACTTTCTGTTACAGTTTCCATTCATATAATAGCAATATTATTAAGAAACCAGTGGGTATTTCTGGTTTCAGAAATGTTAATGCTGTGAAATCTTACTGCTGCAAATAAAGCTTTTTTTTTAACTGCACGAGTTTAGAGTTTAACTGATATACATAGTGACTTAAGGCAGTACTACTACAACAAAAATACTAGGCAGCTAAGAAATGTGTAGCTAATATATGATAGGTAATTGAACAAGTTAAGCAAAAACTATGAAGACTTTTAGAATTGTGGAGAAAACGTGTGTTGTGTATATGCAAATGCATACAAAATCTTCCTAGAAATCTCCTCTAGGATGATTGCATTTTGTTTAATGGCAAATAGAAGATTTTCCCTTGTAATAATCTTAAACTGGAAACTTTTGGTTTATATTCATGTCCAAATTTCTATTTACCGTATGTGCAAAATTATTTGCAGGAGTGCAGTGAAACATAAATGCTTTTTTATTTTATTTTTCTCATAATCATATGACTCTTGGCAGTGCACATATAAAATACATGCAATAATGTATGTTAAATAATATACTTAATATATTTTTGTTTGAATGTTGCTTCTATGTTTATGTAAACATGTACGTATGCAATGAAGTGAGACAATGTAACTACACTGCTTAAGGACAGCAATCCCAGTTGCCATTGTTAAACAAGGACCACATGTGTCTTTTGAACATCCAACTTCCTGCTGGCTCCCCCACTGACTTTGCCTGTGAGAACTGGCAGGGAATATTACAAAATTGCAATCATGTGACTGCAGCTCGCTGTGATGTCATCATCACAATTTCCTGGATCGTGGTCACATGATTTGACTGCCAGAACTCCAAGGAATGGTGTAAGTCCCCCTCATTCGATGTCAACACAAATTTGCTGAAGGAGTAGTCATAAACCGAGGACTACCTGAATACAGGATTCAAACAAAATAGATTAAAACAAAGTAATATGTAATTTATCTAAGATTCCAACCTGCTTCCAGAATGACAACAGGGTGAGGGCGAATCTGATTTCATGAAAACAGGCTATTTCATAATGCGGGGGCCAACTCAAAAAAGGACTCCTCCTGTGCTCGGTCCATCTACTCTCCATTAACAAGGATTATAGTCAATTTTTCTTCAGGGTATTTGTATTCTTCAGTTTGTCAATTCCAGCTGAAGGACAATATTCTAAAGGTACAGCAGCCCCAAACTACTTAGGACTTTACAAATCAAAATCAGCACTTTAACTTGCATCCAGAAACTTAATGAGAGTTAATGCAGGGTCTGGAACACAAATGCTCAGTTTTTTTATGCAGTTAATACATTTTGGACCATTTGCAATTTTGGAATAATCTTTAAAAGCAGTCATAAGCTAAGTGTACTGCAGTCTATCCAGAACGTGATGACAGCCTAAGTTGACTGTCACAAGAATCTCACAGTACTGTATATCAACTTGAAGGAATGCAAAGACATTTCAGTTAAATCCCCGGCTACAAAACCACTACCTCAGAGTGGAAAATATTGAAATAAAATGTGTTAGCTGCCTATTGATTTCTTGATTCACATATCTTCATTAAGTAAGTAATGAAGTGGTAAGTAAATGCAACAAGCCATTTCTACCCTAAGCATATCCAAAACAAGACATCCCAATACAATAGGATCCATGCACTGTGGTTAACCGACAGTCTATGGAGATTCTCAGTCATCCAGGTCCCGGTTGTCCCAAGGTTGCTTTGTTCATGAGGCAACTGGACTTTCTTGTTTTTGTTTGAAGACATTTTGCTTCTTGTCCAAGAAGCTTCTTCAGCTCTGACTGGATAGTGGGGAATGACAGGATTTATACTGCTTGCAGACAGCTGATCATTTACATTCTTTTAGCGAGTCTAAATGAGGCGCTTCAATGACTCAACTCGCTAAAAGAATGCAGATGACCAGCTGTCTGCAAGGAGTATAAATCCTTCCATTCCCTACTATCCAGTCAGAGCTGAAGAAGCTTCTTGGATGAGAAGCAAAACGTGATGGTACAGTGGTTAGAATGCAATATTGCAGGCTAACTCACTGCTCACTGCCAGGAGTTCGATACTGACCAGCTCAAAGTTGACTCAGCCTTCCATCCTTCCGAGGTCAGTAAAATGCAGACCCAGATTGTTTGGGGCAATATGCTGACTCTTTAAAGCACTTAGAGAGGGCTGTAAAGCATTATGGAGCAGTATATAAGTCCAAGTGTTATTGCTATATCTATACCTCTACACCTGTGTATATGTATATATGCACATATGTCTGTCTGTCTGTGTCTGTCTGTCTGTCTGTCTGTCTATCTATCTATCTATCTATCTATCTATCTATCTATCTATCTATCTATCTATCTAATCAGATGGGGGTAAGACATTCATCCAGCTTAAACTGAGCTTTGTTGCTGGACTTGTAAAAGTTGCACCAACCTTACATAACCAAGAAGTCCTCTTTATATTGGGTTGTATATTCTTCTATCCCTGCCAGATGCACCGTTATTAATATTAAAACTTCAAGTATATTTTTTGAACTGTGAAATCTGGTGGTTCCTATTTACTTATTTATTAATTTGTTTATGTCATTCAATTCATATGGCTGCATTTCTCATCAAGTGACTCTGGGTGGTTGAACAATAGTTAAGCCAGCAAAAACTATAAGGGAAGGACTGGCTGAGCCAGGGAGAGGAATAAAAAGAGTGATCAGTCTACTATTGTTATGTAGCAACAAATAAACTAAGTCCAATTCCCCTTGATTGCCATTGACCTTTATCTAAGTATAACCAGGTGCTGTCTAGTAGTTGAGAAGACTCCTGGAAATAGGATTTTAGCAATAAGTCAAGTAAACTGAACGAACCTTCACCATTTGGATTTGTTCTTTCATGCCTGACAAAAGGACAAAATAAATACATAACCATCAGCTGAGATAAAACAACCGATAATCATCAATAACCTTGAGAAACAGGAGGAAGTGTTGCACCAAAACAACAGTCAAATAAAAGAAATCAAAACATAACTCTCTGTAGTTCTCATGAAGATAAAGGGGAAGGGGAAGAGCATTCTTATTTGCAAGATTCTTACAAGTAAAAATAGTATTGGCTTTCAAATTTGTTCTGCCTTGGACACATAACACATCAACAAAACCATTTCAATGAGTCTGACACTTAACGCTTATGCCCAAGGAACATACAGTATCTATATCTTTAGGGTCTTATGAAAGACCAAAATGTCAGGGCCAATTTAATCTCCAGGTGGATGATATTCCACAAGGTAGGAGCTACTACAGGACATTTTGGCTGATGAGGTCTAGGAGAAGAGCCTTTTCTGTTGTGGCTCGTATGTTCTGTAATATTTTCCTGCTGGAGGTGAGGTTGGCCCCCACACTCCTGGCCTTCTGGAAGAGCATTAAAATTGATAGGGGAGCTCTATGCTGGATGTGGCTGATCCCCACCCCATGTTTCATCTTCTCTTGGTTTTTAGTTTGCTATTTAATCTTCTTAATTTTAATAGTTTTCTGTTACCTTTTTATCATTTTGTAAGCCTCCCATAGTTGCTGCAACAGTGAAATAAGCAAAAATAATTTTAATAAATAAATAAATGAAATACTCTCTTCTTGGGTCTACCAATGTTGTTTAATTGATGGGAACCATAACATGCTTCTCCTTCAAGATCTGATATGATAGGAGGACAATTTGGGAAAAGTCAGTTCCGCATTCCATGTAATGTCAAGAGTTTCATCAGCATCTTGAGCTGAATCCAGAACCATACTTAAGGCAACCAATGCCACTCACAGAGCAGAAATGTAACAAGCACAAATCAATAGGTGCTAATAACTGCCTGCGTTGCTGCATTTTGAACCAACTACAGCTTCTTGATGCTCTTCAAGGACCACCCCATGTAGAGTATGTGACAGTAGTCTTGCGTCCACTTGAAATCTAAAGGAAGTGGTTCATTTTGGAGAAAGATTGCCTTTGTAAAATATACTGAGATATTTCTTTTTAAAGAGAGTTAACTATTAATATCAAAAGGGAAATTCTTCAGCGACTAATAGCAAATCTCTTCTCCCTTTTGCTAATTCTGTTTTTGGACTTATTTTCAAGCTTAAGTAAAACGTACAGAGTGGAAACAGCAGAAACATCTGGGGTTTATTAGAAGAGTGCTTTCCTAGCCCACGGCATTGCACAAATCCCGGCAGGCAAGGGATCACCCTTGACCTGCCAAACAGGATTACTACAGTCAAGCAACTTCCTCGTGCTGCACAGCTGTTTTCCCTACTACCAGACAGACTACCATGCTCAAGCTGGCTTCAGATGGAAACAAGAATCTTTGTTGCCATAGTCACCACCTAAAGGTTTCTTGGCTAGGTTTAAACTGATGTTGGGGTCCAGCGGAATCATTTTGTCCTCAGGATAATGGACTAGCATTCACAGATTTTTATAAGCAATGCAAACTTCCCACAGGTATTGTTTCACTTGCAATATCTGTTCACTTGTACTAATTTTTCTCTAATATGAATATTTCACTTCACTCTCATTTTCACACTAATTCTACATTTTTTCCTTATATCTCTGTCTTTGTGTGTGCGTCTCTGTGTGCGTGCAGACAGCCAGTTTTTTTTTCTAGTTGTTAAGGTATCAGGCTAGATATCAGGAGACTGCGAGTTTTAGTCCTGCTTTAGTCACAAAGCCAGCTGAGTGACCTTGGGCCAGTCACTTTCTCTCAGCCCTAGGAAGGAGGCAATGGCAAACTATTTCTGAAAAATCTTCAGGGGCTTGTCCAATCAGTCTCTGAGAATCAGACACAACCGAACTGAAGGGAAAAATATCTATATATTCATTCTTTATAACATTTCCCTTTTTATTACAGATCGTTAAAAACATTTGTAATAATGTTTCTATAATTAGCTTTCCTCCTTTACATTCAAGCACATATTCTGTCAGGTAGGTCAAGGTTTACTTTTGATATAAAGAGTACTATGATTTTGAATAAAACCACAATTTCATCTTCTTCTATTTTTAGATGTTTGATTTTCTGGAGGCCTCCATTTTTGTGAAGGAAAATTTTGGAAAATCACTGGAAGCATTTAGTTTTCTGGAGGAAAAAAAATTTGGACTTTTTTTGGAGGCTCCCATTTTCCCCCAAAGAAATTTTCTGGAGGCACTCTCCCCAGCTGAAATTTTCTGTTGCTTCCCAGTTTTCTAGAGGAATTTTTCCTGGAGGCCCTGAATTATCTAGAGGGAACTTTCTGGAGGCCTCCAATTTTCCTGGAGAAAACTTTCTGGAGGACCCTCATTTTTTGTAGGCCTTTATTTTATGGTTTCATTCAATGTCATGGAACTATGTCCATAGATCCAGAATTATCAAGAATCTATGTACCACGCAACACACCCAAAGTAGCCAAAAATACTAAATATACTACTACTACTACTACTACTACTACTACTAATAATAATAATAATAATAATAATAATGTTGGAATGGACCTTGGAGGTCATCTAGTCCAACCTCCTGCTCAGGCAGGAAACCCTATACCATTTCAGACAAATGGCTGTCCAGTCTCTTCTTAAAAACTTCCAGTGCTGGAGCATTCACAGCTTCTGGAGGCAGGTTGTTCCACTGATTAATTGTTCTAACTGTCAGGAAATTTCTCCTTCATTCTAGGTTGCTTCTCACCTTAATTAGTTTCCATCCGTTGCTGCTTGTCCTGCCTTCAGGCGCTTTGGAGAATAGCCTTACTCCCTCTTCCTTGTGGCAGCCACTGAGACATTGGAACACCGCTATCATGTCCCCCTTGTCCTTCTCTTCATTAAGACATACCCAATTCCAGCAACCGTTCCTCATATGTTTTAGCCTCCAGTCCTCTAATCATCTTTGTTGCTCTTCTCTGCACTCTTTCTAGAGTCTCAACATCTTTTTTACATCATGATCAAAAATTGGATGCAGTATTCCAAGTATGGCCTTACCAAGGCATTGTAAAGAGGTATTAATACTTCACGTGATTTTGATTCTATTCCTCTGTTAATGCAGCCTAACACTGTGTTGGCAGCTGCAGCACACTGCTGGCTCATATCTAAATGACTGTCCACTAGGACTCCGAGATCTCTCTCACAGTTGCTACTATTGAGCAAGGTACCACCTATACCAAACCTGTATATAAATATCCGGAATCATGAACCTCATCCATAACTGCTGCACTACCTACTTTCAGTTTGATGGACAAATATACCAAAAATACCAACAAATCATAGGAACGCTTACGACATTATCATTTTGAGTACTCATAGCAAAGACCCCATAATGCTATTGCTAGAAAATATAACACTCCTACACATACACATACACATACACATACACAATCAAAATTATGGATCTGGTATGTAGAGGACATCTTTGTCATATTAAAAAAGGAACAACTAAAATAGACACATGAAACTATCAACAATAACTAAAAAACTGATAAAAATTATCAGGGAAGAAGAAAACAACACACTATTCTTCATGGATATCCTTATCAGCAGAGAAAACAATGGTGAATTAGAAAGGCAAATCTATTAAAAAACAACCCATACTAAACAAGTGCTCCAATAATAATAATAATAATAATAATAATAATAATAATAATAATAATAATAATAATAATAATAATAATAAACCTTTATTGTCAAAGTACATGTGTACATTGAGATTAGCTGAGCCTCCCCCCGTGCTCTGTCCCCCCAAAACACAGTGACAACAAACCCTCCATTACCAAAGTAAGAACCCAACCTCCAGCAAAAGGAGTTCTGTTAAGAATATTATTCAGATGAGTACAAACACACTCCAGCAACTCAGAGCACTAGAAGAAGGAAACAAGTCTACCTACACAACTACCTAGACAACATCTTCCAACAAAATGGAAACCCAGATAATTATGAAAAAGTGTCTGACCACTCAACCCCCTACCACAGGGGTCTCCAACCTTCTTGTTTTGGCGGCTGGGGGAAGAGGGAGGGGCAGGCATCTTTACTTGCGCATGAGCAAATGTGGATGCGGCCACATGTGTGAGCACATGTACAAACAGGCTGTGAGCATGTGCACCACGCAAATAGGGCTGCGAGCAAGCGTGGGACGCTTTGAGCAATGGCGGTGCCTATGTGAGGCTTGTGATGCCACCGCCTCCAGGCTCACAGTGATGCTACCACCAGTGCAAGGATCATGCCATGGCCTGTAGCGAAGCCACCCCCGGCGCAAGGTTCATGCCACCACACCTGTGCGAAGCTCACACCGTGGCCTGCAGCAATGCCACCCCCGGTGCAAAGGTTGCGCCACCACCCCAGATAAGGATCATGCTGTGGCCCGCAGCAATGCCACCTCCATGCAAAGATCACACCGCGGGCCACCTGTCATTTGCGGTGCTGCCGCCATCCATGCCATACTAGTGGTGCTGCTGCTGCCCGCACAACACTTGCATCAATGGCGGCATGAGGGGGTTGAGCACGTGCACAGGCATGTGCACTGCCCAGTTACTCATGTGGCCTGGGAGCCAACAGGCTGCGGCCCAGTAGTGGGCCATGGCCCATAGGTTGGGGACCTCTGCCCTACAGCACAATGAACACAAGCTATGAAAAGAATAACACTACCCTACATCAAAAACATCTCAGAAGCAACCAGCAACTTATTAGAACCATACAGCATTACTGCAGCTCACAAACCAATGAAAGCCCTGCAAAACATTTTAAATAAACCAAAAAATCCAGTAGTCTAAGAAGAAAAAACAGGAATTATCTGCAACCTACAGCGTAAAGATTAACAGCCGCTGTGTGGGACAGATAGGCAGAAGATAAGCAGCATATATCCATGAACACGAACTAGTAGTCAGAAGACATAACAAAAACACTTTAATCTCACAACTCACATGAACAGACTCAACCATTGTTTCAGTTGTGAGCATCCTAAACTAAGCTAAATCCAAAAATGCTAGGAAAATTTCTGGAAGCTTGGCATTCATACAAATCAGCCATCAGTACACATAGAAGTAAATCATATTTATACACCATGCAAAAAACCAATTAAAATTAACACAGAAACAAAAAGACCAGAACACATTTTTTCCACCAGTGGGATAAGCAAGGATTAACATCAGCCAAACAATCAAGCAGAAAACAATATCCTAATCAAAGGACTACCAAGGAGAAAATCAGACTCCCATCCAAACTGGTAGGACAAATTACTGTACTTATAAACTAGGAGCAAACCCCATGCTCACTAGCACTGATTTTATTCATGTATTTATTTTTATTTTTCACATTTTTGAACCACCCATCTCTCTCAAAGAGGTGTTACCTAGATGGGTAATGAAATATCTGTAAACAAATAATGAAGCTGAGAGAGAACCAAGAACTCCACAGTTCAACTGTGAGGTACATAAATTCCCTTCTATTGGAATTAATTATGTATTATTTTCCTATGTAACTTCGTAATCATTTCAAAATATTGGTATTTTTCAACTTTTAGTTGTTGGGTTAAGAGACCTTAATCGACTGCTGGAATGTCTAATGCTTTTAAACTCGCATTGCAATTTAATAAGGAGAAATTTATTTACCAATCAATTAAAACAGATCTTTTGAGTTGTGTAAAAAGAGAAGATTCAGAAAAGAAATGGAATTGATTTATCACTAGCATGTTACATTAATGTTAATTGAATAGCATGAAATCAATTGCATAGAAACTTACTTAAATACAGTGCCAGCCCTACTTTGAAAAACGAATCAGTAATCTCATATTTACAATAACACTGTAAAATTCTTTCTATAGTACTTCTGTAAGAAAACTATAAAGTAAAATTATTTGCAAATAAATCTTCCTTAAACTGAAAGACATCAGGTTTCAAAAATATATAGCAAAATATTACAGTAATTTAATTTTATGCTGGTCAATAGGGTTTTGCAGATTTCAAAGTTATATTGGCTTACCATGTATGAGCTTGTGCCCATTCAGGCAGGTTTTTTGCTTTTGTCCAAACAAGCTAAGTATAAAAGCAATTATGATTCATAACATATGCAATAAAGCAGAATTCCCACTTTAGGCAATATATAAAGCTTTTGACTCTTCATTAGATCAGCAATTACTATCTGCAAGGCAAGCCAAGGAGGAAAAGAGCTGAATGTACAAACAAGCACATAATGAATAACTACCCAAAATTCTGGTTTATTCTTCCATACAAATCCAGGCATATTGTGTAGAACTGGCAGATGTTTAAAGCTCTTGACTATTATTATAACACTCTCTTAAATTTGTTGCTAGCATGCAACATTTCCTGAGAACAGTGACTACATTCAGCCTTTATTGATAAGGATTCATCCTTTCTAACTTCTACCAATTCCTAAATATTTAAATCTGTTTGCTGTGTGAAGTCTCTGTGGCAAAAACCACTAACCTCCTATGAGCTCAAAGTACTAGATGTAGGTAATCAGCAAAGGAAGCTGCCCTCCAGATCTTGACATGATTCACTCTGAGCCATTGTTTTCGTCTCTTATTAAGTGCGATTGTATCAGTCACACCCAAAACAGGGGCACAGAATTAAGTGTTTAAGGTCTCCACTACATTTCTTAATGAACCATTGCTCCAAGCTCTGTTATTTAAAAGTCATGATATAATCTGTAATTAACACAGAAGCAAAAGTGTGAAGATGAGCAAATCTCACTGTTACACAATCAAACTGGTTGTCTTTCAGTCTAAAAGTCAATCGTCTTCTCAATTTTGTTTTTCATTCAGAAAAAATGCACTTCAGAAAGAAGTTTGAAAAAACACTGCTTTAAGCTGCATTGTTTCAAATGTCAGAGTGAGAGAGGCAAGGAAAAAAATAAGAAGATAACTTTTATTGTCATTTTTTTTTAACTACGAGCGCACTGGCCCACATAAAAAATGAAATTCTGTTGCCTGCTCTCAAGAAAGTATATATCTACCCATACCAATATATATATTAATCACTGTCCATTTTGAATACATAGAGGAAAAAGGAAGCTTCGAAGTTCACAAGGTTAATACTTATGGAACAAAACTCTAGCTGAATCTGGATGTTCTGCTTTGGATACCATGAAGCCTCCTCACAGAAGATGACAGGAAAAATAATGAAGACACATCTGCCTCTGGCAGAATTTCTCAAGAGTATCCCAAATCTGTTGAGTTTCCTTTGAAAGCTAACATTTTTCATCTTTTCCTGATACACACACTGATAAATACAAAGGTAGCAACACATAAGAGTATTTTTTTAAGAAGAAACCTCCTTCCGTAAATATTTTTGGCAAGAAGGGGTGAACACAGAAATCGAAATCAGTGTAGCTTTCAGTACTGATACAGATGGATATCTTACAGGTAGCCCTTGACTTACAACCATCCATTTAGTGACTGTTAGAAGTTACAACGGCACTCAAAAAAGTGACTTACAACTGTTTTTCACTTATGGCAGACATGTCAAACTGTGACGTCACGCAACGTATCGGGACGGTTTTGCCATTGCCGGCAATGGGGTGGGCGTGGCTTCTGGATGACGCCCAACCCGCGGGCCGGTAGTTTGCCACCCCTGACTTACGACTACCTCACTTGGTCATATGATCAAAATTTCGATGCTTGGCAACTGACATGTATTTAAGATGGTTGCAGTGTCCCGGGGTCATGTGATTATCTTTTGTGACCTTCTGACAAGCAAAATCAATGGGGAAATAAGAATCACTTATTAGTAACAGCTGTGTTACTAATTTAGCAACTGCAGTGATTCACTTAACAACTGTGGCAAGAAAGGTTGAAAATGGGGCAAAACTCACTTAACTGTCTAGCTTAGCAACAAAAATTTGGGGCTCAATTATGATCATTAAGTCAATGACTACCTATGTTTATTAGAGAGTAAAATTACCATTTTTTATTGCTTTCATCATCCATGTCATTTTTCTCATAGTGTTATGGAAGGTAAAATAGGCTTGTGAAGTAAATGAACAAGAGGAATTTCAATGTCTCAAGTTTTTCTAAAAGAACAAAAAGTCAACTTTATTATATTTAATTGATGTTGTTTATTCTGCTTTTGTTCCAAGGTTTCCCATGAAAATTGAAACTTTTGCTTATCATAAAACTAGGCAATTTTAATGATGCCTGATGTCTAATTTGTGAAGGGAACACTTAATAAATTGCAGTTCAAAGGGGTGGCTATGGAAAGATAATCAAGACATCTGTAAAATTAGAACAGTGTCTCTTAAACATTTTCTCTCAGGACCCCTTCCCACTTTTAAAAATTATAAAGGACTCGGAAAAAGTTTTCGTTTGCATGTTATATTCACTGATAATTTATCTTAGTTAAAAATTAAAATGGATGCATTTGTTTCCATTACCATTCCTCACAATCATTTGATGGAATTTTAATAATGTGCTTTTTTAACATATCCTGGTATATAAATAATTTTGATTTTGAGGACCCCCAAGAAAGTCCCAGGGATCCTAGGACCACACTTTAAATTAGAACAATAAATTAGGACATGAATTAGGACCTTCATGTAATTTTGCCATCTCTTCTTAATCTCTTCTGCCTCTGTTAGGTCCCTGCCATTTTGGTCCTTTATCATGCCCATTTTTGCATGAAACGTTCCCTTCATCTCTCCAATTTTCTTGAAAAGATCTCTGGTCCTCCCTATTCTATTGTTTTCTTCTATTTCTTTGCACTGTTCATTTAAGAAGGCATTCTTATCTCTTCTAGCTATTCTCTGGAATTCTGCATTCAATTGGGTGTATCTTTCTTTTTTCCCCTTGCCTTTCGCTTCCCTCCTTTCCTCAGCTATTTGCAAAGCTTCCTCAGACAGCCATTTTGCTTTCTTGCATTTCTTTTTTTTGGGATGGTTTTAGTTGCTACCTCTTGTACAATGTTGCGAACCTCTGTCCATAGCTCTTCAGGCACTCTGTCTATCAGATCTAATTCCTTAAATCTATTTGTTACCTCTACTATATATTCAACAGGGATATGATTTAATTCATACTTGAGTGGCCTAGTGCTTTTCCCTACTTTCTTCAGTTTAAGCCTAAACTTTGCAACGAGAAGCTCATGGTCTGAGCCAGTCAGCTCCTGGTCTTGTTTTTACTGACTGTATAGAGCTTCTCCTTCTTTGGCTGCAGAGCATATAGTCAATCTGATTTCTGTGTTGACCGTCTGGTGATGTCCATGTGTAGAGCCGTCTCTTGGGTTGTTGGAAAAGAGTGTTTGCTATGACCATCGTATTCTCTTGAGAAAATTCTATCAGCCTGTGCCCTGCTTCATTTTGTACTCCAAGGCCAAACTTGCCTGTTATTCTGGTTATCTTTTGGCTTCCTACTTTAGCATTCCAATCCCCCATGATGATAAGGACATCATTTTTTGGTGTTAGTTCTATAAGGTGCTGTAGGGCTTCATAGAACTGGTCAATTTCATCCTCTTCAGCACTGGTGGTTGGGGCATAGACTTGGACTACTGTGATATTGAATGGTTTGCCTTGGATTCGAACTGAAGATCATTCTGTCATTTTGAGGATTGTATCCCAGTATTGCTTTTCCTACTCTTTTATTGACTATGAAGGTGTTGTGATTCAGGGTCAGCCTGTGGGTTCAGCATTTGGGTCGGATGATTCAGAGGAGGAGGAGGGGGGTATTGGAGAGGTTGCTGAGGGGGTTGGAGAGCTTGCTGATGAGAGCCCTCAGCCAGGCCCCTCTCACCTGGTCACGACGCAGACCCAGCTGGTGTGAGCCTGACAGCATGGATGAAGATGACCCACAGCTAGCCCTGTTCAAGGACGCCCGATGCAGGAGGCAGTCAATCAGGAGTAAACAGAGGAAGGCAGAGAAGCCACGCCCTGAACTGTATAAAAGGGGAATGCGTGGGAGGGCTGGTTTGCTGAAGGCAACCATTTGAATAGTTCCTGTTTCATGGTTCGTGTTTGCTCTCTTTGCTCTGTTTATGTTTTTATGTTAATAAATTTGGCAGGCTTAGTTCCAGCCTCTTGCCTTCTTGTAAAAGGGGTTGTCCCTGCCTCATCTGCAGGGCCGGTAGCAGGCTGGTACAGAACAGAAGGCTACTCCATTTCTTCTGAGGGATTCTTGCCCGCAGTAGTATACCTGATGGTCATCTGAATTAAATTCACCCATTCCTGTCCATTTTAATTCGCTGATACCTAAGATGTCGATGTTCAGTCTTGTCATCTCTTGTTTGACCACGTCCAGCTTTCCTTGATTCATGGCTCTAACATTCCAGGTTTCTATGGAGAAATAATCTTTACAGCATCGGACTTTCCTTTCACCACCAGACACATCCACAGCTTTCGGCTTTGGCCCAGTTGCTTCATTCTTTCTGGCGCAACTACTACTAGCCCTCTGCTCTTCCCCAGTAGCATATTGGATGCCTTCCGACCTGAGGGGCTCATCTTCCAACGTCATATTGTTTTGCCTTTTGGTACTGTCCATAGTGTTTTCATGGCAAAGATACTGGAGTGGGTTGCCATTCCCTTCTCCAGTGGATCACGTTTTGTCAGAACTCTCTGCTATGACCTTTCCGTCTTGGGTGGCCCTGCATGGCATAGCTCATAGCTTCATTGAATTACGCAAGCCCCTTCACCACGACAAGGCAGTAATCCATGAAGGGCTCCTAATACATGGATGGCATATATTAAAGTTACAAGTAATCTTTGCTTAACAACCGGTCATTTAGCGACTATCTGAGTTGTGACAGACTCTCCAAAAATTAATTCTTCTAGTTCTAGAGTTCACTTAATCACTACCTCAAAAAATGTTGTGAAATCAGAAGTGGTCACATGGGTGCTTTGATTTATGACTATCATGACTTGAGATCATAATGGACTACCTGTATATAAAATGCCTTTAACAATCTGTGGCAGGAGGAAAGCTACTTTTTTTCCTATTGTCTAATATTTTGGTCATATTCCATCTTTCTCCTCTAGTTGCTTAAGACAACTTCTTATAAGCTCATTTCATATCATGTCATTCATGTGAGTGTAGCATACTTACATTATCAGATATTTTCTAAAAATTGGGTAGTTGATACCTTATCTATACTTACGACAAACTTGAAGACAGTTTAAATTGTTATAGGAAAAATCAACAAATTAGGGAAACATGATGGTTTCTGACAAAAATGCTAGCAGGTTTAAGACAGAGTTTAATTTATGAAGAACACAATTTGTAGCTTCAAATGTTCTTTACCACACACTCACACATAAAGAACATTTCAAGCTACAGTATGTATGTGTGTGTGTATGTGTGTGTGTATAAAGAGAAGAAGACATGTTACAGAACATGTCTTTGACTCATACTGAATTTATTCCATACTCAAGATTGCACAAGATCAGTATCTCATCTTCTGAGTCAGAATCTGCCTTTCTCAGAGTCCATAAGAATGCGTATATTGCATGTGCAAACATGAACAAATGCAGATTGGATGACCTTTCTAACTCTTTAAAAAACTGTCTTAAAAGTTGCCATTTCCATAATCTACTCAGTCAAGCATGAATATTTCTAAGGAAATCTCTGACCGTGTAAAACACAGTCCTTTTTTAAGGCTCAACAGCTGTCTAATGGAAGCAGCTGCCTCCTTGCTGTCAGTTTAAATGGGAAAGGCCTGGAATGTGATCATAATTATGACAGTTGTATACATTTAATAGTTTAAAAGGTTTGTCTAGCAAATATATATGAATGATGTTTACCTAACATGGGATCATTACAGGATACAAAACACTGCTTCAGTTCCGGATCATCTTATTGAACCATTTAACGTAACCTAGAAATCGTGTGAGTTGATCTACTATCTGGAAACTGGCTTAAGCAATATTTTCAGTTCTTGTTTTAGAGTCACTTTGGACAAAGGGGCCAAGACATATAAAGTTGAAAAATAAATAAATAAAATTTTGACCAAAAATAATGAACTAAATGTACAGCAATTAAAATTACTTTCCACATTAACAACCCCTGTAAAACAAAGCAATAACAATATGAACTATTTTAAGGAAATTACTAATTCAAGCAATTCTGGATCCTTTCAGACTTGAGGTTTTAATATATAAATTACAAGGATACAAAAGCCAAAAGACCATCTCTGTTTTTAAAGGCAAAACTCAGTAAAAAAACAACTTTTTATTGATAATCAGCCTAGCCAAAGTAAGATTACCGTGAAGTGATAACAAAATATTTTTCCAAAAATGTACTGTGTGGATTAGAATATGGAAAGGCCTTGAGTTTCACAATTTATATATTCTTATGAATATATAAAAAGTAACAAAATAAAGTGTATTTTAGTATGTGCTGCTCGTGGAGCACCCTCTGGTGGCCAAACACAGGTGCCAAACTAAGTAACACAACTTTCTTCCTGCAGTTGACAACCTCAGTGTTTACATCTTTTGAACTCTTATGTCTTATTTTGACTGGGAGATGCATACAGTTTGCATTACAATCCATTCTGCCATCAGATATAAGTTGATGCTTTCAATAAGAACTATGTGTAAATGGTGTCTTACGATATTTTATGACACTGTTCATGATTAAATCTAAAAGCAGCTGTAAAGAGAAGGACAGACTCACTTCTTCCTTTGTAGACTAATCAGTGATGTCACTTGGAGATAGCATCTCTCCTTTTCATAAGACAACCTGATTCAATCACTTAAGTAACAGCTGCCCAAGGAAGCATTAGCTCATTACTTTAAAAAAAAAGAAGAGCAACAATTCTTATAAAACTTCATTGTTAAACTTTTGAAAATTATTCTTATTAGCCATGGACAGGGAACCAGAGGCAATTAGAAAGTTAAGCAAATGTGTTGTCAATTTTATTCATAAAAAATACCAAACCAAAATAGCCGTTACTTATATAAAGGTAAAACATAAATACCGGAAATTAGAGATCGGATCCAGATTAGTCATGTTTATTAGTCAAATGAACTGAATCAAAAGAGTCTACATTAATCCTAGTGAGTTCAGTATGTCTATTCTAAAAAATAACCAACACTATATTATTTATGAACTTTTTTGAAAACAACATCTCACTCAAGTTATACTTGTTTTCTAAACCAAGGCCCAAGGGAATATATTTATTTCTTTATTTACAAATGCAGTATTCCCACAAGAAAATAGATGTGGCCATAATCAAATATTATATCATCAACAAACAACATCAATACCATTCTTGAATTTATTCAGATGATAGAAAACAAGAAAGCCTTTTTAAACGATATTTTGTTTTGTTTACAAATAGGAAAAACAACTTGATCCCAATGTGTGACATTGTAGAAATACTAGCTCATCTATTTAAAATATTAAAAGGGAGGATTTTTTTTTTAAAAAAAATCATATTAAAAAGATCTCTGTACACCACAGAAAGCAAAAAACAAAAAAACACCTAATTTTGGAAACTAAGATGTAAGGGCGTGAATCACTATTCTGTTGTTAGACAATCCAGTAAGCCTAAAGGTTCACTTTTATACTTTCACAGACCTTCATGTATGAAACAAAGTATGGCCCCAGTACCATACAGATAATCCTCGATTTATGACCATAATTGAGCCCAATATTACATTGTAAATCATGCTGGTCATTAAGTGGGTCACAATGTGATCCCACCTGATTTTACAGTCATTTTTGTGGCCGTTGTTAAGTGAATGGTTGCTATGGCTGTTAAAGAAATATATTGTCTTCAATGTATGTTTTTTGGTGGAAACTGTTAAGTAAACAATGGTTTCCAAAAAAAGACATTGTAAATTATGGTCATGTGACAATGGAATGCTGCAAATGACTACGTGTGGGCCAGTTGCTAAGCAACTGAAATGCAATCATGTGACCACCTGGGGGTGGGATCAGATATCAGAACTAGCCCTGGGCAGGTCCAACATAATTTTAAATGATTGATAAGGGATTGGTTATAAGTCAAGGACTATCTGTATGCAATTCTTACACATATGAAAGCAAATACGATCAACAAGAGCAGAATGTATTTTAGAAAGTAGAAGAGAGAAAATTATGTCTATTGTGCTGGTGCCTCTCTTGTGTTGCCTGAACGACTTATACAAACTCCTGATACTTGGTTCACTTTCTTCTATCATAAGGGAAAAATGATAAACTATCAGCACTGTTAAGGATTGCAATCAGGCTTGTTATTTTTGGAATATTTTTGTTATCACAATGATTTGCTAAGAATTCATAGCATTTCCAGAATACTCAGCACCCTGCCACAATCTTCGGTCTTCAGAATTCTAAGGCATTGGTAGGCACCTGCCATAGATGCCTCATCCGCAAGTGGATCCTTTCTTTTTTAAAAAGCAAAATATTTATTTGAAAATGCTGAGGGCAACTAATACTCATCTCTATTTGTGGCTTCATTTCTCAGCGGGTCAACTAACACGGAAGATGGGGAAACCATTCTTTCACTTGGAACTCTTTGAAACAAACCAACACATGGAGCTTCTGAAGACATTCAGGAACTTCTGATTCTGTAAGAATTTCTTTCCCCATTTTGTATTTCCCCCCCACTCTCAAAGAAGACATCAAACAGTATATACGGCATATCCTAGGGACTCTGGTAACCTCTTTAAAACCTTTGCATAGCTCACACATTTCCACTTTTAAAATCAAGCACAAAATATGTTCTCCCTTTCTCTCCCATCAATATTTGCTCAATGTCTAGAAGAGTTTCTCTGCCTATTATTATACAGGAGCTATCTTTCTGTACGTAGATGTTATTAACCGTAAACTGAGCAATAGCAGTACCGGTATGTCCTTACCATTTATTTACATTCCACTAACTATCGTAGAGTAGCTCTTGTTATTTCCAGGCAAAAGTTGATTGACTGGTAACTGTAGTTAATTGACAGGCTACTAAGAGGGCTGCATTCATTTTATGAAGATTAATCATCAAATTATTTTTAAATACTTTCTGATATATCTGAAGACATTCATGAGGTTAAAGTGTTTTCTTTTCCAGTACTGCCATGACGGAAGTGCATAAATATTTGTACTTCGAATAAAACCCCCAGGAGATTGATTTGTTATTCATTTGAAAAGATTACTTTGCCCAAAGAACTAGCCTATCTTATTTGAAAATATGGTTACTCTTATCTGTGATAATTCACAGCTCTTCCTCTCTATGCTAGACCACTTTTTCTCTAACTGAAATGGAATCTTGGTTTGTTTAGCTTTAGTCACAAATGTTAATTCATTAGTCACAAAAGGGAAAAAAGAAGGGAAAAACAAGTTTATAATCTTGCAAACCCCTTTCCTCTGATTTTTAACACAAACCAGGGTACAAACAATGCAGCCAGATTAAGGTCAAAGGGACAAACAATTGTCTTGTATCTTTTCTTAAATAATGTATAAGTTGCAAGGCACAAGAAGCTGTTTCCTTCTCTAGAATTTTATCTGTCAGGACAATTTGTTCAAAAAGCAGTAGCAAGAAAATCGTCACAGTTGCATGGATTAGACACAACTCCTGTAACATGTCTTTAAATTATGATCTTACTTAATTGTAAGATCACAATTAAATAGGAAAGGTAACATTAAAAAGGGAAATTGTTTTCTTGAGTTTCAGCAAGAATCAATTATGGATACTTAATCCACAAAACTGGATTATTATTTGTCATGCAATGTGGACACAATATTGATGGCAGGCTACAATTTATATTTTTATACATTTTTATTTATATTTATATATATTGGGTCTCTTTTATAACTTGTAATTGTTATGTATGTTTTCAGTCAAATCCTGACATATAAATATGTAATAATATTTTACATATTACAGAAGACCTGAAGGTAGAGGCAATAGGAACATTTAAGAAAAAACACATTGTCACAAAATCAAAAGAACTGTTTTTATTAACATTAAATTAAAATAGTTACGGGTAGTCCTCAACTTACAACCAATCATTTAGCAACCATTCAAAGTTATGACAGACACCCCCCCAAGGGTATTTTACAACGCAATTTCAAAGTCATTACTCTTTGTCCACTCAATCATATGATCACATTTTGGCTGCTTGGCAACCAGATCACCTTTATGACTATAATTATGGGCTCAATTATAGTTGTAAACTGAGGACTGCTGTATCTATAAAACTTTTTCTATCCTGCATGTTCCTAGAGTTCTTTGAATAGTGTTGTCTTGATTCCATCGTATCTCAACAAGGGAACTAAAGTGAATAAATGATAAATCACTTCAACTCTATAGCAGGGATTATGTGCACAATATATATTTTTATTTAATTTATATTTATGTATTTGCATAACAAATTGCTACTTGCCTCATTTCCACAGTCAGCTTACCAAAAATGAGTTTAGCACTCATTTTTTAAATATACTGACTGCAAAAACAAAAGTAGTGAAGTGGATTATTCAAGGCCCCTTGAATTAAGTATAACCAGGTGGAATAAAATAACATTTTATTAATAATATAATATTAAACCACTGTAAGTTAAATTTTAAAAATGGAAATGTTAATTCTTACTAGAGGTGGTTTCAAGCCCAGGTTGGCTCTGTTGTTCTTTCTTAACTTCAGTTTTGCATTATGCACCTTTTTTCACAAAGAAAACATTTGCATGAAAATTGACAAAATGGATTTTGAATCTATTTCTTACTGTATATGCATTTTTATGACCGTTTTACAGTCTGTATATTTTTGGCAAGTGAAAACTTCTCTATGTATATTCATGATCTTTAAAATTATAGACTTTTACACTCTTTAATCACACTACATCACAAAATTAATAAAACTGCAACTTTCACAATTTCAGTTTTGGGTAGAGGCTTGATAAATGCTGATAATATAATTTTGCATTAAATGTGAAACAAAACCAATTTCTCTTATATCTCTTAGCTGATAAGTGTACAAGATGATAATATTTTACATATTGCAGAAGACCTGAAGGTAGGGGCAATAGGAATGTTTAAGAAAAAAAGATACACAGACTTTTTTCCCTATCATCCTGCATGCCTATGATACATAAACCTATAGCCTCTGTATTTGTTTAATAGGAAGAGGACCTATAAGAAATTATTAGCTATAATTTAACCATAGATGAATTTAGCTGTAGATGATCAGTAGTTATCCGTCTGCTAGTTTACTACATAAAAGGCACTGTTTAAAACTAGCTATGCCAGTGACTTCCTTTTGCATCATGGAAAGGTACATGAAGGCATTTTAAGGGTCTAGTAAAATATCACAGGCTAGTAAAAGTCTTTGGCAGTAAGGCCATATTCAAATCTAAAAAATAGCTCTCACAATTTAGATTTATTTAGATTTTCTACTTAGTAAATTGAGATATGGTCATGCCATTTTTCAATTTTTCCTTTCTTTCTTCAAACTTTTCATTTACATCATTGCTGACTTTTCATATGGTCGCTGTGAGCAAGTTGGCAGCTATATAAATTTTCTAAATAAAAAATAAACAAATATAATATTACTGGAAGAAATGAAGTAGTGATCAAGGCACCTTTATTTTCCAGTTTAACAGAGATACATTCAGTACACCCATCTGGTTTGCTTTCCTGAACCTTTGTAGTTATTTTGGTTTTCTCCAATAGAACACAATAGCTGGAGGAGTATAAATCCCATTAATGTAATCTACTGTCAGAAATGTGTGAAATCGGAAGGATTTCTGTATCCTTTGGATTATTTTCCAGATGATAGGTCTGACAATTTGATTGGGAACCTCAACTTGCTACATTACATTAGGCCAAAAATATGATTGCTCTTGAACATTCTCTTCATTTCTCCAGTGCTCAAATGATATCCTAGTTTTTAGAAGATGTACCAACAATTAGGCAGATTGAGACATAATTAACAGATAACAAAAATATTAATGTGTGTGTTATTGTGCTATAATACAGTATATCTGACCTATCTCCAGATCATATTTCTCTGTGATAAGAACAGGCTATTGAAATAGGACATCTAAGTACACGTTATCTGCTTATTTGGCATTTATTGTTAATTCAATCTGCCCAAATATCTGGTTGGGTCCAAAATGTAATAAAAAAATATCTAAGTACTTTTTAATGAATTCTTAATAATTACTAGCCTGTAACTAATATCCCATTCTTAGAGGAGAAGACTAAGTGTGTGGTGGCTGAATAGCTTTAGATGTTCCTAAAAGAAATTGATTGCAATCTGGATTTCAACCCAGGGTATGGAGCAGCATCTGGAAAGATCCAAGAGCAGTATAAATCCACCTTGATCATACAATGGCTTTGCATGCCTTCTGGATACTCATTGTACCTTTTGTACATCAATTATAGGACTGGAGTACTTCCAATCATACCTGTATGCCCTTGTGAAAGGAATATTATTAGGTGACCACACCTTGGCTACTTGGCTACTTAACTAAGATGTACCAGTATCAGTTTTTCAATGTCCATATGAAGCCGCAGAAGCCATTTTCAGGAGATTTTGAGTGAAATTCCATCACTCAGTAGGGTTGTAATTATGATAACTTTCTGACCCTGTGATTTGTTACTACAGGGAAATCACAGCTCTGCATGCTCATGGGGTAACAATCATTGATATCCTAGTGAAATAGGAAGCAGTAATCTATGATGGCCTCGCTGTTAATAGTGCCTGACACACAGTTGATTGGGGAAACTTAGTTTAGATGTCTACACAATACAGCTAGGTCATGGGCAGAAAAAAAAAGGGTTTGGTGTAGCTACAGTTTACTTCTATATCTGAATCTGGAGAGGTTATGCAGGCTTTGGAGCAGTATATGCACGTAATTGTTAGCTAGATCAGAAGGAATAATCTTACACTGAGGCTTGACAATATTGTCATATCTGTTCTTTTCCTGATGAAGTACATACTTGAAGGATATTCACAGTTTCACATTTTTCAATGGAGGCCCAAATACCTTCTGAAATAAGAAGTGCTTTCACAAGACAGCTGTTCCTGGATGGGAATGACTTGGTCACAGCAATTTATACACTGATAACTTATACATTGCTACAAATCACTCTAAACAAGAATGGCTTGTTTATTAGTTAAAAGGAAGTACATTAGCCCGAAATACTTGGGCTTAAATTTGTATTACATTTTGATATATATTTACCAGTTCAATAGGTCTGGTAAAGGGTTCAGAATTTCAACTACAAAACTAAATATTCAGAATAATTACCTCAAAAATATTTATGTGCTTAAAAATAAAACTGAGATCAAGTTACAAAATAATTTACTTTGAAACTTTTAGTATTATTCTAAATACAATATGTCCTAGAATTATGGCCATAGTGAATCTTAGCTGAATCTTAGTGAATTGTATGAGTTGTAAACTGCTTCATAAATCATGCAGTCTATTTACACACTTAGTGTAGCCATTTGATGATCTGGCGAAAAGCCAACTTCTATTAATGTTCTCTGGCAAGTTTCACAGTTTTCCTATCACCTGTATTTATAAGCAGTAATGCCTCCCACTGCTGAAGATACAATTGCTTTACATTTAAAAAACAAACCAAACAAAATCCATTTGTTCAGGAATGTTTGAAAAGCAACTAAAGTGTTAGAGAGAGAAAAATTACATCAATATCCATTTCCAAATTTCTTCATAATGAAGACTGGTATTTATTTTAATTCACTATTTACAATACTGAAAACATTTTCAACTTTGTCTTTTTGTCTCTGGATTATAACCAAGTTTGGATTTATGAGAGCTTTGCAAGACTATTATTTTACAAATAGTCTACCATAGCTAAGACTATTATTTCAAAGGTCCTTTTTATACCAGCCGCTACACAAATTTTAACATTGCCATTTCCATTAAAGCTGAAGTCAGAAGATGCAAAACTAATTGGAGTAAAAGATCCCTCCATTCACATCTCCTGTAAAAATGGAAAGCTAAAGACAAGAAGCCATATTTTTTTTAGTAACTGTGGTATGCTGTTGCAATTGGTACTCAATTACAAAAGGGCTTTTTTCTCTCTATCTTTGATATAAGAACTTCTGTTATCTTAAAAAAAAGTAGATCAGTAGAACAGCAGAAATATGACAAGTGGGATCAGAATTTTCGTTGCTAAGCAAGGTGTTTGTTCAGCAAGTTGTGCCTGATTTCACAATCTTTTTTTGTCACAGTTAAACAAATCATGTGGCCATTAAGCAAATCTGGCTTTTGAAGCTGCTGAGGTCACAAATGATGATCAGGGGAACCCAGGACTCTGCAACCTTCATAAGTACATCCCAGTTGCCAAGTGCCTGAATTGTGACCATGTCACTGTGGGGATGCTGTGATGGGGCCTCCACTGAAAAATGTGGAACTGGGAATACCTTTCAAGTATGTACTTACTCCATCAAGAAAAGGACAGATATGGCAATCTTGTCAAGCCTCAGCCTTAGCTTATTCCTTCTTATCTAGTTAACCATTACCTACATATACTGCTCTAACCATTACCTACATATACCTCTCATAAGTCCCTTTTTTCAGTGCTGTTGTAACTTTGAATGGTTGCTAAAGGAATGGCTGTAAATCAAGGACTGTCTGTACTTTAAGGACCAGTTGAGATTTGGAGGTAGGAAACGAAATTAAGACAAGTGTGCTCACCTACTACGCTGCCTTTGAAAGTGCAATTCAGGTCTCTCTTTCATAACGTACCAATGCATCCAAAATGTTATTTAACAGATTGACTTGTCAGATCACTCTGTTCCACCTCTGAGTTATTTAACAATGGAGAGAAAGGGAAAACCTCAGTTGCACAGCAGAGTTTCTAGAACGAGTAGACACTGCAATCCACATATCTCCATTGTTGCAAATGGCCCTACACATATTATTACATAAAATCCTTTCCTACTGCATGCACTCTTATCTAACGTATGAAAAAAGTGCAAGTCCTCACAGTGACATCAACAAGTTATGTCAGTGGAACTCAAGCTTCATTAAGCTTAAGATTGTGCCCCCTTACCTATCATGACCAAACAATTCCAAGGACTACAAAAATGGTTTTTATTAACCATCAACTTTGATTCATAAGTTAATTTTTTATAGAAGTTGTAAGGGTGGATTCACATGACTGGTTTCTCCGATTGCTTAGTCAGCTGTGAAGAGAAGCGTGTAGAACTCAGTCTTCTTCAAGGCTCTAATGCACAGTTTTCTCAGCAAGTCTACATGGTAGTTCTGATGATACCATTTTCACATACTAATACTGTCTGCAATGGATTTACCATAAGAGAGAAAAAAATCATGTCAAATTCCAATATTAAGAATTATTCATTTCTGCTTACTAAGGAAGCCTGTTTTTAGGAAACTAAGTGCAAATTGAACCAAGCAGGATATTAAGGGAATAGAATAAACAGTACCATACTGAACACCTTTTTTGGCAATACTATACAAAAATAAGATTTCAGCACTATCCCTCTTCTGTGGAAGATGGAAGACTATGTTACCTTCTTTCCAGGTTTTTATCGTGGCAAAAGGAATATAGAAACTAAGCAATTCTTCTATGCATAGATAAATAAAACAGAAACAATCATCAAACTCTATCATAACTAAATTCTACCAAATCACAATGCTATTTTGGTTAGAATTAGCATAATCTGCCATAATTAGATATGGCTGTGACTTAGAAAAGACCATAGGTATTTCCTAGGTGTGACCAAGGAACTACCCTACCTATAATAAATTTTGGGAAAGGATTTGATAATGAAAAAATGTCCCTATCCTTGGTGATGTAAACTTTGTACAAAGAATGTGTGTATTTGCTTCATGGACAATTTTGGATTAAAAGAGAACAAACAATGTCTCATATGAAGTCAATCTAAGAAAACATTATGTACCCAGATGAATACAACAGATATACCACAAAGCTCCAAACACTTGTTTAAGAGAACTGTCTTGTACTGAGTAACTTATATTCTACAATCTGGGCCTTCTGTTTGATTTTTCTTCTCAGGTTTATTACAATATCAGGCACTGCAAGTAGAAGATTGCATTAATACATAATACATTGATACATAATCTTTCCCTCTTTCTCAAAAGAAGGGAAATATTTTTATAGTTAAAACAGACAGAGGACAAAAATCAAGTTAAGCAGCTGAATGCACATGGCCATGTAAGTACAGAATAAAAATGAGCATTTCTAAGGAGGTGATGGAACATAGCCCGTGTCAATAGGTTTAAGCTGTCTAGAAAATCATTAACTTTATTATTTTGATTTTCTTTAAATTGGGATAATTCTACTCACTATACTGTATACATATGTGTGTGTGTGTGTGTGTGTGTATGCAAATTATTCAAATTGCTAATAAAGAATTTGGGAGGCTAAGATGATCATTTCGAACTCTTTTATGGGCCAAAACAGGAATGAAAGAGTTAATTAGCAAGGTCCATTCAAAAAGCCTTGACAAATACTTAAACATATATATATATATATACACACACACACACACATATATACGTACATACATATATATATATATATATATATATATATATATATATATATATATATATACATACATACACATACACATATATATATATACACACATATATACATATATACATACACACACACACACACACACACACACACACACACATATGTGTAACTTATCCCAGTGAATTCTGACATTAGGCAAATGTACAATTACGGTCAAGGATTGTTATCATAATTATTATATCGATTCAGCATGTTGGCATCTTTGTAAGATTTCTATTAACTTCAATAGGGGAAATATGTACACTAATACAGGGGTTCTCAACTCCCAGTCCATGGACCGGCACCGGGCCAGGGCATGCCAGAAACTGGATTGTGCAAACAAATGAAGCCCCATCCGCGGATGCAGGCAACATGGGAAACCACACACCCCACCAATCTGCAGAAAAACCTCTCTCCATGGAACCGGTCCCTGCACTAATACACTTCATTTTCTAAGCTACAACTATTGTGTGTAGTTCCTGTAACTGTAAGAGAGCCAACTGTAGGTAAGGAAACTGTCTGGTTGCTTTTCGTTGGAACACTCAAATGTCCCCAAAAGGTTATCTGACAGAATGTTTGACTAAAAACTTTTCTATTATGCTTGCCTACATTCATCTCGACTCATACTGCAAAGAATTATATTCAAAGGTGGTTGAAACTCATCTTTACATCAAAACTCTTAAGTGGAATGTCATAATTTGGGAAACTTACATATAATTTCACTCATAAAGTATTGTATTTGTACTACTTCCAATCCAAAACATAGTTAATATGAACCTTTGCTAATAAAAGATTCAAAATTAAAATTTGTGAAAAAAGGCAGTCCAGATCTGTCTCATTTGTACATTTATCTACAAATATTAGAACTTATTTTCAAGAATTGCCGCTTGGTTATAAGTTTGTGTTTGATAATTTGATAAGAAAAACATTACGTCAGAGAAATCTTCCATTTTCTGACTTCTTAATTTCATTATGTAGCTTTTAAAACTTTTGTCAATGAAACTGTCTTAGTTCTGAAGGTAAAAAGTTACTTCCTTGTATCCTAGTTGATATCATCTTCCACTAAAACATTTACATAACACCTCATTACATTCTTGCATTTTAGGAAAAAACAACATGATGTTAGGACTTCCAGTCTAGACAAGCTTGTACAGTTTCAGAAGTTTTATTTCTGTAAAAAACCACTTACTATAACTTACAAAGATATCTTTTACTATGAGAAGGAACTGGGAGCAGAGCATCAATAAAATTAACAATAAATACATTTTGCCTGACCACCTGTCACCATTTAATGCTGAAAAAAACCAGTAAATACCATTAAATGTAATTAAATTACAGGTATAACTTGGTTCCAGACGAAGCTCCCCGTGACATTTCTTAGTGCTTAGAACAATGACATTTGGATTTGTTTTTAATTATGGCAGAATTAAGTCATTAATACCAACAGTTTGAAAAAACAACAGGGGAGGGCAGCATATTACAAGATTAATGCTTGTAGTATCATCTGTTGTTCCTGAACAAAAAAAAAATGCAAAAAAGCATTGTTTACCCTGCACAGTTCTTCAAGAATCTCATATATACAGTTCTTCAAGTTCCTCATGTATACAAATAGACATACTTATTTGCATGGATCATGATTACTGGTAGAGTTACTTATCTTTGAATGGTTTGTTACAAGCCATTTAAAAAAGCCCTAAAGTCAACCAATTCAAGATTCACATGTTATTTTGAGATAAGAAGCAAAGACAGAAATGTTTATAATGATTCAAAAATATACCAGTGGATCCACTGTTCATACATTATATGTTAGGAGCATACACTAATATGAAATAGAGAAGAGATTTGTAGCCAAAGTATGCAAAAATTATTATTATTTCCTTATAAAATGGCAAGCCAATTCCCAGTGAGATTTGCCTTATTATAGTCTTTAATAAGTTTAATAAGTTTTAAGTACTGGTACTTAAATTTAATTGATGGTTTGGATCAAAGCTAGGTTATTTGAAAAAGGTTACAAGATATCTTTATTAATGGAAGGCTTCATCTCCATTTTGCAGTCCCTAACCTAAAGCATTTTGAAGACTTAATGTGGGTTTTATTGTGTGGTGAAAAGGGGTTGCTGGCAACCAGGGTTGGATCCTAATTTTAAAAAGGCAAAGTTTCTATTTCATCTACTCCCAAGCAATACTTGAGTCCCATTTAAGTTGTTTATGAATCCTTTTAACCCCACTAATTTTGCAAAGATATACAAACAGTTGCAAGAAAAGTAGACAACTATTTTTCTTTGATGTTCCTTAAACTTATTTTGGGATATAACTTATGAACTTATCATTTAAAGAGCTTGGGTATGGAAACTGTTAACTTCTGCACTGGCCATGGATTTACATATAAAACAGGACAATTAACACATGACATATTTCAAATAACCAAAGTGATTTTCCTGCACTATTTCACTTCCTCTTAGATGGCCTTCTGTGATAATGAGAATTGTCATTCCTATTGTTGCAAATGAAAACATAAGGTCTAAAAAAAGGTTTACTAATATTCACTTAACAGACCCACATTTGAGAAAAGATTTTAATTAGAGATTTCCCTGCTCACATTCTTTTAACATCAGGTTTATCAGTTCAAGGCTACAGTTATTTCTTTCCAAGTCAGTCCCATTTAAGCAAATGAAGCTTACTTCTGAATATACATGCGGTGCATTACGCAATATATAATAAAATATACTGTTTTGTAACTCACTGGAAATAATGAAATTAAATAGATTATTGGTAAACACACCTGCTTCACAGTGAAATTAACAGGAGAGACTTGCAAAGAAACTATTTGACTGCTTATTTCCAAACTTCTGCCTTCTCCAATACTATTCATCTTGGAAAATATCATGTCCTATTCTCCAGATTCTGCAAATCTTGGGAATAGGCTGCTGAAATTAGCATTGCTTCAATAGCCTGCTACAGATGTTCAACAGCTGGAACTACTGCTGGAAACATCCTACCAATATAGCATTATTAGTGAGAGTTCACTTTTAACATCCAAACACATGACCGCTACCAGATGGACTGGAAAAACTCTTAAGGCTAATGGATGTGACAGAGATGTTGATGGTTGTAAATTTAGACAAATTTGTAAATTTAGACAAACTTTTATTATCCCCCCAAAAGAAACAATTGGACATGATGTACACTGTTTTAGCTTCTCCTGTCTAGAATAGCATGACACAGCTTTCTTAGTAAGTCATACAAGTCATACAAGAACATTGATTTTTAAAAAGAAATTTTAATCCAAATGTAACCAATTATTGTTATATATGAATATAGTATACAAGATGCCACTTCTAGAATAACTAGAGCAAAGCAGTTACCTGTTGTATTACAAGCAAAAAGTCTTCCTTTATTCTATCAAATTCAACTTTTAAGTTCACATTTGTCTACAGAGGCATTTTCCTCTTTATGTATTGACATTCATTACTATCAGATCACAGAAACACAATTCATGCCATCCATGTTCACGAGTGCAGAGATTATGCAAGTCTGTATACTATAAATTTCACAAAGTGGAATTTATGCAAGTTGGAGAAAAGACCGTATCACGGAGCAAGCATTATCAAGCACTGAAGGTTTAGGTATACCGTTCAATTGATTACAAACTCTGTGGGGTAGTTTTGGGCAGACCTTCCTCGCAGGGTTGTTGTTAATGAAGACAAAACAGAAATCAAGATTACAAAGACCCCCCCCCCTCATTCTTACGAAGCCTGAATAAAGTAGGAAGGCTAAAGGCTTACAGGATTAATGGATGCGTACCACTGTAAAAGACAGCCAGCTATGCCTCCCAGGAATTCAAGCAATGCTTCGCACCTTTATACAGAGCAATTCTAAGTATGTTTCATCTCAGGTAAGTTATTCTGGGAGCAGCTGGACTGACTCTTGAGAAAACTAGTCCAGGGCTTCAAAGACTAAATCCTTTTTTTGGGGGGGAGCATGGGCGGGAAGGGAGACTTGGAGCATTCCTTCAGATCTGATCCCAGCCACCAAGAAGAACTTGCACACCGACCACTTCCCAAGCAGCAGCAGCCTATCGCGCCAGGCACGCGAGGGCTCCGCTCACCCTTGTACGGTCCCGGCCAAGCGGTGAGGAGAATTGCGCCACTCCTTTTGCGTTCCCAGGATTTCTGATCAGGTGTGTGTGTGTGCATATACGTCCGTCTTTCTCTGCGGGTATTCTTCTCTTCCACACACACACACACACTCACACACACACACACACACACAAACCCCGCTCCCCATTTCGCAAGGCGATACAAGCGAGCGAGCCAGCGACTTCTTGGGCTTATATAGACGAACGCCCAGCGGCCGTAAGCCGTGACGCGGGAGAAAGGGCTATCTGGAAGCTCCAAACTCTTGGAGGGGGAAAGGAAACGAGAGCGCGTGCCGGCTGCCCTTCTCCGGCTCTCCAGCCTCGAGGCGAAGCTCGAGCCGCCCGCCGGCTCGGTTGGAGTTTGGCGGCGAGGCGGGAGAATCAACGCGTGGCCACCTTTCTCGCGCGCCTCGGCGCCTGCGCACGCGCCCGTGCCCCCCCCTCCCTCCTCCCGTAAAGTCGGGGAGAGGAGGGCTTCCCGGTCAAGCCGAGGCCGACCACCTGCGTCTCGCCCTGGAGAGCCCTGCCGGCTTCACCCGCCGGGCTAAGAGGCGCGCGCCCTCTCGCTTTCATCCCGCTTCTGGGGGGACTTACCTGGCCCGCTCTCCTCCCGGGGAGCGCCTCTTTTGCCGGCGCCCCCTTTGCCTCGCCGGTTTTTCCGCCTCTTCTCCGGACCCTCCAACGGGGAGGAGGAGGAGGAGGAGGAGGAGGAGGCGACGCCGGCTGCCCCCTGCTCCTGGGTGGCTGCCCTCCGCGAGTCGTTCATGTCCAGCGTCGGGGCGCTCTGCAATCTCCCCTCTCCTCTCCTCTCACGTCTCTCCCTTTCCCACAGCCGTCCAGGCAACGACGAGCGAGCGAGCGAGCGAGCGAGGGGAACGGCCGGAGCGAAAAGTTTCGTCTCCTCTTTCTCTCTCTCTCTCTCCGCTGTTCTCTCTCTCTCTCTCTCTCTCTCTTTTTTTTTTTTCCCCCGCTCCGCTCTTCGCACAGCTGCCTTCAGCGCCCGCTGCTCTCCCTCGGTCCTCCTGGCTCCATCTGCTGCAGCCTTGGAGAGCGCGAGCGAGAGAGAACTTCGGGGCAGGGAATTTCTGCCAGGTTCTTCCTCTCTCTCCCCCCACCCACCCCCCCACCCAGGAAAGGTGTGTGTGTGTGTGTCGGGGGGGGCGTTCGTCCCTCACACGCACGCACACCGCTTGTCGGGGACGGGAGGAGCCTAAGCAACCCCCCGGGGCACGAGGGTGTGGGAATGTGGGCGGGCGGGCGGGGCGGAGCAGCGGCGGGGGATCGCTAGTCGAGGCGGAGAGAGGCTAACAGAGGCCGCCTGCAAGGAGAGAGAGGACCGGCCGGCCAGCCGTCCGTCCGTCCGTCCGTCCTCCGAGGAGGCTCCCTCCAAACTCCCCCTGAGAAATAGGTGCTTTTGCAGGATCCGATCTGGGTCGGTCCGCCGGGATCCGAGGTTTTGCCTTCCTTGCAGCTTTCCGGACTTGTGTTGGAACTTCAAGGAACTTCGCGGAGTGAAAAGATTCCCGGGGACCGACCCAGATGGGATCCTGCAACATTTTATCCTGGGACGCGTGCATTTCGCCTCCGTTCGTCTTAGGGGCTTTTTTTTTTTTTTTTACTCGGGTCCTACCTACTACTTTCGTCTCTTGCCCGAGCCAGGCGTGTAGTGGCGAGGTTTTGTCAAGACTGGCAAACAAACGAGGGGACAAAACGAAGAGGGATGATCCCTGTAACGGAGCGAAAGGGCATCCTTTGCTCACGTGGAAAAGAGGACAGCGTCCCTGCCACTCCTAAGAGGGTAAAAAAAAAAAAAAGAGAGAGAGAGAGATTTTCAACTATTGGGGTTGGCCCTGGCAGATGCATTTGCTGCAGTTCCTTCTGCAATAGAGCTGGATGATTAAAAGCCAGTTTGGGACAGGCAAGGGCTATAACAAAGTTAAGGTACAAAAATGAGGCTTTTGGGGGGAGAAGAGTGCTAGGTGCCCATCCTGACTTTCTTGGCTTCTCATGAAGTTGTTCGCTTGTTTCTGTTAAACTAAGAGCCTTTTGTCATGTGGTCCACAGATTACCTAGGAGGGCACAGGCTGAGGAATGGGGAAGTGGATCCTTTGTTTCAAGGTTTGGGTGCCAATGACAGCTCCTGATCCAGATGTTTATTCCCCATAGCTGATAGTTAATGAACCAGGAGGTCCTGCCTCATCTGGTTGGGCCCAGAAAATGAGATTTGGCAAAGTACTGCACCTGGCATCCCTTTTTCTGTTAGGTCAGCACTTCAGATGATTTAATTTAGGGCAACCCTCGAATCAATACACAGAATTGGAGTAACCAGATTAACTCTCCAGTTTACACTGAGAAGTCTAATGGGTGCTCTAATGGTTTAATGTATGAAAATGTGGATCAAAACCTTCCTTTGTGTTGAAATCCAGCTCTTCCCCAAAGGGCATTGGTAATCTGGCAGCTTTACTATTTCTTAAATTCTGTCTTTCTGGAAACGATGCCATCTAGCAGAACAGGGGCAAAAAAGGAAGGCAGAAACGCTCAGTATTTTATAATAAGGGCACGTAGCCATTTTCTGAAATGTATGTATAATATTGTCTCATACCTACACCTACCCTTACTTTGGACATTTCTATACACTCTGCAGAGATAATCTTTTCCCACACTTGTAGCTTAGAATGTTATTGTTTATCCAGTTACTGAAGAACGCGAAAGTATAATCCTTATTTTGAAAGAGTTCCCACTTTTCATTTGGAATACTTTGGTCTATGGCCATTCAGTTAATGTATGTACTGTATGTATGTATGTATGTACATTTGGGAGAAGTCTGTTACAGTTAATGCTTTGTTAATATAAATCATTTTAGAATTTATAATGGCCTATACTTTTTTTGTGTGCAACATACAGTGCCACCTAACCGTATTGCCTTCTGCTACTACATAAACAATAAATTACCAATAATCTCTTGCTTTCATATTCAGCATTTTCAGTATTTCCACCAAGGGCCAGACTGCCTGGAGAAGGTGAAGGCTGAAATCCTCACATTTGTGAGCATTCAGTTTGAGAAGGGGTGGCTTGTGTTTTGCTTAATAAACCATGGCTTAACATTACAGAACACAATATTTAACCAGATTTATTCATGTTTGTTTACAATACATTGTTATACATATAGGAAGAAAAGTCTATGAAATCCATGGGATTTACTTCCAAATATTTTTTTAGGATGTCAGCTATCCTAAAGTGCATTAACACTTTTAGAATTAAGACAACTGGGTTGCTTCTGGGTTTCAGAGTTCCTAGGCATAATAAAAATTATAATCATGACAAATGACTTCCCCTTCCTCCAAAGTGAGCTATCATTTGAACATTTTAAAATAAACAAATCAGCAAGTGTCTGAGCTTGAAATAAGGGCAATATGCCCATCAGTTTACTCACATATTAAGCCTGTTTACTCACATAAATGTGTGTGTGCACACACACATAGATGCAGATGCACACATGCACATACAGCGAACGTGTATAATATATATTTTCTATTTTTCTAGTAATTTGTATATTGTAGAAATTAAAATATATAAAATATTTTGCTGCCAATAAAAGACAAAGTAAATGCGTGAAACAAGCCCATTTGGGTGTGTTCTTCAAACCCAGGCAATTGGGTTGGGTTAATGTAATAAACCATGATTCAATTAACCTTGGTTTTGTGTGTTTTGTGATCACAATGTTACTTCACCTGAATAATTAAAAGTGAGAGAATTCCATAGCTCTTTTTTAAAAAAAAGTGGATTTCAAAACAAAGCCTTAATCTGAATGTACTTGTCAAATAATTCCAAGCTCATATGAAAAGCCTGTTGAGTTGTATAGAATAAATCACAATTGTCTGGATCGTATAGTAAGCTAAGCCATAACTATGGTTTATAAATCATAATGACCATAATCAAGAAATATAAGTTAACCCAACTCACACTTTACAGTTATATCTGGGTTGCAAAAGCCAGATGATAATGAGAGGGCAACAAAGAAATATTTACTGCCATCTAGTGTTCAACCAGATTTTTGCTGCCAAGATATGGTAGTCGCAAATACTGGAGCTTAGTAGAAAGAGGAAAAGCTTTACAAATTCTACTCTAAAAAAAAATGTGATGGTAAGGTTAAATGATCAATTTGAGGCATTTTGAATCTACCTTCAGGAGCATATACTTTTACAATCCTATTTTCCAGCTGAAAACTACAGTTTAGCAATCTTTCCAACACAGTAAGAAGTAGAGGAGAGAGTTATAGGCAGATAGATAGGAGCAGGTCTGTGCTTGTCTGTGGTCTCCAAGACTGCTGTGTCTGAAATGATCCGAAGATGTATTTAATCCATGTTGATAAAACAAAAGGAAAAGGAAAATATAATTAGAAATCAACTGATGTGATCAAACTTCCTTACTTAATTATGGGGAATTGGAAAGTGCCAGGTACACAGAATCTTTGGTGTATGCTGCCATCTAGAAAGAAATTATCACGTGTATCGCAAAAGCACACCATACATGTCATTTAAGTTGCTCCTGTTTTGTGCTCATGCTGGTTTGATTCTGAGCAAGCTTAAAAATATCTGTCTTGAGATATTTTGGCAATCAGGACAGAGATTACTGCGGCCACTGGACAATTCCCCTTGTCCCATCTTTCTATCCCAGGAAAGTCATGGTGAATTTCCTCTGGGTAGGTCTTCCTAATCATATACCTGGTAGTTCTCGACTTACGACCACAATTGAGCCCAAAATTCCTGTTGCTAAGTGAGAAATGTGTTAAGTAAGTTTTACCCCATTTTACAACCTTTCTTGCCAATCACTGCAAGTTCTTAAGTTAGTAACACAGTTGTTAAGTGAATCTGGCTTTCCCATTGACTTTGCTTGTCAAAGAAGATAGCAAAATGTGATTAAAAAGATCCCAGGACACTGCAACAGGGATGCTGCAATGGTTGTAAGTGTGAAAAGCAGTCATAAGTTGTTTTTTCAGTGCCATTGCAACTTTGAACGGTCACTAAATGAACTGTTGTAAATCGGAGACTACCTTTATACACATGTCTGTCAATCTGTACACACACAACCCCAGACACAAAGTTAATGCACATATAAAAGTCTTTTAAGTATCAAAATGCATACCCAAAACTGCATTATTATTACTACATTTGATTTTTTTTCCACCCATTTTTCAATGAGACTGCTATAGTAGTGAAGTCAGTAGAATACTGGCCTTATTGGTAAAAAGTTGCCAGTCTAAAATTCAGCAGATTTCTTAAAATACTACTTGTCTTTCTGAGCATCCTGTTTCTTGACTGATCGATTTTTAATGAGGGTAGTTGAACTACTATTTTTCCAGCCACCTGAGATAGAAGGGTTAGGCAATCACTTGTGAGTATCAGCTGGGGATTAATACAGATGTTGCTCTTCATCACAGCTCTCCAGAAACAGTTCTGCCGATGAGGCAACCAGGCAGTGCAGGCTTAGTGTCTCTGATAGAAGGGAGTCTTTTTAAGAAAGATGGGCTAAGAGAATCTTGTTTTGATCCAGCAAAAAGATTTTTCCCAAAGTGTATACTGTTGTTTTCAATGGCTATTCCATTTTCTTTTAATGGAACACTTGCAAACAGAAGCTAACCTGGCCATGCTCAATTTATGACCTACGAATGAAACTAGAGTTTCCACTGCTAAGCAGGATGGCGGTTAAGTGAGTCACACCCGATTTTTTTGGGCACAGTTCTTAAATGAACCTTGCAGCTGTTAAGTGAATCCTGCTTGTCCCGACTTTGTTTGTCGGAAGCCAGCTGGGAAGGTTGCAAATGGCAATCGCAGGATGCTGCAACTGTCATAAATACCTTCCAGTTGCTAAGCGCCTGAATTTTGATCATGTGACCGTGCAGATGCTTGTATGGTCATAAGTGCCAAGGACCAGTTGTAAGTCACTATTGTAATTTTGAACAGTTGCTAAATGAATGCTTGCAAGTCAAGGGCTTCTTGTGTGCCAGAGGAAGACATTTTAAATGCAAACCAACCATCCCCGAACCTCTATTTTCCAATGCAGATGGTGATGGAAATAAATAAAAATGTTCCAACTGGGGTGTGTGTAGGTGTTGAAATGTAGGAAAAGTCCAGGGCCAACTTTCACTGAAGATCTGTAGTGCTGCATGACAGGACAGAAGGCATACATAAAATAAGTGCAGCTAAAAAAAAAGAGGTAACAGAGGTATAGGATGATAGAATGTCACAAAGTAGGAAATACTCAGTTTCAAATATGTGCATTAGCTGATGGCTGACATACAAAAATACTTTTAAAAAGTTGCTTGAAGACCAAAAAAAGCACATATGTATTTTAAATAATCAAGGCAATTTATGGACACGTGCAGCCGTCCTATGCAAGCAACGTTGGTTTTACGTGCTCAGCAATCCTTGCGTAAGAAACACCAAGGAATCATTTTTAGACTTTAGAGAAAGCTGCACTTAGGGAGAAAAAAAAACACGGCATGTGTTACCAGGAAATATGGCAACTTCCTGCTGTTTGGTAAGTGGACAAGGAACTAATTCTTAGAGGTCTCTTAAACTATTCATACTGTATTCCAAGATTGCTTAGTTATGTTTTAGAATTTCAAACTACAATGAAATCCCTCTTCATACTGTGGCATGGTGAGTGAAGACCATCCTGGTAGGAAGCCCAGGATTAGTTCCGCTGACATTTGAATAATAAAAAGATTCCCCAAATCTCTGACAAAAATCTCCTCTTTAAAGCAGGTTCAAATGATTTTGTTAGACAATTGTCACGCCTTTGACATGATATTCTTATTCTTGAATATGTGGTATTGAAATAGTGTGACCTACTCTTTGACATAAGCTGCCAAGATCCTTGAAGCACAGTTCACAGAAAAGGAAAGTAAAATTTTAGGTTTTGCTAGCCTGGGGGAAAAAAAAAGCAAGGCTTTCTTAGACAAGATGCAGCATCTCTGAATTTCCTTAAGGGGTCAGTGCTCAGCAAGCATCAGGCATCAGTTTTCAACCACCCTGCTTTTCTTTATACTGCATAAACCTAATTTTAAAGTAGATTGGACGCGAGGATTTTCATAGTTAAAATTTGCCACAGGCTCAGTATATGTACAAACGTGAAAGATAAATATTTGTTTTCAAAATAATGAGAAATACTAGGCTGTTGCTATTGTTAAAAGGAGCCAAATGGTTATTATGAGGACATTCACCACATGTCCTGGAGAAGAATATTGGACACTTGCCTCTTTGCCAAGGGTCCCTATTAATGAGCCTCAGACTGCCCATGCTTAGGTGGGTCTGCAGTAGGTCTGCACCTCTGGACAGGTCATTTTTTTTCTTTCTACAAGCCCCTGGCGGGAAGAGAATTGAATCTATTCCCTTTCTCTGCTAGCTGTTGGTAATCAGAAAGCAACCTATTCAGACTCACCCTGTATCTTGATTCTCTATAGCAGGGGCTCCCAACCAGGGGTTCTTGCACCCCCTGAGGGTGCGAGACGATATTCCAGGGGGTGCAAAAACTTGGGTTTTCAAAATTATATAGTGTATATGCATAATTCGTTGCCATTATTTCGAACTTTTGTAAGGGCTGCGAGAATATATCAGAAGCGTTCTAGGGGTGCGGGGTATAGAAAAGGTTGGGAACCACTGCTCTATAGGGAGTCAATGATATGAAATGACTTTTGTAATAGCTATGCAGATAATACCTCGGCATCACTAATTAATTCAGATAAAAGGCAGACGTACTTGAAGATAGATCTTATCAAATAAGGCCTGTGTTTATTCAATGCACTTTAATAGCTTTTTTTTTTTACTGTTGCCATTCTGCATGCAACCATTTGGTCTGTTGGAATCTCTTAAGGCAATAAAACCCCACTGAATTAAAAAGGACTTAGTTCCAATTAAACATATTTAGCATTGCACAGCCCAGCTAAGCAGGTCTGTGCCTGTCTGATACTTTCACAGAGGACTTCCTGAGATAGTAAGTACAGCAAATATTTCTAGTACTATACAGATAGTTCACATGCAAACTCCTTGGCATTTTTGTTATATATTTCATTATTGCAGCCACCTCTGCAAAGGTAAATAAGAATAGCGATTTAATTTTTTTAAAAAAAATTATAATGTACCATGCCTCGACGATGGCAAATCTTGATTTTTTTTTAACCATGTAATTATATAATTTCATGGGTTGTGCTGGTAAGCAAGGGAGAAGAAAAGATACTGATGGGCCATTGAAAGGAAGTAGAAGGTTTACAGGGGTAGGCAACCTTGGCTCTTTCATGACTCATGGACTCCAACTCCCAGAATTCCTGAGCTGACTCAGGAGTTCTGGGAGTTGAAGTCCATGAGTGATAAAAGAGCCAAGGTTGCCTACCCCTGGGTTAGAAGACTAGTGCATGAAGTTTGTAACTAACAGCAGGTGAAAATGTTTATGTAGGCTGATTGCAATTATCATTTTAAAGATTTTCAGAACATTTTTATAATTTGTAACAGTAGAAATGAATGGAACATCTCAGTGATTACTTTCTCTTTAGCTGCTTTTTAAATTTTTGTTTTCAAATGATTTTACCTATATACGCTAACATATATTTTCATGTATATTGGGAACACCATTTTTTTGCAAATTTAAGCCAACATTTTATCAATGACCTTTAATAAAAGTTAGTTTTATAAAAAGCAATAATTGATGAGCCGAAAAGAAATTAACTCTTTGAAGGAACTAAATCTGATTTTAGGAATAGTACATATGTGCAAGATGGTCCCCCTCTAATCATCTTTAATTTTGTGCACACTCAGCAATTGCAATCATTCATGAGATACTCTCATTCTTATTTCTTAAAAGTATTACAATTGCACACTTTTTAATTTGAGTTTTCATGAAAATAACTCTAATGAATAGATGACTAAAGAAAGTAGTCCTTTTGTGTAGTTGTTTTGTCTATGACATAAGAGTACTAGCTTCTTTTCCTTTTATTTTCATATTATATACAGTATAGACTTTTTGTTGTTAATTGTAAAATTGAATTGTTTATATAGCCTTGAAATATTGCTTTGTCTGAAGTATTATGGATATTATTGCTATAGGTAATATTCCACACACATATACACAGCTGATAAAATCTCTCATATTTATTTATTTATTATTTATTTATTTATTTGGATGCTTTCCTCATATACTTCAGTTTTTATAGAAGAGCAAACTGGAGGATGGAGTAAAATGGGCCATTAATTTGGAGTCCTTGCAAGAGGCCCAAGTCCAGCCCCCTTGAATTCCACTGACCCATATCTAGCACTAATTTAGTGCTGACCATTAGTTGACCAGATTCTTGGATATAGGTTTCAATAAATCATTTATGCTGCAACCTAAACAAATAGTCCTGGTTCTTTGTGCCTGATAATTTTTCTGCAAATTATGATTCACCGTTACGTTTGAATTGGAAAACAATGGCTTCTATTTTCAATTCAAACCAGAAGAGCAAAAAAAAAAAAAAGAAAGAAAGAAAGGAAATGACAATACTGTTAAGCTTGTACTTGGCTTAGCCATTATTTGTTGTCACATCAGAATCAAATTCCACGGGACTTGTTTCACAATTAGAGGAACTTTTGATCTTTGATTTAATGGAAGCTTCATTGACTAAGAAGAAAGTGATTTTCATAAATTATGATTCCTTGTATATTTCTCAGATCCAATGCTATTTTCAATGTAATTCTAGAGGATTCCCCAACTTTTCAGAGACAAAGAGGACTGGAGGAGGGAAAAACGTACACAACGGGGAATATCCCATTAAGAGTTAATTAATGGGATAAACAAAATTCATTCATTCATACCCAAGCCTAGATGACATAGATATAGATAGAATATCTTTATTGTCATTAGATATAAATATAGATAGGTCCCTCAAAAAAAGATATTTCTGTACTTAAATATAGGATTTGATCAGCAGTTACATATTTGCAAGCTTAATGAAATCTTCCTTTCTACCCCCTCAGCTGAATCAGATTAACCATAGCTTTTATTCTACTGAATTTATAAACTTCCAGAATCTGATGACATAAACTACTCAAACAGCGGTGGAGGGAACATGAGGGTTATGAGAGATCAAATATTTAAACAAGTGATTCGGCAGCACTACTACTTGTAATAGTGGATGACGTTGTATTAGCGTATTTCTCCCAGTAAAGGCAAATTTCTGGGTTGTTTGTATAAATGGTTTTATATACAAAGAGTATATGTAAGATTTAACATCATCTGATTTATCACCAATTTGATGAACTTGATTAGAAAAATGAGACAATGGGGACAGAAATAGTATAAGATTTATTATTTCCAAGCTCTCAAGAGCTTAAAATAAGCAACTGCTAGTTATATTAACAAGCAGAAATAGAGCATCTTCTACCAAGAAGCTTTGTATGCACATCTGCTCATTAAAGAGTATTATTTGGAACAATTTCTGCCCTTTAAAGAGATAGCTTTACCTAATTAGCCTGAGTGCACAATCTGCAGTCCATACAAGTTTTAGGGGTGGTTTCTCTAAACATTGCTGCTGATTTGTAACAGAAGGAGAAAAATACTAGCATTTTTTGATAAACTATATTATTTACTAATTTTCTCCATCTAGCACAATTAAATGATATAGAATGAAATTAACTTTGAGTTTTGCCCTAGTCTCTTTTGCTTCTTAGCCATGGCCCATCCCAGTTTTGTAATATGGAGTATGGCATGTCCTTCAAAGGTTCCAGTCATTGTTCCTCATTTAACACAGTGGAGAAGATCTTCCCCCCCCACTTCTCTCTTTCAGTTTGCTTGTCGTTATATGCTGATATGAGCCTACCAAAGTTAGAAACTGGAAACAACTTATCTTAGAATTAAAGTAAGAGATTGGAAGTTGAATTCTTGGAATTTCCTGAGTTGTCCTCTCTTCCTTGCTATATTCTCTTCCTTTATCTTCTCCAATAAAGCAAATAATCAGAAGAGGGAGAAAAGAAACAGCAAGTTCTTCAATCTCTATCTTTTGAATTGGACACCGGGTGAATAAAAAGGGAGTAGCAATTTTCCAAGATGAATACACTCAAGGAATAGGGCACTAAGAGCATTTTGTCCAAGAAGTCTGCAGATGCTGAAACTAAAACAGATATTACAGTTTCCCCCGGGAAAATGTAGCTGTGCTCACAAAACTTGAGAAATTTTCTTTTTTAAATATACTAATCTTGTCAACAATTGGGCAATATCCAAGAATCAGTCAGTCAGTTCACCAAGCAAAGACAAGGAACTTTTGTAAGCCGCCTAGAGTTGCGGTGAGTGAGTAGGTGGCTGTCAAGAGTGACTCGCATTTTCACCTACGTTTTGCTTTGCTCGCAGCCTGACAGTAAAAGGGAGGGGGGTGGAATGGAATTCAAGGGTGGGGGGAATGGCATCCAAGCATCCGTTGGTTCTCGTGAGACGTTGCTTCCATCTCAAGGACACACCGAGCAGATGTCCCAGCATGGCTAGCTGGTTCCCATAACAAAATGAACAGAAGTGATTGGTGGATGTAATGTACTGTGGGTGGACAGTAGGGAAAGGGGGGATTATCTATGCTTGCTTTTGTGTGGAAAATCCAGAGCTGGTTTTGCTTCTTCTGTGCCAATGAGGTTTATTCAAAAAAGTTTATAGTCTTGGTCAAATAATGTCCCAGGATTTTCTGTTTCTGGATTCACCAGCTGGACAGTTGACAGTGGCTATATAAATTCAACAAACAAACAAACAAATTGTCTTCCAATATTAGGTAGCTATGTGGAATACCTTCCAAACACTGTCTGACTGCAGTAGCTCAAGCTATACTCACTGTTTTCTGGCAAATAAGAAGAGACTATTATTGTGATAAAGTTTTTACCACTGTTGTTTTTTCACATATGAACTCATTGGAAGTCAGATTGGATTGACAATGATATCACATTATAAACTGTTCTTATTAGATGAATAGGAAGACTAAGCAGACAAGGACTATCATAGCCACAACTTTGTTCCTGTTACAACACTAGATCACCACTAGATGGATTTGTAACTGGCTGGCCGGCCATACTCAGCGTGTGGTCCTCAATGGAACTTCATCTACATGGAGGGAAGTGTGTAGTGGGGTGTCCCAGGGCTCTGTTCTGGGCCCAGTTCTCTTCAACATCTTCATCAACGATTTGGATGAGGGGATAGATAGGGAACTCATCAAATTTGCAGACGACACCAAGCTGGCAGGAATAGCCAACATTCCAGAAGACAGACTTAAGATACAGGAGGATCTGGGCAGACTTGAACACTGGGCACTATCTAACAAAATAAAATTCAATGGTGAAAAAACTAAGGTTCTACATTCAGGCAAGAAAAACCAAATGTACAGGTATAGTGTAGGTGGTACCTTGCTCAATAGTAGTAACCGTGAGAGGGATCTCAAAGTCCTAGAGGACAATCACTTAAATATGAGCCAGCAGTGTGCTGCATCTGCCAAAAAAGTCAACACAGTGCTAGGCTGCATTAACAGAGGGATAGAATCAAGATCAAGTGAAGCATTAATACCACTTTACAATGCCTTGGTAAGGCCACACCTGGAATACTGCATCCAGTTTTGGTCACCACGATGTAAAAAAGATGTTGAGACTCTAGAAAGAGTACAGAGAAGAGCAACAAAGATGATTGGGGGACTGGAGGCTAAAACATATAGGGAACAGTTGCTGGAATTGGGTATGTCTAGTATAATGAAGAGAAGGGTGAGAGGTGACATGATAGCAGTGTTCCAATATCTCAGGGGTTGCCACAAAGAAGAGGGAGCCAAGCTATTCTCCAAAGTGCCTGAAGGCAGCACAAGAAGCAACGGATGGAAACTAACCAAAGAGAGAAGCAACCTAGAACTAAGGAGAAACTTCCTGACAGTTAGAACAATTAACCAGTGGAACAACCTGCCTCCTAAGCGGTGAATGCTCCAACACTGGAAGTTTTTAAGAAGAGACTGGACAACCATTTGTCTGAGTAGGGTTTCCTGCCTGAGCAGGAGGTGGACTAGATGACCTCAAAGATCCTTTCCAACTTTATTATTATTAATTATTTATTATTATTATTATTATTATTATTATTATTATTATTACTGTTATTATTATTATTATTATTATTATTATTATTATTATTATTATTATTATTATTATTTGGCCTCAGTGAAGCTAATTTCAATCATTTACAGCAGAGGTCCCCAAAGTTTAGGGCATCAGGGACCCTAAACTGTTTTTCCGCAGACTAGAGAGTGTGTGGTTTTGCATACTGCCTGCATCCCATGGGTGGGGCTTTGTTTGTGCGGCCCAGTTGCTGGCATGCCGCGGCCCGGTACCAGTTCACAGACCGGGGGTTGGGGACCCCTGATTTACAGCATGTGTTAATTCAGTCTGTGTTACGTTAGCCACACTAATGCAATTTTAATCTATTTTTCCCCACAGTAACAATGTTGCTTTAAAAGAGTAATTTCAATTGGTTCTTTTAAATATTCTCTTTTGCAATGTAACTGAGACATTGCAGACTTTTCACTCAGTACTTGAAACATGCACGAATATGAAAGCTGTCCTGAGCTTTTCTTCATAACGGGCTGTGTGAGGTTATCATATTATTATATGGCATGAAAGTGAGATTAAAATGAAAGTTTACCCAGTAAACCACTCATGTGTTAAATTAAAGCCATAAAAGTATAGTTATGACATTCACATAAGGGTGCATAGTAGTTCCCTAAAATAATATATGTGCAAATGTGTCCACATTTTCTCTCACACACACAAACAGAAAAGCATCTTATAGTTCCACATAAATTGCATAGATATATAGAACTTCAGACTCAGTCTACCAAATAAAAATGACCAAAAAGGCAAGTACTTAATATTCTAATGCAGAAAAAAATATCCATGTTTTGTGAAATAATATGCTAGCAACTAATCTGTGTTAGGATGAAGGACATATTTTGATGAAAGACTAACAGTCCAAACGCAGAAAGCAAGAACTGATTATTCCAGTATGTTTTCAGCATGCAAGCCCAACCTCTATTCCCAGAGTGTTTTTCGTTCAGTAAAAGTGGCTTTGAACTTTTTATTAGTTTCTTGGAGAAGCAGCTGAGGTGAGAAATAAAACAAGGATCTGTTGTCAAGCTTCTCTCCCAACATGGAGAAAGTTCAAATGTTACAACATTTCCTTATGGTTTAGTGCCTACGGGACTTACTTTCAGTTCCTTAAAATATCATTATAAATTATTGTTTATCTTGAACTGCAGAATGCTTTGATTAAAGACATATGACATGAGTTAGTTCTCTTAGGTGTAGCCTCATATAAACTTTAGGTTGACTGACTGAGCTGTCCGTTAAGGTTTCAAATGAATAAAGAACTGGGAATAAATAAGCAACTTCAGCATCAGCTTGCTTGGAGCTACTTGGGAAGCTCCAGTTAAATTGGACTCAATCTTCATGTTGCTAATTGCTGCTGCAGGAGCTTCATGGCTAAGAGGTTGTGGTAAGAATTGATATTATCTCCCATTCAAATATTGCTTCTGTCACAGACTCCTTTTTCTTTCTCCTCCTTCTTCTTCCTCTTTCTTCCCATATTTCTCCTGAATTAAAAAAGGGGCAAACAGCTGATATAATTAAAAAGGGAAATAATAAATGAAGTGAGCAAAAAATGCTTTATAAAACTGTTTTGTGTAGGGTCTGTACATTCAAACTAGTCAGCTCCAAATGGATCAAAAGATGCATTTTGAGATATCACAGAAGCTGATCTACTGAAATGCCTCTCATATTTCAGAAGTGAAAGATCTCTAAACTGGAGGTGTCATAATTGAGAAGTTTCTTGCTTCTTCAACATATCCACGCACACAAAAAATAATCCATACTTGTACCTAATAGAAACAGCATTGGCAGAAATAGAATAGAA